>NC_134707.1:59664405-60016905 GCF_043290135.1 Rhipicephalus microplus | reverse complement strand
TGCACGGTGTGCTCACCGTCAACGTGTTGTTTGTGCCATTAACCCGCACAATGTCTTCTTCCGCGGCAATCGCACTCGTTAGACGCGCTGCTGCTCTCAGTGCACATCCGAGTTCTCTCGCTGTCACAACACTCAAGTCCCAGTTCTGGGGCCTGTACAATCTTGAAATCCGTGACTGGCAACTTGAGAAACAGTCCACGTTTCTTCCATACCGGCGCTTTCCCCCGCTTGACTTGCTGCGCTCCGTGCGTCTTGCGCCCGTCGCTGCCGGCCTGCGTCTCGCAAGGCTTACTCTTGGCGTTGTCGCCATGCTGAGTCTTCTTAAATCGGTCCTGTGGCGTCAGCACTGGAGCCCACTCTCCCGCTTCAAAATCTTCGGGTGTTATAGTCTCCCCTTCGACGTAGTATTCCATCTTCAGCCCATCAAAGCCCACGGTCACCGGGCGCAAGTCAGACGCCCGGCGACGCGGCCCAGGCTTGGCCTAGGAGATAGGCCTAGCCTTGCCACCGCGGGGTTGATAGGAAAATTTCGGAAACTCCAAAAACGGGGACAAACTTGCCTAAATGAGTGGTGTCCGTAGGTACAGGGCAACCGCTTGCAGACGAGCCCACTGACAGCAAGTCCAGAACACAGCGCGTCCGCCGATAGTCGGTCACCGGGCCGGAGCTCATGCGAAACACGTCCACACAGCGTCTCACTCCAGCCGCCTCTTCCACCTTTTCGATAAAAGGCCCATGGCCCTAGATTCGTCGCGTCAAGGCGTGAAAGCTTTGGCGCCTCCTTAAAAGTGAAAATTGACTGGCGCCGTCCTTCGGCAGCGTAGATACGAGTGATACGATCATCGCTTTATGACGTTATCACGACTCTGGAGGCTACAAACTTTCGAAAGGATGCGAAGCTGCTGCTTGTCGCAGTTTTCACTCGTCACTGCCTGCGGGATCACAGATAATGGCCATGCAGTCCGAGTGCGCCGGGGAAAATATAAAATCAAAGGTGTTTTCCGCAGCCACTGAAGCCTTGGTTTCCAACAACACGATTGCGGGAAGATTGCAGATGCATGGTGACGACGACTTCTGAAGGAACGCCGCCGTTTCGGTCGTTCTCGAACGCCGTTTTCGCTCCATTGCGCAGCACAGTTGCGACGCTATACGTGTTCTGATAAATCTCGGAATTGGCTGGATTTTTCAACTGATAACAAGTTAATGGGAGTTTGATGCCATCGAAGAATGCATATTCTGGTCAGAACCCCAAAAGATGTCCTGGTTATCCAGTTTTTCTTATTAACAGTGGTGGCATTAACGAAAGTTACCGTGTTTTCATGCATGCCGGCCAACTTTCTGCAGAGCTCTCGAAATCCTATAAATGTTATTCAGCAATCATTATGCGCAACTAAAAATGAGTCTCTTTAAATTTCACGCTTTAATACAATTGGCTGTTCAAAACGCATTTTTTTACTGTTTTTCTCTTTTCCAGCATCGGGCAGAACTGAAGTTAGATGAAGTGGTGACAAGAAACCCGCAATCAGGGAACAAGATGTGTCAACAGGACACCGCCAGAATTGTCACTGCATGCGCCGATGCAGTGGCAAGCTAAAACTGGTTGCGGTTGCACCTCCTCCGATTCTTCAAAAGCTGCAATAGAAATGCTGAGCAAAGTTGCACCGTACATGTACATGACACTGCCTGCGACGATTTCATATATTTTGCATTGTGTACTTGCAAAAAAAAACAGAAGTCTTCCGTTTGACATGGCCTAATGTCTCAGCCGAGAACGGACAACATATGGTTGCCCTAATCGTGATGTGAAGGAAATAACAAGCCCACTGTCCTTTCCATACAATAAACATACGATGTCTCATTGAATAGGAAAATGCTTGAATACTCTTCTGCCTACCACGGTGGCTCCGTCGTTAGGGTGCTCAGCTGCGGAAGCAAAGGTCACCGTGGATTGGATCCCGATCGCGGCGGTCGCATTTTGGTGGGGCCGAAATTGCAGAGGCCCGTTTGCTGTGCAATGTCAGTGCTCATTTTAAAGAAAGTTATGGTCGAAATTTCCAGAGCTCTCCACTAACAGCACCTCATAATTATATCACGATTTTGGGACGTTAAACTCCAAATATTATTAAAGACGACAGTCTTTTTTTCGGATACGTGAACCCAGGCATTTTGGTCCATTTTTCTGTCTCACGAAACGATTCACCCATACGGCCAAAACTAAAGCGCTTGCTGAACGCCCATCTATCTTGCACTGGTGGCTGCGTTCATACTTGCGAACATTGCCGATCAAATATAGCGAATATTACGCATATCTGAGGCGTAACATCAATACGTGCGTATAAGGTGATGTGTTTCATTTAAGACAATACACAGACACGTAATTTTAAAGACCCTAGCACTTCTTAGGCTGCGCTGAAAATGCGACGTTATGCACGAAAAAAAAATACCAACGGAAGACATTTGCAGTGTGTCACGCAGATACGCCGACAATTTATATTATTCAATACTGATCTGATTCGTAAGGATTCATCCGTGCTTTGTGATGCCTTGTACTCGCTTTTTGTGAATACGTATCATTCTCGTAGCATTTGCTGCACTGTCTTCAATGTGATGTGCAGACGTTTATATGCCGCTGGAAAATTCACATGAGTTGCGAATGCGCGCAGTCGAAGACGACACCATGGATTGATTGATTTATTGATTGATTGATTGATTGATATGTGGGATTTAACGTCCCAAAACCACCATAAGATTATGAGAGACGCCGTAGTGGAGGGCTCTGGAAATTTCGCCCACCTGGGGTTCTTTAACGTGCACCCAAATCTGAGCACACGGACCTACAACATTTCCGCCTCCATCGGAAATGCCGCCGCCGCCGCCGGGATGCGAACCCGCGACCTGCGGGTCAGCAGCCGAGTACCTTAGCCACTAGACCACCGTGGCGGGGCTACATGAAGTGTTTATGCAAATGATGGGTATTTTTAAAAATCATTCAATCACTCGAACTTGCTAGAATGAAAAACAAAAACTGCCGATTTGATTGATAATCGAACGCCTCTTATACGTTACGCGTCATATATGGGACATGTTACGCCTCATATATGCGACATCCGACTAGCGGGAGTAGGCACCGCATATATACGAAACAGTAGAAATGAAAAACGAAGTTATGAAAAATTGGCAGATCCCTCCGTGATGGTTTGCGCCAAGACTCTGAGGAACAACCAACCACGTGCACTGGAAATCGATGACATGCGAAGCACGAATGAGGAAGGTTGATATGTCACTTTAAAATCAGCACAATGTTACGAGGTGGAGGTAAATGATGCCGTATACGACTTCCGCGTCATGATTATCATGTTCACGCCTGAAATTTTTGTTCGTCGTCCATTCAAGTCACGCAATGTCAAATTTGGTGTATCTGAAGCCGGTGAAACGGCCGCGAGCACGCTATGAGTGTAGCATGTAGTGATGTCTTACATGACACGCATGTCATGATTATCTTGTTTGGACGTTCCATTTACCTTCGTCATCTATTCACGTCACGTAACACCAAATTTGGCATTTGTGAAGTTAGCGAAACGGCTGCGACCGCGCTATGAACGTAGCATGTCGTCATGTTTTACATAACATCAATATCCTGATTATCATGTTTGGACGTGTCGTTTACCTCCGTCGTCCATGCACGTCACGTAACAGCAGATTTGGTGCATGTGAAGCTAGCGAAAAGACCGCGAGCGCATCATGAGCGTGGCACGCAGTCATGTTCTTACATGACACGCATGCGATGATATCCACATGAGGGCCTGTAAATTACGTTCGCCATGCAGTCATGTCGTGCCATACCAGTTTCGCGATATTACATGTGGACGAAACGACCGCAGTAACAGCAATACCATGACATGTAAATCCCGACATTCATGACATACATGTCATGATATTCATGATATGACTAGTTAGTTATGCCTGTCATAGAGTCATGTTATGCCATACTAAATGTGGTATATATTCCGTTATCTCAGCGGCCAGAAGAGCTTAAAGTCGTAGGCAGCTAAATAGATAGTTAGACAGATAGGGTCAAACTCGCCGAAGTTCGCTAAGAAATTCTTCGCAATTAGATATGAAAGATCCTGGTTTATAAACACCTCTCGGACATTACATCACAGCCCTTAAGCGCGTGTATGTACGGCTGCTTGTAATTTCTTTTTATCAGAATGACGCCCCTTCCAGCTAAATCCATTATCAGACACGTGACCAGTGGCCGAGTAAGCATGTGCATTAAAGTCCTTGCGGCGAGGCATTGCACTGCAATCCGCCGCCAACGCTCGAACGAAGCGGAGCCTGTCGCCGTACTCCTGAAAAAAAAAGTATGTTCAAACGCCCCATCGGCCGGAAACTTTTTAACCTCAGGCTCGACATCTGACTAACGGGAGGTGAACGCAAGCTTTTTCTTTTCACCCTTCCAGGTCGCATCAAGTACACCGTCACAACATCAAGTACACCGAGGGTTCCCTCTAGCCATAGGCCAACACCCCACGCAACATTCAGCTTCCATAGGCGCCTTCAGGGTCACTGGCAGCCATGGCGTACGTGGAAGTGCTGTGCTCACACCTTTCGAGGGTGCCGCAACACGAACTGCGATGCTTGGACAACGACGGCTTCACCGACCTTCCAAAGCTCGCCGACAAGTCTGTACCAGAAGCAGTCAGCGCGGTTCGCGCCCATCTGGAATCCATAGCCGCTCTGCGCGACCGTCTGGACTGCGCGGCCCACTTGTTCACCTGCATGGCCGGCCTGGGCGTCATAGGGTCCTGGGTTCTCTATCGCGCTGACCGTAGGGAGGACCCCACTGATATCGTCGGCGACATCCTGAAAAAAATGCGGCAGAGACGCGTCCACGGCGTGTTCGCCAAGGCGACGGAAAACGTCTGTTGCACCTGCCTGCTCGTCCCCGAAGAAGAGAGAGGCAGGGACTTCAGGCCTTACTTGTTCGTCGACTAGTACACAAAGCCCTGCGTAGCCATACACGAAACGCCCGACATACATTCGCCGTTACTCGAAACCGTCCTCCGACAGACGCTGGGAAATCCGCCACGAAGCTACCGTTGCGGCGTTTATCGAGACCTGAGGTCGCTGTATGCTGGCGTCCTCCAATTGTTCCCGTGATGCAGCCGCCGACTCCATCCCATGCCATCCGTGGGCAACGCGGTGAACTGTCCCTCCTTTTCGGCCTCCGACTTCATACCGTAAGTCATTTTTGCGGGCTAATCTTTTTCTATGTATGGCGTAGTTGCTCTGCTAAGAGAATTTAGGCCCGTGATCTCTGTGGCCAACGTCACAAACAGGTCTGCTTTCGCAAATAGTAACTGCGTAGATGTGGCTAAACACGTTCATTTTTAATTATACCGTTATTGTTGTAGCGTTCCTTGGACAATCCTAAATTTACTGTATAACTATCAAGCATAAAAAAATATGTGACGCGGTTTCCTTGATTTATACACTTCTGCTTAATTGAACGTAATGCTCATTGAACAGTCGTTGCTAGTAACATCACTGGTAACGTGGTTCCACGGCCATTAACGTCGGGACACACAGCGATGCTTGCAAGCCCGACGTGTGTTTATCTGTGCTTTTGAATTTAACACTGCTAATTTCCGTAACGTCGATTACCAGTAGCGATTTGCTTGGATTCATAACTGCCGTAGCCGGTTTATTGCGTTATCCACCGTGAATAACTATTCCGTTTGTGAAACAATTCTTCATTGGTTGTCTTCTTTCCAGCATGAAGACGATGTCGTTTGACGGACCAAAAGTTTTCATGAACCGGGCAGTTTGCCGAAACCACTTGACGACTTACAAATAACCAACGCATCCCCATCGGAGACTGCAGCCACGAAAATCTTGATAAGTACCACACCTGTTAAAGCTGTAGTGACAGCTGTGTTGAACATTGTTTTACTCAATGTTTCATTTTTAACCTAAAATTTCCACTTTAATTTTAGCTTCAAACATTAAATTTCTTGCCGCATTCCTCTTCGAGCGCCCCTTTTGTGTGTGTGAGCACCACCTGGAAGAGAGCATCATCCTATCCGTTCACCATCTGTTGTCACCTGCGTAGTGGAACATCATCTTAATCTTAGCTGAGTGACGAGGCCTCGACGAAATGGCTTATTGCTGTCCACCAACATGTTCCTTCATAAATGTGATGAAGGCGATGAGAGACTTCGCACTTCGTGTTATATGAAACATGTTGGGTCTTATGCAAGCCGAAACATCATGGCATTGACCAGTCGAATAAAGGAACTTTTATATGCACCCATGCTTTCTTGGTATATTTGCTTCTCAACTGTGTCCCTTGTGGCCAATCAAATTCAAGCATTGTTGATATTTCTACTTTTCAACAACGCCATCGACCCCCCCGAGCATGCATGTCCTTCCTCAACAAGTTTCACGACGCTTCGCAGTTTCCTAGCACGGGTGACAGCGCAAGGTTTACGAAGTTGCACCAGTTCTAGCAGGACGGCCGAAACATCACATGCCGGAAACGGTGGGCCTTGCAAGCAGTGGAGTGGAACGCCACAAGTTTTCTTTTGGAAGGAATGTACTTTCTTAGTGCGCAGAACGTTTCAGAAAGAAGTCGCATGGGACAAAGCGCACACTTGCAACCACTTTATTACACAGATGGCGGCCGTATATATAAAGCGAAGAGGGCGAGAAGAAGACTCACAAAAACGGAAAAATGATGGTGCATGTGCCAGAACATCTTATTATAGGAATCTTGAAGATACGTTTTAACTGACAAGATACTTGTACTCATTGTCCGAATGGGGCACTAACACACTCGGTTACCGCCTTGCGAATCAAAAAACGCTTCATTTCCCGTGCCCTCTTGTCAATCTTGCCATTCGCATTCTTGCCATTCAAGCCTCGGGGTGCACTAACAATGGGCACAGTCACTTTCCAGGTGGCTGCCCACTGATCCGCGCTTGAGATCCACGTACCCCTTAAGGAGATATTTCGGACATGCAGTGCCCCATCTGACCGATGTGTTATCGGCCACATGATATAGCAAATCGATATACAACAGCTACATTGCATTCTACGAACATTTTTGCAAGCTTCTTATAATACCCTATACCTGAAGATCCTTCGTTTTTCATAATTTTGTATAGAAACCCTGGATGGTTTTTGCTGTGAAAACAACCTTCACCTTAATTTTTTTTAAAATAATTCTTTTTAAGCAGTGTGAACGTTTGTGCATATAAAGTATGGCAGAAACTTTCGGGTTTGGCTGTTCCTGAATTGTGTGCTTCATAATCTTTCCCTGCTTTAATTAATTCAGAAGTGACTCTTCTGTTCCTCAGAGCAATTGATAAGGAAAGCCTGCTTTCTTATGTCTGTTAATATGGCTGCCGAAGCTGCTCTCAACCTGGTGATGACAGGGCCTTGACACTGATGCCATCTCGCGTGCTTTCGCAGTTCCTCACTCAATAAGCTTGGAATGCGCTCAACTAAAATGTATCAGGGCTTTCTGCTTCTGGCAGAAACATCTTTCTGGTTCTGGCAGGTACTGGCAGAAGTTCTAGGTCTAAAAATCTAAGTTTGTTATTCTCGGGAAACTCAGCCGTCAGCATGCAAATTAGTCATGTTATCAGAAATAATGCTCAACTCTCATCGGCGTCCTGCCGTGTGTCACATTGTTTCGCACTATAAATGACTAAGAAATCATTACCATAGAGGAATACCTTAACGGTACCAAGCCTCGCTGTATGTGTTTGTCATAACGAGCTAATAAAATACCACTGAGTACTGGAGCTAAACATGACCCAGTGCGCATGCCCTGTCTTCGAATGTACCATTTGTCGTTTTCTCGTGATGAAAGTCGACTGCGAGTAAAAGTTCAGAAGTTCAAGAAAGCTATCTACGTTAGTTCCACAAAGTCTACAAAAAAGTAATTCCCCCCACAGCATTGGATGCAGACTTCACCTCCTCGCACAAAATGTCCTGAGGTAGAGAATAAAAAGAGTCTTTAACGTCTACCGGAAACGCACAAGCACTTTGAGGGCACTCATTCCCTAGAAAGTCTAAAACGTCCTTGGGGTTTCTCACGAGGAACGTATCTTCAATGGTCGAGGCATTTGCAGATGTCGTCCGACAAATTTCTGCCTAGAGTAATACTCCGAAACAGACATAACTCCTTGTGTGTTTTGGCCGTGAAGGAGACAGAGAGGCTGGAACTTTCGCACGTCCTCCCGGACAGGGCCAATCTAATGAGCCCCCCGCTTGGTTCATACAGCCTCTCACCTTCTCGTTTTACTTTTGGCGGAGTTACTTTCCGCAGTTCTCTGAAGTTCCCTGATCGAGCCGCTGCCACTTTTTCTTCATATAGTGGTTCGGAAACCAGGGCATCCTCCTTCCTCGTCAGACTGGAGCAAATTGATGTCCACTTTTTTAGGAGCAGACACGACATGCCTAATTCCTGAAGTTTCTTCTCTCGCGGGTTCCTTGGGCAGACGCTTGACTCCTTGTTGGATGCAGCTCTCCGTTTCATCAGCCCCAGTTCTCCCAAAGGCTTGTCCGGCAAGACTGACCAACTCAGTTTTATCAAGCCTTGGGTGGACGCAGCTCTTAGGACCGAGTTCCAGAAGGCCATCTTTGGGTATCCTCTTATTTCCAAGGAAGAAAACGTCCTATCCCGAAGCGGGTGCTTTCGGTTTTTCTCCTTGGTAGCCTTATCCCCGCGGAACGCCACTGGAACTCGGCTGTTTGCGAGGAATTGCACAGATCCTACAGGAACACTTTCTTGGCTTTGTCCATTTGTCTCACGCATGCGCACTGACGGGACAAGGAAGACTTCACTCGCTTTAGCAGCAGTCGCTTTCAACGCGAAATCCTTGAATCATAGAGGTTACCGCAGTCATTGATGTGTCTGGTAGTAGCATTCGCGTACACTGGTGCGCTGCTTGCGTTAACTGCACTTCGCACTCAGCTCGGAGGCCAAGCAGAAAGGAACGCGTGGTTCAGATCTGCTCCGCCAGGTGCCGCAACGGTCCCGACAGATCTCAATCTTTCAATGAACTTCGTCCGGTACATTTCATCTTCATTTACCAGCGCACTGTTGGTACATGGCCACGTGGTGCGCCACATTCCGATCGAAGTATTCGCCTCGCTAGAAGCCGTTAGTATCACCGCCAAGAGTGTTGCCGAAAACTTCGTGTACTTCACTGGAATACCCCTCTCGTGGTTTGTGGAGTGCAACACACGGAGACGAAGTCTAGAATGTGAAGCAGTACACGTCGTGGGCCCCTAGTCGGGCTGTCGTTTTCCGGAACCAACGAGCACGCGGGAACTTTCTTTGGTTATAGCCAGCGAGTCGGTGGCGACGTACTTCACATCCATCTCCAGCAAGAAGCGGTTCAAAAGCACGTCCTGAGTCACACACTTAGCATGGGGGACGTGACAAAGAATCCAGGGACCGATCACCGTCTCGAACATAAAGACAAGTATAAATCACGCAAACGCACTTCAGACGCACCTTTATGTCCCACATTACTCGTGCGAATTGTGGAGATAGTGTCTGGAACGGACATTTCGGTGATATTCAAGATGGAAAAAGAGTTGCCACTGTCCTATCAGTACAGTTAATCCACTTGGACGCTGGATATAGTGCTGAGCAGAGCGTGTCTAAATCTACCACAGTTATCGGAAATAACAGAAAAGTACGTAGAACAAAAGTTCGACTTCTGAG
Source organism: Rhipicephalus microplus (assembly GCF_043290135.1). NCBI lineage: Eukaryota > Metazoa > Arthropoda > Arachnida > Ixodida > Ixodidae > Rhipicephalus > Rhipicephalus microplus. Next base: position 60,007,160 of record NC_134707.1, on the reverse strand, counting down.
TAGGATTAGGATTAGAATTAGAATGTTGTAGGTAGCCGGCGGATCTACCCTTCCAAAATTTGCAGGTAATTGCCCTATCATATTCTTTGCTAATTGTAACTAATGTCCTTTTGTTCGTTTGTTTTTTTAACTAAGCAAGGGCAGGATTTGAAACGGTCCCGCGTAGCTCGACGTAAGCCGAACTGTTGAACCAGACGTAAATATTATCTATTTTGCAGCGAAATTTGTTATGAAGTCATGTACAAGACTGAAGACATTATCCGAAAAATCCAGAGTGTTAGAAATCAAAAACAAAAAACAAGAAAATAATTACTATTGACACAATGTGACTTCAAAATACGCGCCCTAGCAAATACTTGTGCCTTCTAGATGATTTGCTATGCGCGAGCCTGCGGGACCCAGCTGCGCGCGAAACGGGTTGAAAGAAAAGGAGAACGTAGAACAAGAGGCAGAAGGCAATCCTCGGGACAATCTAGCTGTGCTATAATTCTCGGGCACAAGTTCGCCCAGCCTACGTTAGCTTATTAAAAGAGTTTATTGAAAAGTGCATTACAAATCTGGTGGAAGTGCTGGGTGTGATGCCAAGCCCCTCTCTAGTGACAGAGCACAGTCCAGAACCACAGCGATTTCGACCCAACGAGCTGACGCCTGTTCATCAGCGCTGCAGTCGACGCCTACGTGGTGAGGGTCCTGAATTTTCACCTTTATCGACTTCGCTTGGAACATCAACGGCTGTGAACGGGCACGCAACCGACATGACAGCTCAGGTCACTCCAGCCAACATTGTCGTAAACCAGCCAATGCTACCAAAGCCTTTCCACGGTGAAAGCTACGAGGACGCAGAGGACTGGCTTGAGCACTTTGAACGCGTCGCAAAGGCTAACGGATATGGGGAAGAACGCAAACTTGGAAGTGTTTACTTCGCACTGGAAGATAGCGCACGAACGTGGTATGAAAACCACCAAGCCACCTTCCGGCCATAGAACGATTTTCGACGGGAACTGCTCGCTGCTTTCCCGAACACAGACCGCAAAGAGAGAGCTGAAGCTGCGCTCCAGACAAGAAATCAGCGCAATAACGAAACTGTCGCCATGTATCTGGAAGACATGTCTCGCTTATTCAGCCGAGCGGATCCAAGTATGAGCGAAGACAGGAAGCTGCGCCATCTGATGCGAGGCGTGAAGCAAGAACTCTTTGCCGGACTAATTCGAAGCCCGCCGCGCACCATCGCCGAGTTTCGTTCCGAGGCGACTACAATGGAAAGGACGCTACAACAGCGAGCAAGGTTATACAACCGGGATGCGATCGTCACTTCTTTGGACATGTTGCCACCAGCCTTCGGTAACGGCATGAAAGCACTACGCGAGCTGGTGCGGTCTGTTGTGCGAGAAGAGCTGCAGAGGCAGCGTCTTGACCAGAACGCTCCAATGCTTTCGTCTCTGGCCGATGTGATCCGTGAGGAGGTCAGGCAGGTGGTACGCGAAACTTCGAGCAACGCACAGCCAGGGCCACCACTACAACAGAAGACGAGAATGACGTATGCTGATGTGCTACTACGAGGACCTCCAGGACGTGCGGACGTCGCGGCGGCTACACCTATGCAGTACCCGATGCCGCCGAGCACCCCGCAGCCAACGCCAGAGAGGAGACTAAGGAAGAGCGATGTCTGGCGCACTCCAGACAGGATACCGCTGTGTTACCACTGCGGGGAGCCTGGTCATCTCTACCGAACGTGCCACTACCGCCAGGCAGGACTCCGTGGCTTTCCTGTTAATGCACCTCGACCACGAAATGGCGAACGTCCCTTTGAAATTGAAGGATACCTGTTAGGTCGTCAAACCTCAAGTGGCTTCCAACGACACCAACCTCGAGCAACGACAACGGGGAGGTATAGATCGCCTAGCCCCCGACCTTCAGCAAGCTCCCGAAGGTCTCGTTCCCCAAGCCCGCGTCGGGAAAACTAGATTCAGCGACCTGTGGAGGCAAGGCCGCTGTCGACGCTAATGCAGAAAAAACTCCATTGCTGACTCTGAACGACGACCGATTCAGAAACCGGTGCTTCGATAGTGACGTTGCTTCCGATTTACGTGTGTTAGTTGACGGCTATGAAGTCATCGGACTGGTAGATACCGGCGCAGATTATTCAGTGATGAGTAGCGGACTTTCTAAAATACTAAAGAAAGTGCTGACTCCTTGGAAGGGACCACAAGTTCGCACAGCAGGAGGGCACCTCATCGACCCTACTGGAATATGCACAGCAAGAATCGGAATACGGGGTTTCACATACGTCGCCAGTTTTATTGTGCTGCCGGAATGCTCAAGAGACTTGATTATCGGCATGGATTTCTTACGAGCTAATGGCGCTGTAATTAACTTGCGAGAATCTTCCGTCTCATTCTCGACTAGGCACGCGATTGGTACCTTTGAAACGGAAGAAAACGTATATGACCTTTGTATTGCAGATGATGGCGTCATGGTTCCGCCAAGATCGAGCATATCTGTCCCAGTAAACAACAAAGCATTCAGTGAATTCGAAGGATTTGCTGACAACAACACTGCCTTACTACTCCAAAAAGGGATCTGCATGGCACGAGGTCTTGTTAAGTTACGTGACGGCTGTGCAAATGTTCTACTCACAAACTTTGGAAATGAAGTGAAGCACGTTGCAAAAGGAACCGTCATCGCCAGTCTTAATGATTTCGTCCAGGTTACGGAGCTGCGAACTTCTGAAACCAATGATTCTGATTTCGAAGACGTGGAGTCTGTCCTTGCAGCCATCGACATCGAGCCGGGCCTACTAACAAGCGAAAAAGAGCAAATAGAGGGTCTTTTAAGAAAATTCGCCGAATGTTTCTCGTTGTCATCTAAGGTTCGACGCACTCCTGTCGCTAAACATCGCATCATTGTCGACGAGTCAGTGAGGCCAATACACCAGCATTCTTACCGAGTGTCACAAAAAGAAAGAGAAGCTATTGGTAATCAGGTTAAAGAAATGCTCAAAGACGATGTAGTCCAGCCTTCATCAAGTTCATGGGCGTCACCTGTTGTTCTTGTGAAGAAAAAAGACCAAACCTTACGTTTCTGCGTTGATTATCGGAAGCTGAATGTCGTCACCAAACGGGATGTTTATCCTCTGCCAAGAATTGATGACACTCTGGATAGGCTGCGAAATGCCAGGTATTTTTCCTCATTGGATCTTAAAAGTGGGTATTGGCAGATAGAAGTGGACGAAAGAGATCGCGAAAAGACTGCGTTTGTGACACCGGACGGTTTATACGAGTTTAAGGTGCTCCCTTTTGGCCTTTGTTCAGCACCCGCCACATTCCAACGGATGATGGACACAGTGCTTTGTGGTCTTAAATGGCAGTCATGTCTGGTTTATCTCGACGAAGTTGTTGTTTTCTCTGCTACCTTTGAGCAACATTTGGAAAGGCTCCGGGCCGTGCTCACTGCGATCAAATCAGCGAACTTGACGATAAAACCGCAGAAATGTCATTTCGGCTTCCGTGAGCTCCTTTTTTTCGGCCATGTCATCAGTGCAGAAGGTGTCTGCCCAGACCCTGCAAAAACTGAGGCCGTAGCAAGATTTCCGAAGCCAACAGACAAAAGGCTGTTAGGCGATTTTTAGGTCTCTGCGCCTATTATCGACGGTTCGTTAAAAATTTTTCACGAATTGCTGAACCACTGACACGGCTGACAAAAGAGGAAATACCTTTCGTATGGCTTGCCGAACAAGAGGATGCCTTCAATGAACTACGAAAGTGCCTTCAAAGCCATCCTGTTTTGGCGCATTTTGACGAGGAAGCGGAAACCGATATCCACACGGATGCAAGCAATTTAGCTCTTGGGGCCGTGCTCATCCAATGGCAAAACGGACAAGAACGAGTCATTGCGTATGCCAGTCGCACTCTTTCGAAAGCTGAGGTGAACTACTCAGCGACCGAGAAAGAATGATTGCCGTGGTATGGGCTATCAGCAAGTTTCGACCATATTTATATGGTAGGCCTTTTCGAGTTATAGAGAGAGAGAGAGAGAAAATTTAATGCGGAAAGGCAGGGAGGTTAACCAGAAAACATATCCGGTTTGCTACCCTGCACTGGGGAAAGGGTAAGGGGAAAGGGAGGAAGAGAAGCACAAACACACATACACACACTCGCACACAGTAGTGTCACAATCGTTCTACGAGGCGGGTCGCTCGCAGAAACTTCATCAGCGCCTTCGTTGCTTTCTGGCGTGAAGCTCGATCTTTCCGACATTCCAAGATTGACTGCTCAGAAAATGGCTGGTCGTCGAGGCGAGCAAACACTGCTGAGAGGGACTGTCGCTGAGAGCTGTACTGGGGGCACTGACATAAAATATGTTCAATTGTTTCGTCATTGTCGCAATGGTCGCATGTAGCGCTGTCTCTCATTCCGATGCGGCAGGCAAAAGCGTTCGTGAAAGACACCCCAAGCCACATACGGCAGAGAAGGGTCGTCTCGGATCGGGGTAGGCCAGATGGAATAGTAAGTCGTAGGCATGGGTCCAGGCGGTGAAGACGGGTGTGGAGAAAACCGGGCGTATTCCGCATAGACCTTGCGACATCCTGCGCAAGCGTATTAATCTTTGCTGCTGCGTCGCTTCTTGATAGTGGAATAGGTTCCATCACTCCATTTTCGTGAGCATTCTTAGCTGCATTGTCGGCATGCTCGTTACCGATGATGCCGCAATGGCCTGGTAACCACTGAAAAGATATGTCATGTCCTTCGTCTATTAGGTGATGGTACAGTTGTCGTATTTCGAGCGCCAATTGATCTTGAGGTCCACGACGTAGAGTATTGTGTAGACATTGGAGAGCTGGTTTCGAATCAGTAAAAATGCTCCATTTTTGTGGTGTCTCTTGGTCAATCCTGCGGAGTGCGCTGCGGAGTGCCGCGAGCTCCACGGCTGTCGATGTCGTCTTGTGTGACGTTCTGAACTGGATGGTTTCGGCTCTTGCTGGGAAGATCACAGCTCCTGCAGATCCTCCAACAGTTGTCGAGCCATCCGTGTAAAGTTTGACATGATCTTTGTATTCTTCGTGTAGCATGAGTAGAATCATCTGCTTTAAAGCTGGCGCCGAGAGCTCCGCCTTCTTGCGAATCCCCGGCACTGTCAAGCGCAGTTTTGGTCGGTCCAAGCACCAAGGAGGTGTTAGTATCCGTTCCGGAGGTGTGTAGACTGTTGGAAGGCACTCACGGAAAGTCAATACTCTCTTACAGAAGGAGGCACTCGGTCGATCTTCTGGAAGCGAAGCTAGGTGGTGGGCAGGGGCGCGAGCAAGGTGTCTAATATGAGCTCTAAGCACCTCCAAAGTAATGTGCACTGTGGCCGGATGATCTTTGGCGATTGCGATGATTTCCGCTGTTGATGTACAGCGTGGTAATCCAAGACAAACTCTGAGTGCCTGGCCCTGGGCGTTTTCTATTGTGCGTATACTGCTTTTGCAAGCGTTCGTCAGAACCGGCAAGCTATACCGCAGGTACCCCAGAAACAGCGTTTTGTACAAATGCAACATCGCGTGCACTGATGTGCCCCACGTTTTGCCTCCGAGGAACTTGAAAAGTTGTGCGATGGCCGTTAGGCGCTTCTTTAGAGTGGCCACATGGGGACTCCAGCAGAGATTTCGATCGATCGTGACCCCCAAAAACCTGTGGGTCCTGGCGTAGCAGACACTGTGTCCATTGATGGCGATGGGATATGACGTCATTGCCTTCCGCGTGAACGCGACCAGCGCCGATTTCTCAGGAGAAATCTCGAGGCCTTGTTCTCTAAGGTACGCCGATATTGAATTCGCTGCTTTCTGGAGTCTCGCACGTACCTGAGGACGTGTTACACCTGATGTCCAGGCACAAATATCATCTGCATAGAGAGATATCTGCACGGAATCTGGTATGCGTTCAACGAGACCGATCAGAACCAGGTTGAACAGTGTGGGGCTCAATACACCACCTTGAGGAACACCACGGTGTGTATAATGTTCAGAAGTCGGCCCATCTTCAGTTTGCATAAACAATGATCTCATATGTAGGTAGCATTGGATCCAGCGGTACACTCGCCCACCCAAACCAACTGACTCGAGGGCGTCAAGTATGGCTTCGTGAGAAACATTGTCATATGCTCCTTTGACATCTAAAAATAGTGCGACAGATAACCGTCTGCTCATTTTCTGGTGTTGTACGTAGGTCACCAGGTCAATGACATTGTCAATGGAGCTCCGAAGACGACGAAAACCGGCCATGGCGTCTGGATATATTCTATGGCGTTCTAGGAACCACTCGAGTCTGGCAAGGATCATTCGCTCCATCAGCTTCCCTACGCAACTAGCCAGCGCTATTGGGCGGTATGATGTCAGCTCTAGAGGCGATTTTCCAGGTTTGAGAAGTGCAACCAACCGGCTTGTTTTCCACTCTCTGGGGACCGTTCCATCTCTCCAAGACTCATTGAATACTTCCAGCAAAGCACTTCGTGCTCGATCACCGAGATTGCATAATAGGCGGTATGATATGCCATCCGGCCCAGGCGATGACAATCGATTGCATGAAGCAAGAGCCACATTCAGTTCTTCCATTGAAAAAGGCAGGTCCAGGTGCGGGTCAAGTGAATGTGGCGTGTAATCAGCAGTAAGGGCTTCTGTGCAATTTGGTGGGCCCGCAATCTTCCTACAAAAATCTTCCGCTACCTCGATATCCCTTCTATTTTGGAAAAGGGCCAAGGCTTTAAACGGAAAACGTTGTTGGGGAAATGTGCGTAGGCCTCGCACGGTTCGCCATATTTGAGAAAGCGGTTTGCGAGGGTCTAGACTCGCGCAAAATTTCGCCCACCGTTGAAACTCCAGTTTGTCTATACGACGCTGGATCTTCTTTTGCATGCGCCTGGCCATCCGTAGATCTTGAATGGATTTTGTGCGTCGATATCTACGCTCCGCACGCCGACGAGTCGCACGGAGTCGCTCTAACTCCATGTCCGTTTCTGAGGGCCTTGAAGAATATGCCAGCGTGCGCATCGCACTCTGCGCTGCTTGTTTGATCGCTTGCTCAATGTCAGAGGTTAAGCCTTTTTCACAAGCGTGTTCAATGTTGGTTTTGAATGCTGAAAGATCGATCTTCCGTACGGTTTTCGGCGGGTGGTCGCTAGCAAAGCCTTCGATGGTGAGATAACTGGGGATGTGATCGCTACCATGTGTCTCGATGTCTAAAAACCACTTAACGCTTGTGGCGAAGCGACGTGACACGAACGTCAAGTCCAAACAGCTGCTGTACGTTGATCCTCGCAGAAATGTAGGGCTCCCATCATTAAGTAGAGACAGTTCATGAGTCGATACAAATGAAGCCAGCCTCCGGCCCGTGGTATTGACTTTTGAACTTCCCCAGATTGGGTGGTGGGCGTTGAAGTCCCCTATAATTATCCACGGATCCGGGACGCTCGAAAGAATGTCATCCAGTCTTTGGCAATCAAAACGGGCTGAGGGAGATAAGTAGACACCTATTAATGTGAAGGTGAGGGTTTTCTGCTTCACAGTCAGGCAAACATATTGGTTCTCATCATGAGGCGACACAGGTTGAATGATGTAGGTAAGCTCCCGACGAATATACACAATGACCTTGCTGCTTTCGTTTCGGGTTTTGGACGGGATTGATTCGTAGCCAGATAGCCTGATCGGGTTTGATAATTTCGGTTCACATATTACGATGATTGGGAAAAGGTTAGAAAACACGTACTGACGAAAATCGGAAATCCGTGATCTAAGTCCTCTTGCGTTCCACTGGATGACTGATGCTTCTCTGACGTCTTTGCGGAACGATTGTTGATCTCCTGCCATGACTCTACGCGAGGGAGGCGAGGACTGGGCTCAGCGCGTCCAACACCTGTAACCCGCTTCGAGCGGTTGGAGTTCCCAGGCTTCTTAGTATGTCTGCCATGACAGCGACGAGGGATCGTAACATCGGGATGATCTGTCGATCGACCCTTGACACATCCTCAACGGAAGTAGACTCGGTGGAAGGTGTAGGGCGGCGAGGCCTCGCAGGAGGCTCCTTTGCAGGCTGTGTACGCGGAAGCGTAGGCCACTCATCCGCAGCTGTGAGCTTCTCCACTTCTTTTCGCTTCGTGCTTACTACTTCACTCGTGCTCGGAGGAAATGGGTTATGTGCAACACTCTGTCCTCCACGCCTCCGTCGGCGACTACGTCGCCGCCGTACCCTTTCAGCAGCCTCTCTGTGGGTTGAATTGTCCCTAACCATTTGTTTGATAATGGCGATTTCCTTCTTAATCCGAGGGCATTCCTTGGATGCAGCATCATGCGGACCATCACAGTTTCTGCACTTCAGACTTGTTGCCCGACATGCGTCTGCAGTGTGCGGCTCAGCGCATCGGGGGCATACTGTGGTGTTTGTACATACACTCTTGATGTGACCAATTTTCATGCAGTTATGGCACTGGAGTGGTTTAGGGACAAATGGTCGAACAGGATGTCGGAAGTGTCCCACTTTGACATGCGACGGAATGGAATCTTCTTTGAACATTATCTTTACACATCGGGTGTTTCCGAGGCGAAGTACATTCGCGATGAGAACTCCTTCGTTCGCTGGTTTTATGAGAGTTGGGAGGTCCGAGTTTGCTATGGCCAAATCAATGTCGTAGATTACTCCCGCCGTGCAGGCACCGTCCATTGGAATAACCGGTCGTACTTTGATGCCTCCCAAATCTGATACTCTGCGAAGCTTGTCTATGGCGCTGGCAGTCATTGTGTCCACAGCTAGAATATTCTTCCGCGTGTTCACCCGGATATCCTTAATGTCGTTTGGTGCTACCCCCTCAAAGTACATAGAGAGAGCTTGCCTGTTTACTGCTCGAAGGCTGATGGTGGAGTCCTCGGGCATGAAGAGGATGGTGTGCGGCCAGCATTCTCCTTTTGACTGAGACGTTAATGTCCCTGCTGGTGAAGACGACTTGATACTTCTTCTTTTGGCCTTCCTGCTTCTCACGGTCTCGAAGTCGTCATCCGACGAGTCGTCGCCAGTGGCCGAGTACAGTTCCGTGTCCTCGCTGGTGCTCGAACAGGTGCTTCGTTTCCGCGACGAGCTTGCCAAAGGTGGTCTATGGTCGGACATAGCCGCAGAAGGCTCCACGTCCACAGCCATGATGCAGTGACTATCACCGTTGGCCTCACTGGTTCTGGGCCAGGCGCGCTGATTTACCGAGGAGCTCGCCATAGCAGACCTCTGGCTGGGCGGACCAGTGGATGACTCCGCGTCCGTCGCCTTGGGGCAGGGAGCAGCGTCTCCCGTAGAAAGCGAAAAACTTGATAACAATGCTCGGAGCCGAAAGCAGAAGCGTTCTATGAAGAGACACTTCGTCGTCGTCCTCTTCGAGTTATAAGTGACCATTATTCGCTATGCTGGCTGGCTAATCTCAAGGACCCGTGTGAACGGCTTGCACGATGGAGCTTGCGATTACAGGAGTATGATATCACGCTTGTGTACTAGTCAGGTCGCAAGCACAGTGATGCGGACTGCTTGTCACGTGCTCCGATTCAACCTGCTGCTTCTGCTTCCACCGAGGATGGTGAAGATTTTATTTTCTTGGGAGCTGTGACACCATCAGAGATGGCACATCAGCAGCGATCCGACCCTGAGATACTCCTCTTGATCAAGTACCTACAAGGACAGTATGTCGATATTCCACGACCTTTTGTCCGCGCCTTGTCAGCGTTTGCCCTACGAAACAACATCCTGTATAAAAGGAACTTTGACAACAAGACAGCGACATTCCTGCTTGTCGTCCCTTCACCTCTGCGACCAGAGATTTTGGAGGCTTGCCACGACGATCCATCAGCTGGACACTTAGGAGTAAGCAGAACGTTAGCACGCATCCGCACTAAATACTACTGGCCGAAGTTGCTTAGCTCTGTACGACACTATGTCAGAACCTGCCGGGACTGCCAAAGACGTAAAACGCCACCGCTAAAACCAGCAGGTCTCCTTCAACCGATAGAACCACCAGAAGCCCCATTCACACAAGTGGGAATGGACTTACTGGGCCCATTTCCTACGTCGTCATCGGGAAAACGGTGGATAATAGTTGCGACCGACTATTTAACCAGATATGCCGAGACAGCGACTCTAGTTAAAAGATCAGCCGTTGAAGTTGCCGAATTCTTCGTCTCCAACATAGTACTGCGGCACGGAGCTCCAAAAGCGTTGATCACGGACCGAGGGACTGCATTTACGGCCGACCTGATGAAATGTATCATGCAATTGACGCACACCTGTCATAGAAAAACGACGGCATATCATCCTCAAGCAAATTGTCTAACGGAACGACTGAACAGAACGCTGGCTGATATGTTGTCAATGTACGTTGATATAGAACACCGTACTTGGGATAAAATATTACCGTATCCAACATTCGCCTATAACACTGCGATGCAAGAGACAACACGGATGACGCCATTCCAACTTGTTTTTGGCCGGACGGTAACGACAACTTTAGATGCAATGTTACCTATTGACGAGACGCCCGAGAATTACTATGACGTTCACGACTACATACAAAGAGAAGAAGAAGCTAGACAGCTGGCACGATATCGCATTCTCCAACAGTAGAAAACCGACACGCATCGATACAATCTGCGAAGAAGAGACGTCCAGTACGCACCAGGAGACAGAGTGTGGGTGTGGATTCCTGTACGAGTACGTGGCCTGTCAGAAAAACTGCTTCGCCGCTATTTCGGTCCGTACAAAGTGCTCCGCCGCGTCGGCTCGCTCAACTACGAAGTTATGCCAGAGGGACAGGATATTTCATCCCGACGGCGGCATCGCACGGAAACTGTGCATGTCGTCAGGATGAAACCATGTCACGACAGGCAATGAAACGCTGAAGATACAACGTTCTTTGACGCTAACGACATCCCCGACGAGGGTTTGTGAATGACTACCATGCAACCAGTTTGACACAAGCATCGAGACGATGCACTCTGGAAAGGGGGCAATGACACAATGTGACTTCAAATTACGCGCGCAAACAAATACTTGTGCCTTCTAGATGATTTGCGATGCACGAGCCTGCGGGACCCAGCTGCGCGTGAACCGGGTTGAAAGAAAAGGAGAACGTAGGAAAAGAGGCAGAAGGCAATCCTCGAGACAATCTACCTGTGCTATAATTCTCGGGCACAAGTTCGCCCAGCCTACGTTAGCTTATTAAAAGAGTTTATTGAAAAGTGCGTTACACTATTATATTAACGATAACCTGATTTTTGGAGCCGACCTGGCAGCTGAGTTTGACAAACACAATTAATTTGGGATGTACGTCTCATATTTATTCACATATTAGAAACTACGTCTCAACGTTTTTCGCTTTTTTTTCGAGAATTCGTAAAAGTGGGCATTATGTTGAAGTACGTTTAGTGGCTTGAATGAAATTGCACACCGTAACAAATACATCTCTGTGGGAATGTCCCGAAACGGAGCCACAAAAATTTAGCAGAGTTTATCTGGTTAAACTTAAACCTAGCCTCGCAAACAGAATAGCTAGTAGTCTTTTCCTAATTACTACCTAGTTACGACATGATAGAAAATAATGTTGAATAGATACCGATTTTTCGCTGAACAAACGAAGGCAGGAAAGCCATCTGGCACTTGGAGTGATTTTGTCGTCTTCTCTTCCTCGTATTCTTGTGGCACGTATTAGTGCGTCACGCCACCGTCAAATAACGGATAATCGAGCGCCATTGAAACAAGAGCGGTGTACGTTGCCGTATTATAACTACATAAAAAAAGGACGTCCGCCATTGTCACTCGATCAAAACAGCTTGACAGCGAAGCTAGAACGATGGTGAGTTTCGCTTCGGTACAAAAAGCATCATCATCACCGCCATTTCATTTCACTAAAAGAAAAGCACAATTATCATCATCATCTCGAGAATCGGCACTTTTAGCGCCACGGACGACAGTGGCACGGCGAAGACACAACTACTGCAAAAAAAAATAAACAAACAAAATGAAAGAAAGCACAAGGACGCAGGGACACAGTCCAAGTACCACCTTTTCGCATCTTTCCATCCCATATTCATCATATACAAGGACCGCCATCCCGCGTGCATTTCAAGGACTAAACGAGAGGTGGTTTCTACGACGACGACGACGACACGGAACATACGAACCGATGGCGTAAGGAGTTTCGCCTCTAAAAAAAAATCCTGGTCGTTGATTCGTGGATACACAAAATTAAAAGATAATTGAACATGCTGTAACTTACCGTGCAATCCTTAGGCAGACGCTGTAGACTCTGAACGGCTGCACTTCGTAAAAAAAAAAAGCGCGCAAAGGAACGAATCCGCGGTGGAAGCCTTCGCTACTCCAGAAAGGAGAAAATACACCGTCGCGACAGCGGCCGGCCGCGGCTACCCACGGCTTGCGCAATACTACCGCGCGCCCGGCAGTGTTCTTGCGCGCCATGGCTGTAGAGCAGCGCCGCCGCACAACTTCCGAACAAGTATGTAGTGCGTTTAAAATTTTAATGCTGCCACAACGAAATCGCTGTGGTACGGACTGTTGTAAATTGTAGAATATCACCACCGTGACCAAGCGCCAATCCTGTGAACGGCACTATTTATTAGGCCCTTTTACAAGACTTTGGTTGGAGACGGGTTGGGAGCCGTTTAAGGCGCTCAACAGAAAGCGCCGGCCACGGTACCTCTGCGGCTGCTGTTTTGTCGGCTGGACATGTAAATGGTATTCTCTAACTGTGTACGGACGGCACAACTGTCTGAACCGGCAATCTAGGTGGTGAATCTCCGCGGCCGACGAGCATAGTATTGCCCCAAGCAACCACTGACTCCTCAGAGGTGGAACCCTTCGTCTGCGTACTTTTCTGTTATTCCCGATGGCTGCCGTAGACTTGGACAGGCTGTGCTCGACGCTATCCAGTATCCAAGCGGGCAAACTGTATTGCCTGGACGGTGACATTTCTCTTCCCATCCCGAAGATCACCGGAATGTCCGTTCCCGAAGCCATCGCCGCAATCCGCTCGAGCATCGCTCTCATGTCGGACGTGAAGGAGCGTCTGGAGTGCATTTGCGCGATTTATACCTGTCTTATGTCCAACAGGGCGATCGGTCCCTCGATTCTCTATCACGCCCCCGACGTCCAGGAGGCACTTTTGGACCGCTTCTTGCTGACGATGGATGCGAAGCCCGTCCTCACCGACTCGCTGGCCATAACCGAAGAACGAATTCACGCGTGCTCGTTGGTTCCGGAGAGCGAAAGCCCGACTACGGGCCACGACGTGTACTGCTTCACATTCTGGACTTCGTCTCCGTGCGTCGCACTCTACAAGCCACGAGAGGGGTATTCCGGCGAAGTGCATAACGTTCTCGGCAACACTCTCGGCGGTGATCCTACGGACTTCGAGCGAGGCGAATACTTCGACCAGGAAGATTGATTGATATGTGGGGTTTAACGTCCCAAAACCACTATATGATTATGAGAGACGCCGTAGTGGAGGGCTCCGGAAATTTAGATTACCTGGGGTTCTTTAACGTGCACCCAAATCTCAGCACACGGGCCTACAACATTTCCACCTCCATCGGAAATGCAGCCGCCGCAGCCGGGATTCAAACCCGCGCCCTGCGTTCGACCAGGATGTGGCGCACAACGTGGCCATGAGCTTGGCTCCGTCGAGCCGAGCTTCGTAGGACGTCGGAGAACGGTGATCTTTGCTTGGTTTCCCCCAGACACCTTTTGTACTGGCCGACACTGACTTACTGCACGGTAAGAAAAAAAAGCCGCGTATCTGCGCGTTTCGCTCCAAATGTAATCGGAAAACGATAGTCTTCTGTGTGGAGGCGCTGTGTGAGATATGGACAAGTAGGAGTAATGCCGACAAAGAGGAGATCATACAGAACCTGGAGCTTTTGGCAAATGGCTGAACCGTGCAGTCCACAGGGTGCGTTTTCGTGCAGAGCGTCACTTTTTCATCGCACCGTAAAAAACACGTAAATTGTGTAAGGTGTAGAATTACTTAGGTTTTTCAGAATTAGGTATTTTTGTAATCCAAAGTCGAGAAACACACCACCTAATACTTGCGTATTGAGACTACTTCCGTAAAATTGGTTTTGTTTTTTCATCGTCAATGTTCACAAGTATGAACACTGCCACCAGATAAAGATGACTGGGTCATACGGAAGTGCTAAAACTGGAGATGAATTCAGTGGTAGACAGACGCAGACCGAAATTTCTGCGTTAAAGTATCCTAACAAAGACTGTCATCTTTAAAAAAATCGTACCGTCTCTTGAGCACTCGCCTAAGATGGCGGAAACGGCGTGAGCCATTCTCTTTTCGCTCCGTTGCATCGGTCTCTCCTGAAACCTTTCAACAACATACGTGGTGTCCAATGCCTCACGTTTGACAGCAATTGAAAGCTTTCTATCCCTAAGGTGGCCTTGTAGTGGGACCACTTTTTGACCAACCGACGATGTCATTTGGTGCTATAAGTCATTTTAATCTATCATAATTGTTACCAGACAGATAAAAGCAAGAAATGTTCCCTGTGGTGTCCCACTGCCGAGGTCACAGAATCAAATCTCTGTGGAAATTTTTTATGAAGGCGAGAATGACACAGGCCCATTTACTCGGTTTTAAATGCATGACTTATGTCCCTAGGTGGTCGAAATTTGTCAAGCCCTTCACTGTGACATCTCTCGTGGTCATAATATTTTGGGAAATTGAACTCCAACGAAGTTATCTCTCTTGGATTTATTTTGGTGTCTAGCGTTTTTTGTCTAGTATCCAGTATTTTCTCGGTTGCCGTGTAGACGCTCATTCCCACTTACATTTAAAGTGCAATGTTCAGGCATACTAATTCCCAGTTCAATGTAGTAAAATCGGCTTTTGCAGTTAATGACATTGTTGGATGCCTTATATCACATTCTGCTTTTCCTGCCACTAGGTTGCATCATCGGCTTGACCAACAGAAGTCGCTCAATATAACCGTTCTTTGCAGCGCAACCAGTACACATCGTGTGAGAAAACCGTGTCCAAATCAACAGAGGCTAATATAGTCCCCAAGATACACCATGTATCGACGCAAATTGAGAAACGAATTCAAGGTTTCTACAACGCCTGCCCACCAGCGAATGCGCCACAGCCAATCAAAGGTGCACCTTTATGCATATTAGTACTATTACTGTCATTAAAAGTTACATCAGGATTTTAGGATTGCATACTGCAATGACAGATTCCTCGACATTTTCACGGCGAGATTCCTGTTGGTACAGATGTGTGAATGTTTCGTACACGTGGCACTTTCAATGTTCGAATGCTACAAAACTTGATAACTGGTATTTTAATTAGCACAAGGGCTATCTACTTGTTGTCAATCTTGCAGAATTTGATGCATAAATTGACAAGCTGGCGTATAATCTTCTGAAAAGACTGAAGTAGCATGGGACAAACAAAAAAAGGGGACAAAAAAGCACAACTTGTAGCTTGTGGGCACCTTTTTTGTCTCCTGTTTATCCTTTTTTTGTATGTGTCCTGTCCTGCTGCACATTGTTTTCAGGATATGCTGCCATGACAACTTGCCCGACTTTCAACGTAATGACAAGGTAGAATCCGTTATCACATTCCCTCACCCATTGCACTGTTGAAAAACTTGGACATTTGAAGGGTTACTCGCCAGGTCCCCTAGTTGGGCCGTGGCAGTTGTTGGTGTCTGATGAAGAGCATTATGCCACAAAAAATGTTTCAATCAATTCATTACGAGCTGAAAAAAGTGGCATTTTGAAGCGTCGCAAAAAGATGATGCGAGGAGACGAGCTCAAATCCCATGCTGCTTGCCCCACGTTGCCTTTGCAAGCTAAATCTCTTCTCTATCCTCTCTGACATCCGAACAAACGGTCACATGTGCATGACGCCCCCAGGCAAGCCCCTCGCCGAGAAGATGCGGGCAGCATTGTTTTGTTGACCACCACTATTTTGTGGTCTAGTGCCTGTTTCTGCGGGATGGATTTAGAGATGCTGGTATAGACACGCTAGAATAGATTCGCATATTGAGTGCTCGAATGTGCAGGACTATTAATTTAGTTTTCAGGGCTGGCGTCTGCTCGATGCATTAACAGTGGGGACACGAACGCACTCAAAATGCAGTTACATTAGCCCCGCATCTCGTTGCAATTCACGAGAAAAAAAATGAAAAAGACGCACACATTCCCTGTGTGTGTTTCTCATTATTTATCTCAAGTTTTATTCATATATTCAGGCAATAGATTACACAAACTACACATTTTTGAAATAATTTTTGCTGTCTCACGTGCTACTGTTGGCGACATCAGATCACAGTCGTCTATGCAGAGGACTGACATCACAGCATACCATTTACACAGGGCAATTCTGTAGTCTACGTCATTCCCTTATTCTCAGGATGGCCGTTCATGAAAGGAGGCAAGCAGCGTTCATCTTGAAATTTAAACCATTTTTCTGGCACGTAGTGTTGCACAATTTGGCAGAACTGATCGTGAACGGCCCATGTATGCATTGCGCTCGTCAGCTCAAAATTGCGAAACTTGAGAAGTGGCCCTTCAAAGGAGCGACAACACAAAAATATATCACCTTGCTTTTTTTTTTGAAGTAGGTATCTTAATACCGACTTATCACTGCTGGAAACTGTTTGTGTGAGTGCACGATGTTCGTTTGTTTAGAGACGTGTTTAAAGCACCCCTCTCTATTTTCATTTCAGAGTTCCAACCTCAGCAGAAGCAGTTTCCAGAGAGAGGTAAGCACAGCTGGCCACGGTGACCACTCAAAACTGTGATGCACATGCTGCGCATGAGAGCAGGTACGCAGTTCTCACATCACAGCACTGCCAGCATACACGAAGTTGCAGGGACAAAGGAGGAAATTGCATTTAGAAGAAGTGCAAGGCACGTGCCAGCAACCAGCAAACTCGAACTTGTGGCGTAGGTTTGTTTACATTGCCAACAAATAGTGCTGTACAATTTATAAAGTTTTTGTACATTATTTGCTGTATTATGTACTTTTTCATTTATGGTTGCCGAAAACAACCTTTTTTTTGTAAAGGTCGGCTGTATAACCAATATTAAGAAATATTTGAATTGTTGCCCCCGTTTTGTTTGAGCTTTCTATCTGCTTAGAGAATGTTTATTTATTGTCGGTCTTGCCTTACTTACATTGTTTTATGTATTTTTTGTTTACTGCTATAAAAATGCAGGCATAGTACTCAAACTGTCTCCGTGGCAATAATGCCTTCGACGCAGCTTAAAGTAGGGCTGACACAAATTTTAAATATTTTGGTACTGTTGCTGTGTATAAGAATGCGGATTTGAGAACTCTGAAAGAGTGCGGTGCATGGGAATACGCCATGTTTATTTTTAATACCGTCACTTTAAAAAGACACTTTTGGTTTTGATATCGCGGAGGTGACTTCGCGACGTGTCATGGTGGTGACAGCAATTCGCAACATAATAGTGACAAATCTGCCATCTGCTTGTGGTACACGTTGCAGAAGGTTTCGAGGCTGCTCGGCCCTGACATCCCAGGAAAGACGCGGAGCCAGACCAGGAACCTTCTTTATCGACCAGAACCCAGGCCGCACCTGCCTGCTGCCAGCCGCTACCGTGTGCCATGACCACTCCCGGGATCGTCGTCCTTCTCTTCCTTTTGTCATTGGCAGGCTCGCGGCCACCGCTCCCATACTGTGCCCTCCCCTTCGGCAAAAGTGGAGAGAGAGAGACGTGATGCAGTAGCTGCTAGCATTGGCCATGACGGACCGCACACAACGCGTAAGACCACATACCGGCGCAGTCAGCCCACAATTCTATGTGTGACCTCAGGAGCTGCCAGCCTCTCATGCTGTCCTTGTAGGTCCCACCGCCTTTACGGCTGGCCTGCTGCTTGGTGCGTGAGGTGGAAGCTCCAGAGTGTACACACTTGTCAACGTGATTTGGACCTTTGGCTTCAGCATTATTCCTGTCTGGTTGTAGCTTTCATTGCCTGACGAATTCTTCGACCTTCACTTGATGCTTCTTACCCATGAAGTGCCTCGAGCTCGTCGCCGTGAATGAGCGCTGACATTTTGCAGATGCCAATTTCCGTGGTCGCAGCGTTGCATTCGTTTTCAGTGCCATCAGCCTGGGCACCGTCTTTCGCGCTGCAGTTCTGGGTATCATGCACCGTCTCATTATGCACTTCAGGGTTGTCCGTGACGTGATGCTCCCCTCCACCACCTTCAGCGCACTCCTGTCACATGCCATCAGCATTTTCCACGTCATGAACGACCCCTGCATCAACGGCGTCTAGGCAGGTGCAGTGGGGCCGCCCGATGGATGCGCTTCTGCATGGCCCGCATTAACCTCGCAGACCCTCCTCTGGGCATTGCGTTCAGGTGTAGAGCTCACGCCGGATACGGTAGTCGTAGGCGACCGGTGGCAACGTTTCCCGGAATGCTGCGACAAACTGGTTTTAGGACTGAAAGGGTCGTTAAAGCAGCCACCATCGTTGTGCGGTACTACGCAGATCAACTGGGAGGACCTGCTAGAGCACGCCAAACTCTGAGAAGCTGCTAACACGAAAAGATTGTCAATGAAGTCGAGGACCGATTCCCTCGTGTCTTAACCGGAAAAAGTGGGCACGGTCAGCGGGGTCGTCAAGGCCATGGTCGCAGACTGCCAGGTAACTTGATGTCCGTGGCCCACGGGCAGGGTTCTTCCCCATGGGCGTCAATTGTAGGGGGTTTTGAAGCTGCTTGGCCCAGAACCCTGCAGGGAAGATGTGGAGCCAGACCTGGAACCATCTTTATTAACCGGAACTCGGGCCGCAACTGCCCGCTGCCACGGCCACACCGGCGATCGTCGTCCTCCTGTTCCTTCTGTCATTGGCAGGTTCGCGGCCGCCACTCCCATAACGAAAACAGTGATGTGTGCACAATCTCCAGCAACCCCGAAAGTGATCTCTCTGATTTACTAGGTGGTATGCTGGACATGAGAGTTTGCAAACTCAGTGGAACTGCGTTGACTCGTCGGGACAACGTTCATTGTGATTGGACTGGCTTCCTGATGCTCAGCGATGAAACCTTTAACATGTGGAGAGTTAACACGGCATACCAGGGAAAAGAAAAATCGTTTGGTAAAATTTGTTGTTGGGCTAGTTGGTGCATGTTACGAGAATGATGCCTTTTCCTTTTGCCTATTCCTTGGTGGTTTGGGTCGTATATTTTTTTATGTAATTTTAAAATCTTGACTGCACACCTTCTAAGCATTCTGTAAATAAATTGCTAATTAATCTTATTTAAACTTTTGTCTTCATAATTCTAATTCATTTTACGCTTGAAATTTTGATGTTCGTACGCTCTTACGAGATAAACAAAAGCGAGACATAAGTTCTATAAGTGCCTGCAGTAGCTCTTAGCACCATTGTATGCAAGATTTTGTGAATCTCCCAACTTTGAAATGAAAATGTGTTTCTTGTCATTTAATTAGATATGTTCCGTTTTGAAAGCATTAATTACATCCTTCTCATTACAAAGTAAAGAATAGGTCAAGCAACATTCTTATATGAGTGGTATTAATGTAAATAGAAGCTCTTTGGAATGAAAATTTAAGTCCTTATAATTAATTATTATTACTATCAGTAATAATATTATTATTTATTATTATTATTATTATTGCAGAAGAGCCACCATTGGTTGCCTTTTTAAATAGACAACGGCTGAAGTACAAGTGCTCCTTCAATCAAACGAGACGCAGCAAAGTCAAGCGGAAGGGGTGTGTACATCTTTTGACTGGAAAGACGTGTGAACCCTAGTCCCGAACTGGAATGCTGTGAAGTACAGTAAAACCTCGTTAATTTGGAAAAAAAGGTAATTTGAATACATTCTCCGGTCCAGGCAAGCGTATGTATTGTTCATTGGCATCAACCTTGTTAATTCGGTCATATTTGGCCACAGCACGATTAATTACGATTTTCAGCACACTTGCCACTCGCGAAGTGCCAAAAAATGTGCAACGCAAGTGGCGTTTGCAGACAACCGATATGAGGCGGCGCCCTCTACTTCGTCATCACTGCGAACCTTATGGCAACGTCCTGAGTAACGTTCTTATGTCAATTTACTATACTAGGTTAGATTATGACGATTGCAAAAAGAGTGGAGCTGAACAAGTGTTAACACTATGCCGAACCCCGCGTTACAGCTATGGACAAAGTGCTCTGCCACACCGATGGCGCTGTGCTGACCGAGCTGAAAGGCACAGCAGTGTCGCGAGATGGGAGAATTTTTGGCTAGTTCACGCAGTCAGAGTTTCAATTCTAAACCTAATCTGGTAACCTGCGACAATATAAGAATATTGTCGCAGGTAATGGGTATGAGCCATCAACTGTAGCGTGAAATCGCTTGGAAGTGAAGAAAAGAAGAGGACTTGGTAAATGCGCCTCTAAATTTGGCTGCATTCAATTTCATTGTCTCTAAACATCAGTAAAAGTGCGCTCCTGGTGTTCCCTATAGCAGATTCTATTAAAATTTCAGTACTTTATAATCAGGAACCGATTCCACAAGTAGAGTCTATCAAATATTTGGGCATTATTTATAACGAGAAACTTAACTGGAGCCCTCACATAGACTATAACGTGGCAAAGGCACAACGAGCTTCAGGCTTATTGCGAAGGTTGAGCAACAGAAAATATGGGTTACGTAGACACACCTTATTAATGATATATAAAATGTACATGCGCCCAATACTCGAATTTGGGTGTATATTATTTTCGGGTGGCCCTACGTACAAAATTAAACCGTTAGTTCTATTAGAGCGAGAAGCGTTACGGTTGTGTTTGCGACTCCCCAGGTATGTCGCTATTAATGTACTATATCAGGAAGCTCGCATACCAACTATTCTTTGCCGATTCCGTATCTTAACAGTACAAACATACTTGAAATTTTACGGCTTATCAGCGAGACGGTCTGCATATGCCTTTATTAGTGACCCCGACGCCTTCTTCCTCGCTCACTGGCCACGCTTTCGTACTCCCCAGATTATTTTTGTACAAAAGAAACTTGAAAGCATAAAGGTGGATATCAGATCGGTAATTGGAACCAAAGCATTAAATCACAATATTACGATAGAATGTGATGAAATTTTTCCCCCACTATCTAAGTTTCAATCTTCGAGTTACTTAAATGACAGGTTAGAAGACTACATAGCTCATGCGGAAATAAAGAACATAATAGCCACAGACGCTTCTGTGAATAAAGAAAAGGCAGCAGTAGGAATCGTCTCAGATTACCTCGGTTGGTCATTCTCGGTAAGACTACCAGACTTCACTCCGGTTTTCGAAGCTGAGCTCCTGGCTATTATTTTAGCGCTACGAAAACTTCCTTCAAACGAAGAGAGTGCAATGATAATTACTGATTCTCTTTCGCTGTGTACTACTCTCACAGCTTCAGAACAATCAAGAGCTCTAGCGACATTACAAACATTAGTTCCACCTCATGTGAAGTTCCTGAAGTTAGTCTGGGTCCCGGGACACTGTGGCATACGGTTGAATGAAATAGCCGATTCACTATCTCGAGCCACACTTGATGGCCCTGTGATCTCGGTACTACCAGAATCGGAACACATAGTGTCGATCAGATATAGAAAATGGGCTATTTATACGGATATTATGGAAAATATTACTAAATATACGGACTATCAGCACCTAACATACCCCTGGAAACCTCAGTGGAGTCAATCTAAAAAGTTAGAAGTTATTTTAACCAAATTTCGATGTCGTGTCCCTCCATTAAACTTTTACTTGCACAGAGCTGGTCTGGCGATATCCCCCCTGTGTCCATTCTGTGAAGAAACGGAAACAATAGAGCATTACTTTATAACATGTAAAAACTATTCATTAATTAGGAAAAGACTTTTAATTGTTCCGTTTCAAGCAGTAGGTTTAAATTTAACTGCAGATAATGTTCTAAGTTTCGGTGCCTTTAGCTTGGGACATTGCCACAGGAGCGTATTCGATGCTGTATGCAATTTCATTCGAGAATCAAAGCGCATGTCATAATAATGCCTGCTTAAATATATTTCTGAAGACACTTGTCTAATTTTGAATGAAATTTGCATATTCATTTGATTGTGACCGGGTGAGATAAGCTCGATTGTCTGGTCTACTCAAAATTTCTGTCTTCCACTGTAGTATTACCTCACCTTTTCTCTTCTTGATTCAATCTTCAATTATTTGTTTAGTTTAATATTCCTTTTTAGTTAATTATTATTTTCTATTACATCATTAGTTTTTTCATTAAGGATAAACCTTTTAATATATCTCATATAGGATACTTCTAGATTTCATGGCCAATCCCCCATAGTGGGTATGTGCCAGTGCGAAGGGGCAACAACAACAACAACAACAAATGCGCCTCTGCTGCAGATTTCCAGCCGACACACCGATCTACTTGCATACAGCTACAGCTCTCACGGCAAGAAGCAGACGCTGCCTGCGAAGACTATCTCCCGAATACGATTCTCTCTCAAGACGAGATGGCAACTTCGACTATTAACCAGGCGAGTCAAACCAACGACGCCTATTCTTTTCTCCCGCATGTTTTTCATGCGCCGCAAACGCCATGCTCAATTCATGGAGACATTTATGAAGATGTTCATGACTGGTTTGACCACTTCGATCGAGTTGCCAACATCAACGAATGGGATGAAGCTCTCAAGCTGCAGAGAGTTTACTTTGCGTTAGAAGACTCTGCCAAAACGTTGTATGAGAATGATGAGGGTTCCTTTGCGACGTTCAGCCGACAGTTTCGTGATGCGTACTGCAGCACTGAAAGGAGGAGAGAGTGTAGCAGGCCATCTCGTCTCGAAACCAACGACCTAGCGAGAGAGTTTCGATGTTTGTCGAGGACATGCTTCGATTCTTCAAGCGTGCCAACCCTGCAATGTCCGAGGAAAAGAAGGTGCGGCATTTAATGCATGGGGTAAAATAGCAGCTCTTTGCCGTACTCGTGGGCAATCTATCGACGACTGTGGCTGAGTTCATAAATGAGGCAACCACAATGGAGCGGAGTCTCCAGCATCGGTCGTCACAGTATGAACGCCACGACGTGACCACTGCTGCATGCTGTATCGGGCTTGACACCGATAAATATGCCCTCGCAGAGTTCATAAGCGTTGGCAGGACGAGCTGCGCCAACTCCAAGCAGCAGGACCCCAACCACCCATAAATGCTCTCCCAGACTTAATCCGAAATGAGATCCGACAGGTGGTCACCTCACTTGCGCCGACAAGGCCTGAGGCACCTGTGCTGACTTATGCGGCGGCTCTGCGATCTCTTGCACCACATGGTCCTGATCCCACCATGGGGAGAATGGATCAGGCTAGCCATCGATTCCAAGGCACCTCTTGGACTCTGCCACTCGCCTCAAGGTTTCCGAGTGCACCAACTTATCGTCCGTCTGGATCGTGGCAGAACGCCACGAAGGCTAGCGTGTGGCGTACGTCCGATAGCCGTCCACTCTGCTACCACTGTGGCGAAGCGGGTCACGTCTACCGTAGCTGCCAGTACCACCAACTTGGTCTCCGCGGCTTTCACCCTGATGCTCGGTGCCCTTGTTACGGTGAGCGTCCCCACGACATTGAAGCGTACCTTACGGGCCAGCAAGCTCCTCGCCTTGGTCAACGCCCCCAATTACGATCACAATCACCTCGCCGCCCCACGTCACTTAGCATTCCCTCGTCATCTCATGCTCCTTTCAGAGGCTGGTCACCGAGTCCCCAATAGGAAAGCTAAAAACCGCGGCTCCTGGTGGTGAAGCCGCGTCCCAAGGAACTGTCAAAGAACTTCCCTCGACTCAAAGACTCGACGAAGACCGTTCCGACTTTCCAGTCGTTTCGGAAAGTCATGAGACTGTTTCCGCCGACATCACTGTACACGTCGATAATTACGTCGTCACTGCCCTCGTTGACACCGGTGCCAATTATTCGGTTATTAGCAGCGCCTTGTCATCCCAACTGAGAAAGGTGACTACTCCTTGGCAAGGACCCCCACTGCGCACGGCAGGGGGCCACCTCGTCACGCCAACTGCAATGTGCACAGCCTGTGTTCGAGTCCGTGCTTCGACGTTCACAGGGTCTTTCCTCGTATTACCTGTGTGCTCCCGTCCACTCATTCTGGCACTGGACTTTCTTCGTGAACACTGCGCAATTATTGACCTACGAGAGTTGCATGTGTCCTTCGAGGACCCATTTCATCCTGAACCTAAAAACACCCACTTATCAAAGGCTGCCGTACGTGTATCCTCCGAATCTGTTACTATGCCTCCCCGCAGCAGCCTCTTTATCAATGTTGAATGTGACGAAGACGTCCTCGATGCTGCAGAAGAAAATTTGTTTCTACTTTTTGCACAACAAATCTGCGTTGCCCGAGGTATTGTTCCGCCCAGGAGGAAGCAGGCTTGCCCTTTCTGTATATTTTTCTATACCTGCATGTTACGTCGGTAGGAAAAGCTTCTACGACGCTGAAGTTTGTGATGTATATGATATAGCCTTCATCAAGTGTGTTGTATGAAGCTATTCTACCATGCCAATCGCTGGTCACTACTGCGTAAACCTTAATTAACTTACCTGTTGGATTGGTCCTCTGTTAAAAACTGCCTGTTGTGTTGTCTTTCTTGATTTCATTTTGTTGTGCTTGTGTCAACAAGTGAAGTGTATTTCTTTACCCCACCCTGTAACGGCCTTTGGCTAACAGTATCAATAAATAAATAAATAGTCACGAATTTCAGCGAGGATCATCGCCATCTTACCAAACACACTGCGATCGCATACCTTGAGGATATTGCTGACGTCCCTGGCCCCTCAACATTATCTGCTCTTTCATCAGGCGACGATCCCGCCATGATATTTGCAAGCACTCTCGACGTAAACCGGGATCTACCGTCCGCACAACGGGAACGTCGTTGGAAGCTACTCGACCCATTTCGGAACTGCTTCGCTATGACTTCGAAAGTGAACGAAACACCGCTTGCCAAGCATCATATCATCACCGAGCCTACTGAGAGACCGATTCGACAGCACGCCTACAGAGTCTCGCAAAAAGAACAAGACAATATACGCCAACAGGTCCAGCAGATGCTCAATGACGACGTCATCCAGCCATCGACCAGTCCGTGGGCGTTCCCTGTTGTGTTAGTAAAGAAAAAAGATGGTACTCTGCAATTTTGCGTTGACTACCGAAAATTGAATATGATCACGAAGTAAGACGTGTATCCTTTACCATGAATAAATGACTCGCTGGACCGTATTCGCAATGCTCGTTACTTTTCTTCCATGGATCTACGCAGCGCCTATTGGCAAATTTCTGTTGATGAGCGCGACCACGAAAAGACCGCCTTCATTACTCCTAACGGACTCTACGAGTTCAAGGTCCTTCCCTTCGGCTTATGCTCGGCGCCAGCTACTTTTCAAAGAATGATGGACGCGGTTCTTTCTGGGCTAAAATGGCAATTGTGTCTTGTCTACTTTGACAATGTGGTCGTCTTCTCGGACACGTTTGAGCAGCGCGTCCTGCACTTACAGGCAGTTTTTCAGGCGATTCGAACAGCTGGACTTTCTCTCAAACCTGAGAATTGCCCCTTTGCTGTCGAGGAACTGAAGTTTCTTGGTCACGTTGTCAGCCACATCGGTATACACCCAGATTCTGAGAAAACGAAAGCTGTTGCCGCATTTCCTGTCCCAATGAACAAGTGCGATCTCCGCCGATTTCTGGGACTGTGCGCATATTGCAGACGCTTTTTCAAAGGCTTTTCTAAAATCGCTGAACCGCTAAATGAACTTACAAAAGACGACGTACCGTTTGTTTGGGGTTATGATCAGCATCACGCCTTTGACACGCTATGAAAACATTTCCAAGCCCCACCTGTACTCGGTCACTTTGACGACAACGCTGCCACAGAGCTATACACGGATGCCAGCAACGTCGGACTTGGAGCTGTCCGACGTTTCTGTGGCAAAATGGCGTAGAGCGCGTGATTGCCTTTGCAAGTCGAACACTATCATGCACAGAGAAAAACTACTCTGCAACAGAAAAAGAATGCTTAGCCGTTGTTTGGGCTATAACAAAGTTTTCCCTTATATGTACGGTCGACCATTCAGGGTAGTTAGCGACCACCATTTTTTATGCTGGCTCGCCAACCTCAAAGATCCTTCCGGTCGTCTAGCACGGTGGAGCCTTCGGCTGCAAGAATTTGACGTTACAGTCATTCACAAGTCAGGACGCAAACACACTGATGCTGACTGTATCTCACGTGCGCCGATTGGAAGTACGAACACGGGCGTTCAAGAGGACGATACATTCCTTTCCTCTGTATCAGCAACCGACTTGGCTCAACAACAACGCGAGGACATGCAGCTAAGCCCGCTGATTGACTACCTCGAAGGCCGAAAACGCAGCCTTCCTCGAAACTTTGCACAAAACTTCGTGTTGTGGTTGCCACCGATTATTTAATGAGTTACAGCAAAACAAAGGCCCTGCCCAAAGATACAGCAGCCGAAATCGCCCAGTTTTTTATCACCAGCATCGTACTTTGTCACGGTGCGCCAGCTGTGATAATTACTGATTGTGATACAGCTTTCATCGCAGAGATGCATCAAGAAGTGCTGAGACTAAGTGGTACAGAATATTGGAAAACCACGGGCTATCCCCCCAAACAAACAGACTCACTGAAAGGTTGAACAAGACCATTGAAGATATGCTGTCAATGTATGTGGCCCTTGGTCACAATAACTGGGATGATATACTCCCTTACGCAACTTTTGCTTACAATACAGCAGTCCAAGAGAGTACAGGTTTCACCCCATTTCGCTTAGTTCATGGTTGAGAGGTCACTACAATGCTCAACGCAATGTTCCTTCCCAACAACCTGGGCATGTTCAACGCGGACGCTGCCCTGTTCGCTGAACGCACCGAGGAGGCCTGTCAACTCGCCCGATGCCGTATTCAGGCTCACCAAACTGCGGACGCACGCCGCTACAACCTTACACACCGAGAGGTTACCTTCCAACCAGGCGATGAAGTTTGGGTGTGGACTCTCATCCGATAGCGTGGTCACTCTAAAAAGTTGCTGCGGCGCTACTTCGGCCCGTAAAAAGTTCTACACCGACTCAGTGACGTTGCATACGAAGTTCTCCCCGAGGGCACCTCAAGACGTTCCCGTCGGTTTCCATAAAGTGATGTGTTGCTTGTGTCTGTCAAGGCTCAAGCCATATTTTTCGCGTCATCAATCGAACGTGGACTGACTTACCATGCAATGACCATTTTTTGTCACTTTTGTTTCTTTTTGATTGTCTTGTGTCCTAACTCCTTTCTTTATTGAGTACTATGACACCAGCCCATTTTTTTTCCTTACGACGCACTTGTAGGATTCCATGGTAGCATCTTTTTTTTTCTTTTTTTTCCTCAACCCTCACTACCAGCATCGAGACGATGTTTTTCGAGGAGAGGGAATAATGTCACAGGTAATGGGTATGAGCCATCAACTGTAGCGTGAAATTGCTTGGAAGTGAAGAAAAGAAGAGGCCTTTGCTTCCTGGTCTGGGGGGCGAGCAAGACGTCGATTCGTTGCTGTCTGTTATTTCGTTCGTGGCAATATGAAATTGCGTTGACGTAATAGACATTTGTTTATTGCTTTCTTGATACTTTCCATTATTTGGCATTCTGTCAGTTCGGAAATTTTTTTCCAGTATCATGAAATCCAAATGAACGAGCTTTTACTGTACTGCTACAACTTATTGTAATGAAGTTACGAGGCTTGGCTTAAGTCATTTGATTAATCTACGATAGGTTCGTAAAGCAGTGCATGGCATATTTGAAGCAGGGCCTAAACCCTTGAGGTGCGCGCTGTAGTGGACTACATGAAAATGTGTCAAACTCCTGCAACATAATTTCAAGGCACTCGGTATTAGATCCGAAGAAAGAAAATGAGATGAGAAAATGAATGAGTTTGAGTAACTATGTGCAATCAGCGTGCAATCAATATCATATTTATTCTGCACTCAGTCAGCTTTAATTGTTACATAAAAGAAT
Organism: Rhipicephalus microplus; assembly: GCF_043290135.1. Classification (NCBI taxonomy): domain Eukaryota; kingdom Metazoa; phylum Arthropoda; class Arachnida; order Ixodida; family Ixodidae; genus Rhipicephalus; species Rhipicephalus microplus. Next base: position 59,979,053 of record NC_134707.1, on the reverse strand, counting down.
TAAATTTTATGGACTTTTCGGTTCTTTACACATAAGGCACCGAGAAGTCTTCAAAATTTCTGTTTATTTTACCTTGCCCAGTGAATTTTGTTTTAGTCCACTACATAGGTTGGCAAAAATTGTGGAGCTCACTCAAACTCGCTCATTAAATATATTTTGCGTGAGTCCGGCTCAGAAAAATTTTCTTGAGCCGGACTCACTCAAACTCGCCACTCGCTAAAATTTTCTGTACCAAAAAACTTAAATTTTTTTTTGCATTTTACCTTGGTCAGTTTTTTGTTTTCTTCCTCTGTTTTTCCCCGACCAGACGAGATTCCGTCAAACTGTTGACTATACTGTATATGTTTTGTTACGATACTTCGCTGTATTGGGATTCACCTGTTTCGTTCGTTGCTCTAGTAGTTGTAGTGCGCAACTGTTGATGCAAAGGTCGTGAAATTGAATCCCAACCTCGGTGGGCACATTTTCCGTAGAGGCTAAAATGTCCGAGGTCACTGTATTTAGTGGCATTAGGTAGACGAAATTTTCGAAGCCCTTCGCTATGGTGTCCTTCATAATCATATCGTGGTTTCGGGACGTTATGCCCCAATAGTTGCTATCCTTCATCGAATTGCAACTCAAATGTGTCCCCACATTGTTGTGACGCCTTAACTTTCTCTCTGTTTTTAGGTTACAAAGCAGCATCCTCTGTATTGTAGAGGACCAAGAATAGTGACTCCAGGACCTGTGAAAGTCGTGGAAGGTGCCAGTGCATATGCAAAAGAGGCTGCTGACAAAACCACATGGTGTGCAGGCATCTATCAGACCAACATGTACTCTCCCACGGTCTCCTGTTGGATGCAATCCCACGATCTCGAAGACAGCGACAATATTTCTTGATCGTCGGAACCGCTGTCCCAAGGTGTAAGTGCACCACTTTGCATCTTCAAATCAGCAGCATCTGAAAGTGCCTTGAAGTTCCAACACCTGAAAAGCCCCCATTGGTGATGTTGGGCCTCCTCTGTAGTGGAATGAAAGCTAATCTCTGGCTTAGTGCTGTATGTGTAATGTTGCGGAGCCAAACAATACCTCCCCTTGAAAATTGAAATGTTTTCAAGACCTATGGAGCGCAGAATGATGACATAAAACCAGCAGCCCCATGTACTTCCACACACGCTCCGAGCAATATACAGTAGACTCGCAATAATTCTAACTCTGATAGTTCATACTTTCGGTTCATTCTAACAAAACAAAATTTTTTTGTTGCCCTCTATTCTTTCAATGTATTTAAAAGCCCCTTAATTCAAACTTAATCATTTGGTTACTTGATACTTTTTGCACTTCACTATCAGAAAATATGTGCTGCTTTTCCACTACTATTTAAAAGTTTGCGTGTTTATATTCCCAACAGTCTAAATATGAGAAATAAGCACCTCAGGGCTTCAAGGAGCAACGCTTTGCTTGTAAACAAATGTTTGAAGCGAAGCACATGCATGGTCATAGGCGTACCAGCCGGGGGGGAGGGGGGGTGAAAAGAGAAAAGTTAGGGGGGGGGTGAGCCTGCCCACATTTGGTAGTGGTCACTCTTGCTGCACGCTGGGAAAACCAAGCAAGGCGAAATTTTTCGCCACAACAGTAATCACTAAATTTTTTCTTACGAGAGAATGAAAATGTTACGAGGTAATGTTATAACATAGTGAAATTTTGCCAACATTTACTCTGTGATGATTTTTCTTGTGGGCTCTTCGCGGTGCGGGTCTACTATGCGACGCCTTTGCATCTTGTGCTGTAGTATTGCAGAGCAGGCAAGGGCTGAGCAGGGGCCCCATAATATTATACTACTTCATCTTTTTATTCTGCTGTGACTTGTTGATGAATTATCAAGAATCGACTGTATCTGCACTAACACGGCGACTTCGCTGCCACCTCTAGGTCGATTTCATGGCTAATAGTTATTCAGTTTATCTGTGTCTTCGTGGTAAGTCGTAATGGTATTCCAAATGTGCTGTTATTGTTACAGTCAGTGGTGAAGCTAAAGTTGTTTCATTAAGCTGGGATTGTCACGCGAGTTGAAGAATGCCTCTTGCGTGCACTATTTAGTTAGTGTGTCATTATGCAGGATTCATGCACAAATTCTACAAATTCTACGATAACTGTGCATATTCAAGGTTAGTCTTCAGCAGAAAGTACTACACTTGCTGAATTGAAGTGTTTGCTGGGATTCGCAAAATTGTTTTTGAATTTCACTGCGGATGTAGCGGCAATTTCTTTCTCTCAGTGCCATGAAATGCCCCTTCGGATTGGTCGTCCCAACCACAGTGGTTATGGGGCCCGGCTGCTGACCCGAAAATTGCAGGTTCAATCGTGGCTGCAAACAGTTGCATTTTCAATGGAGGCTAGCTGGAGGCCCGTTTACTTGGATCTAGTCGCACATTTGAGAACCGCAGGTGGTCGAAGTATCTGGAGCACTCCACTATGGCATGCCTCCTAATTGCATTATGGTTTAGCTAGTGAAACTCCAGAAATTATTATTAATTACTCTCTCTCGGACTGTGTACGCTCTTGTACCAGTCTGCCAGCTTTGACAGCACCTTTGCATCTGAAAACTTTAACAACAGTTCAGAAATGACACAGACAAAAAGAAGTATTACAGCAGCACTGAACTTCTGAAATAAATGATAATACTGACGACCTGTTGCAAAAGTGGCCACTTTACACATGAGGTCAGAAGGCACCATTTTTAATCCTAGAAACGAAAACCAGGCATGGAAAATTCGAATCACTTTCATGTGAGCAGGCACAAAGAAAGTTGCTGTGGTCCCGAACCTCATTATCATGCCACGCTATGGAGGGAGAGCTGATGCACTGATCACTTCGTTTCTCACCATATCAATTTTTTTTTGTGGCTGTTCACGTGGAAGGGATGAGAATTTTCATGTTTTTTAGTTTATCAGATTCAGAATGGTGCCTCCAGATGATGTGCGCTAAGTCCTGACATGCATTAGCCTGTTGTCAGCTATTAAGTCTGCTTCAATGTAAAGATATTTAGCTGCTAGAGAAGAACTCTTTTCTTGCCTGTGTCGTTTATACACTGCCTTCAAGATATTAAAGAACTATCACCAACTTGCTCAGCTATCAATTCTTCTATGACACCTTTGCAGCGTAGCTCATTCAGACTTCTGGCTTCTTTCAGCAACGCCTCTAGTCTTGGAATATCCAACACGGACCAGCAGTCGAATGGAGGAATATTGAAATGGTGATGGCATCACAGATGGTGATGATGAGTGCAGACTGACAGCAAGCTCATCTTTAATGAAGAAGGAGAGAAAAAGGCCCTGCCACAGTCAATCGAGAGCCCGCACTTGTCATTGTCAGTGATAGCGCACTGTGCTCATGGAGGTTTCAAGATCTGGAGGCTTTGAACTTATGACAGTGCTGTGACCTTTCCAATGCAACCTGTGCCTATGGACTATTGTATATTGAAATAGTCTCCTCGCGTCTTACATTGACATAGCCCAAGGAAAAGTGCCGATTCTGCGAGCACACACTTGCTTGAAATGGTCCTTTTCAGCAAATAATTAGCAAATAAATTAGTCGGAAGCTCGCATCTATCGGTAGATTGCATGGTGTTGTGTCAGATTTCTTGCTCTATTTTCGATAAAATTAATTTTGCCATTCTTTCAACCCGCAATCCTGCCTTGCAATCCTTTCATCCCTCTTGACTAGCCTCAGCTCGTCTCTGAGTGCAGGACTGGACTGCACTGCCTTTCACATAAATCTGCTGATAATCTCTTCCTGCCCTTCGGTGCTAGCTGTGCATTCCCATGTGCTGTGGTTCGGTGTCAGTGTGCTCTCACTCCGCCGGCATATGTATTGGTATTCTGTGGGGTAATACGTATGTAATCTCTGGATGTTTGTGTGTCTGTATGGTGCCAACGCCGCAGAATCCACGGCCGAAAGGTACTTGTGTGGTACTTGGTGGAGCCTCAGCTATTCTCAGTAATATTGCAGGATCGCCTTTTAACTGTGATTGATGGTCGTTAGGTTCTCCATGGTGTTAGACTGAAGCGTGCAGAGCTTTAGCATTGAGAAGCCGAAGCTAGATCGCATTCATTGCTTCGCCTCTTTGGCGAAACTGTGACTTTTTTTCTCGAATACTAACCACCTACGATATATTTAGCAGTCCATTGTACAATTTTATGTGCGGTACTTCTTGTAGGAAGTTTTATTATGCAGAAGCGATACACTCAAACCCCGATATAACAATCCAGGATATAACAAATTATAGGTTATAAGGAAGTAGATGAAAAATAGTCTTGCCATAGATATAGGGTTAGGAATAAACCTGCATAACGAATGTTTAGATATAACAAATTTATTTTTGTATAAGATGCAACTTTGTTATAGTGAGGTCTGGGGTATGAGACAAGAGGGCATTAGATTTATGCGGCATGCATAAAACATGACGAGTTAAGCTATTAATTCACCCACTTTTTCCTTGTGGTTACAGGCACCGTCACATAAAAGCACAGCCTCATGTGATGCACCAGAATGCCTTTAAAGTGCCTGCTGTGATAACGTGATTTTTTGATATTGAGGTTCTCCCCACCACAAACATAGGTTCCATAAAAACCACCCACCACCACTTGGCCAATGCGGTGGGCGCACTGTGAGAAACGAGCCGTTTTAATGGCCATATAAGGTCAACACATCCTTTGTTTTGTAAAATGGTGGCTAACTTCAGAGGAATACCTTCGAGCTTTCCAAACTCTGTATATTTACAAATCACCCCATGCCCCATAGAAACGAGGAAAAAGGCAAGGGCAAGAGATTTTTGGCTCACGCGCCTGTCATCTTTGTAAAGGAAGCATTTACTTAGATTTAGGTGCATATGTGAAAGGACCACATGTGGCAGAAATTTCTGTACCCTTTCATTCCGACGTCCCTCATGATTATCTGGTTTTCGGACATCAAACCCCAACAATCATATTGTATACTTGACTCAATTGGTTGTGTCTGACAAGGTGCATTGCAGTATTTTCAGTCAGCCTGTAGATGCTGATGCCTCCTTACTTTCAATGGATAGGGTTCAGGCATACTTGTTCCCAGTTCAACTAGTGAAATAGGGCTTTAATGAATGTTACGTTCTTGGATGCTTTATATCATGCTGCGATCAGGTTGTATTGCTGGCACAATCAACTGCAGTTTTTCAAGGGAACCGTTTTGTGCAGTGTGACCAGTCTACATTTTGTGAGAAGGGCATGTCCAAAGCAACAAACGCTAACATGACATCAATAGTTTGATGGAAATATGTCTGATCAAGAACAGACAAAGACAAAACAAGACATTTCGGCCCCTGTACGGAAAGCTTGTTCACAGCGAAGAAAAAATAAAACGAAAAGTTGGCCCCGTATCTGCATTTAACCTGCAAATGTCGTCGAAAGACGATACTCTTAAGTGTGGAGAAAGTGAAGAAAACATTTATTTTATGTCCTGCTCAAGAAAATCGGTGAATGGTATTCTGGAGTGCTGCATTAGAGTGCCTCGAGCGTGCAGCGGAGGCGAACGAGCGCATCGAGTCACGTCACACGTGAGACATGAGTGCCATCTGGCAGTTTTTTTTCAAAAACAAAGCGCGTAGCTGTGAGACGGGTGTGCACGCTCGTCTCAGAGGTGATAAGGTGTAGAACACAAGGCGACAGGTAGGTGCCACCACCGTGTTGCTTTAGCAAAGCGCTGGAAACACCCGCCTTTCCGTGCAAGGGTAGCATGGTCAGCGCAGCATGATAAGCGCTACGGTCCTTAAAATGACTTATGTATGCCTTTTCTAGTAAAAGGCGCACATGCAGAATATATACGTGTTGTTATGGGGCCCCAGATATGCGCAATAATTGCTTTTTAATTTTAATCGACAATCGCACAAATATGAACGCTGAAGCTTGAGCAACATTGGTGGGCGATGCGGATGAGGTCGGCCGTTTCGAATACTCGTTGTTAAGAGTGGACTGACAAAAAGACAGACATACCAAAAATTTTGCGTCGAAGGTACCCAAGAAAGACTATCGTCTTTAAAACGGTGCACCTATCCAGGCCCTGTTTGCAAATCTGCTCTGTGTTGAGGTACTGTGGCAGAGATGATTTGCCCCTCGCATGCACTTGTTTAAAATTTCGGCAGCTGTACAAACAAAATGACATATGATCAGAGGGCATAGATGCATATAATTACTGCATGTAAACTGGCATTCACAAAATTTTCTGCTTTCCAGAGGTTCTTGCAGCATTTTATAGTCTTAATAACAGTGAAGTTTAGGTTCTGTGTATTTATATGTGGTGCATACCACAGCCCGAGATATGAAGGTACACACAACACGTGAGAATACAGAGTCCTAAACTCTGTTACAGCTGAAATAGGTTGCCAGTCGCGGCATAGTATAATAGCTATGCAAGCTGTTGAAGACTGCAAACTTCTCCAAGCACACACCACTGCCAAAAGGTGCAACTTGCAGATTTCAAGACAGCTTGTGCTTCATTTAAAATGAACTGATACAAATTATTTTACGGAGCTTTGCTGGTCATGCACCTTCAGAGTGTGTGATGGCTACCATTTTTTTAGGGCTAAAGCTTCTAACAGCGACACCAGTTCGTCCCTCGTAGCTTTGTAGTACTGCGTAACAAGTATAACATTTCTACCTCCAAGGTGGTGCCGGTGAGAGATTATTTCTGTGCGTTGTTGAATAATAAAAGATAGTGCTCAATGTACATGCCAATGGCTGCTAAGGGGGAATGAGAGACAGGAGAATTAGGCTTTTAGTTAACGAGCACGCTGCGAATTTTTTTATTGTTCAACTACGCACAGAAGACAAAGGGTTGCTACGTTACACTCGCTGGGCGTAACCTCCTAGGTTTTAGAAAGGTATCGCGAGGTTGGGCCGCAGTGCCATGAATACAGTGAACTAGTATATACCATGAACTCGAGGTGGTTAAAGGTGGGAAGTAGACACGAAGCGCAAGCGGTAAGAAAGTGTGCGTGTGCCTCCTCTCGTTCAGTCCTTGGAATGTCCACTGGATGAGGGTGCTTCTATATGAGGAATTTATGATGAAAAGATGCGAGATGGTGGTACTTGGAGTGTTGAATAGGTGGACGAACGGACACACTGACAGATGCATGGACGGAGGTACGGATGGCTGCACGGACGGATGGACGCAGGAGTGGATGCATGGACGAAAGCAGGGACGGACGCGCAGATGAACGTGCGGACGCACGAACAGACGCATGCACAGGCGGCCACACAGACGCACGCATGGATGGACGGATGCAAGAACGAATGGACGAACGGATGCTTCGCCCCACTATCCATCATTCACTCCGTGGATATGCTGCCATTTTTTATGGCTCCATATATGTAATCTACATATCATGTATTGTTTGTAACACCAAGTGTTATTGGTTGAAAGGCATAATTCGAAAAGCATCTAGCTAGCTCAAACAGCAAAGGTGTTTGAGCAAGTTGCAATGTCTGACCCTATCGAAAAATACTTCGGTGCGTCGTTGCCTGGCAACCCTTCGCCTTGCGCAAGTGGTGTGACGTCATGTCGAACCGTGCGTGTTTGTGCGTGCCGTGTCGAAACGGTTGCTGCCATGGGTCGCCACAAGAAGGTACGCACTCCCGAGGAGGAGGCCGCGTTTTGCGAGGCGAGACTCGCCGCTATGCGAGAGAGGCAACGGCAACGACAGGCCGACCCCGAATATGCAGCCAGAGCTCTCGAGAACAAGCGGCGTCGACGATCCCGATTATGCCGATTATGCTAGGCGTGTGCGAGAACGGATTACTGCGTACCAACGAATGCGGCGCCAGGACCCAGTCATTAGGGAAGCAGAGTGCGAGCGACGCCCAGCCCGTGACCACACGCTGGTAAGTTCAACCACAATGTAGGAAAACGGGAGACTTACCGGCTTCGTTGTGCTTGTCGCGGCACTCCGTTGCAGCAACTGCGCACTTAGATAAAAAACAAAATGCTGCTAACGCGAAATTGTCAGCCTCGCCTTGTCAGATGAAGTTTGTTGCGCTTAGAAATCTGCAAAGCGTCAGCCTTGATTCGAGGCACCGACTCCGCCGAGCTCGGAGGTAGCCGCCTTTTGTTGCATTTTACAAAACCCTGTGTTACAAAACCCTGCGAACAATGTGGTTTGCACTGCTCATCATCGGTACGCAAACGCGTAATTTTGTTTTTACTGCGCGAACAGGCGAAACAAGCGCGGGAACGTGGTACTGTGCAAGAAAACAAAAATATAAATAAGTGCAAAGTTTTTTTCCATGGACGGCTTCTCATTCTTCAGTTTTACAATAAGCGATGCTTTATTAGTCCGAGCTAGGCAACTCCGAAGATTAAAAAATAAAAATGCTTCGCGCGCGCGACTGAGGCGGGTGATTTGAAATCGATTGTGTAGATAGGTCTTCTCTGGTGGCTCATGCAGCCGTTCTCTGACAGCACTGCTAAGTCGCCGAGTGTATCAGGGCATAGAGTTTCATACAGTATTATTGTATAAATTTCTATGGTATCAAGGAGTGCGCCCGATCGTGCCTCGGCAAGACATGGGGTGGGTAACCCGCAAAAGTGCGAACCGCCGAAGAAGTGGCCGCTTATCACGAGGCTCAACGTGCTGCGAAACGGGAGAGAAATCGCTGGCTCAGAAGGCACCCGCCCTACTCGGCCGAACAGGCTGCAGCGTGCCGATCCGGAATGCGCTGGACGAGCGAAGGCCACGGAAACGGCGAGAAAGCGATTACTACTTGAAGACCCAGACATCAGGGCGGCTGAAAATAAAGGTCGTCGGGTCTGTGCTTTAGTGGAGGCTGCCGGCGTCAGGTTTGAGTGTGGGTTAACTTTCGTTGGAGCAACGAGGCGTTGGTTGGAGTTTGGCCGTTCGTGCAATGTGTGTGATATATGACCGTTGCGCCTAAACTTTGCGCTATTCAGCGAAAACTCCCGAGGTTTTTTTTTTTTTTTTTTCAGAAATGAACTACCTGACGTACTACAACGTTCAAGTGTTGGGCATGTTCGTGGTACTTGTATCCTTTGGCAGCGTTTAGCGCGATCGCGTCGCTTGGGGCCTCTTCGACGCATGTTTCTTGCGAATTTGCTTGCAGGAAAATTCTCGGAGATTTCTGGAGAATGCTGAGCGGGAAATGCTCTTCAAATGGAGAACTGCCGCCGATTCGAAGGTTGTGGCTTCGCGTAAGCATTAATTCCAGATCAGAAAAGCAAGAAATCGTGTCCCTTATGCTTGAATGTTTTTTTTGGGGGGGGGGGGGGGCTTATCTTTCGCAGGGGTTATAGTGCTCTACTGCGCTGACAAAGGTCGCGGGTTCGAATCTCTGTCACATTCTCGATGGAGGTAAAGATGCTGGGAGCCTGTGTACTTAGATTTAGGCGCCTATTATTAAAGAAGCCCATGTGGTCAAAGTTTCCAAAGCCCGACACTACAGCGTCCCTCATGATCGTATTGTCGGGACGTCAAGGCAGAGGTCGTAATGCACCGATAAAGAAAGCAGCAGGTTGGCCTTTTTCAAACTGCATGCCAGAGCATTCTCCTTTCCCTTCCTGGCTTCTGTATAGTGCATATATGCTTCGTCATCCTCATAGCATGCATGTGGCCAATGTTGTTTTGTGGATGTTAAGCCAAAACAATTATTTGATTCTGTCCATTGGACTCATTTAAGTGCGTCTGACAAATGGCATTGCAGTATTTCTCAGTCACCGTGTAGATGCTGACACATTCTTATACTTAATGCTGGTCATGAAGCACCCCTTTGGCTTGTTAAAAAAATACATCCTGCAAAAAGCCGCCATTGCTACGAACTGTTGAGCCAAATATTACAGCCGTGTGTGCACATAAAGGCTATAAGCGGAGCATGAAGTTGCTGTTTCACCTTGTCTTGTCAAGCTGCGGTAGCATGTCAGCTTCGTATTGCTATGTGCCTCAACGTCGTGGGCTCGAGCCTCACTCGCTCATAATTCTTTTCCTTTTCTTGGGTTTGTTTCTTGTTGCAGTGCTTGTTTACGATCAGGTAATGACCGCAATTTTCAAAAACAATTAAGAAGCCTGATTTTGGCCCAATACGGGGGTGCCTTGCGCCAGCGTTCAGCGTGCATCGCGGAGTGTGCCAGCCTCCAAGCATCCAACCACACTGGTACAATAATTATATCTGGCACTGGGATAGTGCCACCGGGTTTTCCAATAGAGTATGCCGTAATAAGTGCATGCGTCGTGTCACCTGTGAAAGTGAGGAAACTTGAACGTATTTGTTGACTCATGCAATGCCGATGCTGTTGATGCTCCACCAGTAGCACATTGCGCAGATGATCCACTGCTGCAGAATCCTACACAAAAAGCCTGCGATGTAGCCAGCTATATTGCCAACATATGGTGACAGCCAAGGATTGTGCTCAGCCTACCCTTAGAGTTAATTTGTAGGGGATCTCGCAAAAATGCAGGCAATTCCCAATTACACCTAACTGCCTATTTTCTAGTAATGCGAGCAAAAAACTTGATGCAACTTTGGGGTACCTTCTCGTGAAATATCTTCCTTGAAGACCTTCTTCTTAGTCAGCTTGAGCACTTCTCAGCGCTACAGACAGTCATTGTTTAAAACTAAAGAAAACAAACAATGGCCCACCAACAGCGAACGAGTGGTCGCACGGTCACTTTCGGGACAAAACGGCAACGTCACCTGCGCGCGCTTGTAGCGCCATTCTGTTCCCCCGAATGGAGACACCGAACCAGACCGCACAGCTGCTGTAGCGCAGCGATAAGCAGCTAACCGGAACTACGAGTTGACAGCAGCAACCATCAGCACCACCACGTTATGAAGAAAGGAAACCACACAACATTTAAGCGAGGTGATGTAATGCAGTGGGAGCATGACATAATGCGGAGCACAGTGAATGGCGCTGTGCAATGAAGTGAGTTGAGGAGAAATGAGCCGGGCACATATAGCGATCGCTGTATCTCCAGTCCTCCTATTATTTTACGAAACATTATTTCGCCTATGTATTTTTAGAAGGCATACAACTCAATTCAATATGTTTGTTCTGCCAAGTGCAAGGGGTTGTTTCTGGCCTCTTTAAAGGATAAGGTTCAGGCATATTTGTTTCCAGTTCAGCTTGTGAAAATTACTTTTACAGCTTATTACAATCTTACTCTTCATTATATATATATATATATATATATATATATATATATATATATATATATATATATATATATATATATATATATATATATATATATATATATATATATAGGCCCAGGCTTGGTGGTTGAGTGGACGTAGCGTTGAATATAGTCCAGTAGATCTTCCGTGAGCGGTCGCAGTGTGGTTTATTTCGACCTTTCGGCCTAGTGTCTGGCCTTCATCAGGATTAAAGGTACAGTTTGTTGGTGCTCAGCTTCATACAATCTGAATTCTGAGGGCAAGGAGAGTGGAAAAAAGACAGAAAAGAAAAAAAGAAAAAGAAAAAGAAGAAAAAAAGAAGAAAAAATAGAAAAATAAGAGAAAAATAATCCACTCTTCCTTCCACTTCCCCCTTCATCTCTCTCCCCCTTCTCTCCTTCACCTTTCTGATGTCAGCGGTCTGTGTATGCTTCCTTTCACTAACGCATTCCTCCCGACCACGCGGCGCCTCTTGACACTGGCGGTTCGGTTCGGTTCGGTTAAGCCTTTAACTACTCGGAGTCCCGTCAACATATTGTCGTAGAAAGAGGGGTGCCGCGTATTGTGGCAGAGGCTGGTAAGCGGGCATTTTAGGAAGTTCTAAGCCTTTAACTACTCGGCGCCCTGTCAACATTCCGTCGTAAAAAGAGGGGTGCCCTGTATTGCGGCAGAGGCTGGTTGGCGGGCGCAATGCGAATTCCTTGCCCGCTTCTGGATTAGGCGTCTAGTGGGGGCCTCCCAGCTGTGCACAGGGTTGCTGTTGGGCATGTCATGCATGGCACAATTGATTGGGTAGTAAAGTAAAATAGAAAACAGATGACAGCTGCACTTAGGAAGAGTAGTTACACTTGGAATTGTTTTGGGTTGTCCAGTGCCCTCCGCAGCTGCAGTGCCTTGAACTCGGTTACTATTTTCATTATTGCCGTTATTGTTTTCTAATGCTTTAATTGCTGCAAGTGTACCAGGATTCTCATTTATTCCTCTATCGAGGGTGTTAAATCGGTGGATAAGGTATGACTCTCGTTGTTCACGTTCTCGATTTGATTTAAATCCCGTCTCTAAGAGCGTTACTGATAGTTTGTCGAATGCATGGTCGGGAAGATTGAGATGTTTTGATAGAGGTAGACTTGGGGCTGATTTCGCATGGGCTCTGTGATTATTGAAGCGAATCCTAAATGGTGTTTCTGTTTGTCCGATGTACTGCATACCACACACGTTGGATTCGAGTAGGTATACCACGTTAGAGGAATCGCATGTTAGGTTTCTTCGTATGTTAATCGAAAACTTGGATTGTGTGCTGGTTGCTTTTTTTGTTTCTCGCATCGCCTTACATACAAGACAACGTGGCTTTAAACAAGGTCGGCACGAATTATTGAGGGGTGATGTGTTAATTTGAGAGTGGACAATGGTGTCTTTGAGATTACGTGGTCGTCGGTAAACGACGCCTGGAGCAGATGGGAATGCGCGTTTCAGACGTTCACTTTGTTCCAGAATGTTGTATTGTCGTTTAAGGATTTTGTTTACATTGGGGAAGTTTGTGCTGTAAGTCAAGCAGAGGTTTGTTCGTTGCGGGTCTTCTTGTGGTGGTCGCTTCATGAGTAAGTCTTCACGCTTTAGTTTTCTCGCTTTTTGAACAGTGTCATTAATTACATGTGGGGGGTATTTTCGTTTCTCGAGCATAAGTTTTAGCCTCTGTGAGCTCGTTTCAAAGTCAGCGTCTCTAGAGCAGATTCGCTTAAACCGGTGAGCTTGGCTGTATGGAATACTGTTTTTACAGTGGCGTGGGTGATCGCTTTGGTAATGGAGGTATTGTTGTCGATCCGTTGGTTTGCAATATAGGGCTGTAGAGAGCTTCTCTTCTTCTACCGTTATGGTAACATCAAGAAAATTTACGATTACTTGCGAGTATGTGTATGTGTGAACTGTATGTTCGGATGTACAGCATCGTAAGTGTCGATAAAGCTGAGAAGTTCGTCCTCGCTGTGGGTCGAAATAAGAAAGATGTCCTCTATGTGTCTTCTGTATAACATTGGTTTCAAGGAACTTTGCGCAAGAAATTCAGATTCTAGCTTTCCCATAAATATATTGGCATATTAGGTGCCACTTTGGTGCCCATAGCGGTCCCGCTGATTTGTTGTAAATACTCTTGGTTAAACTCGAATGAATTTAATTCGAGCACCATCCTCGTCAAAGTTGCAATGGCAGAGAAATCTGGGGTGTTAGATTGTCTATAGTTTGTGTACATGTTTTGTAATGCAGCTATGCCGTCATTGTGAGGAATATTTGTATATAATGAAGAGACATCAAGAGTAACCAAGTAAGAGTTTTTCGGCACACACAGACCTGCAATGTCTCGAAGAAAATGTGTGGTGTCTTTTATGTACGGCGCGTGGGTGCATGGAATGTGGCTTATTAGTTTGTCCACGTACCCTGATATGGGTGCAGTTATTGTACCGATGCCTGATATGATTGGTTGACCTGGGTTACCGGGTTTATGAATTTTCGGGAGGATGTAGAAGCGACCTGGACGAGGGTATGCTGCTCGCATCAGTTTGTGGTCAGTGTTGGTTATCTTTTCTGCATCCAACAGTTTCTTTAGTTCTGTTGATACGATACGTTTGTATTCGTCTGTCGGATCACCTGGGAGGTGTTCTTAAAATCTTGAGTCGTCTAGTTGGCGGTATGCTTCTTGTAAGTAGTTGGTTGTATTAAGGACTACAATTGCTCCTCCTTTGTCAGCGGGTTTTATTGTTATGTCTGTCCTAGATGCCAAATTTTTCATACTTATTTTTTCAGATTTTGTCAAGTTTTCTCGGTTTCCTATCTGTCTGTGGTATTCGTGTACTATATCTTTCTGTACTGCGGTGATATAAAGGTCCAAGCACTTGTCTCGATTACTGTTCTGTGTCAAATCATTTGATTTACGACGGTGAATTGTTTCGTGGTTAGAAGGCCTGTCCAAGAAATATTCGCGCAACCTTAAGCTTTGAGCGAAGTTGTCGAGGTCTCAGAGCAAGTGGAATTCATCGAAAGATTTTGTGGTCGGGCAGAAGCTTAGTCCCTTAGATAGCAGTTTTTCTTCGTCAGGTGACAAGACTGTGTCCGATAAGTTTACAACCACAGTGTCACAGGGTGTGTCCCTAGAGGGGTGCTCGTTTGTACCATTAGTGATTTCCTGGGTGGTGGATTTGTAGTGATTTTTCTCTTTTTTCTTCTTTTTCTTTTTTTTCTTTTTTTTTCTTTTTTCTTTTCTGTCTTTTTTCCTCTTTCCTTGCCCTCTGATTTGAGATTGTATAAAGCTGAGCACCAATAAACTGTACCTTTAATACTGATGAAGGCCAGACTCTAGGCCGAAACGTCGAAATAAACCACGTTGTGACCGCTCACGGACGATATACTGGACTATATATATATATATATATATATATATATATATATATCTGAATTAATAATGCTGTTCCTGCCATTAGGTCGCATTATTGGCGCGATAAACCGTAGTTGCTCAAGGGACCTGTTCCATTCAGCGTGACCAGTCCACATCATGCGTGAAGGGTGTGTCCAAACCTACGCAGGCCAACATAGTCACTCCCAGGATTTATGCATGGACGCAGTACGAAGAGGTGCAAGGCTTCCGCGATGCCTTCTCATAACCGAAAGTGGCACTGACAAGCGAAGGTGCATCTTTATGCATATTAGTATTATCATCATTAGGAGTTAAACTAGACATGATCATTATATACCTATAACGACATGATCCTCCGCATTATTACGGTTCGATCTCCAGGTGTGCCAATTAATACTCAACTATTTGATTTACATCGCACTTTCACAAGCATTAAAATCTGTAGAAGAACTGCATACCTTTTGTAATTTTGCAGAATTTGATGCATAAATCAACCCCCTCCCCTACCCAATGCGCTGTTGAAAACGTCGAACCAGTGTACTAGTGCAATGGATAGAGCATGGCATTGTGTGTGCGGTCGAGCGAGCTGCATGAAAGCGTTGAAATCATGCCGAAGAGAACTACTAAACGAAGTGGGCAAGCTATTGCAAAAAATTAAGAATTATGTGAGCATTCTCCAGAGTTATCACGAAAGGATGCACTCACTGTGAATTCCGTGCCGACGAGATTTCATTGCTCCACCCATTTGTGAAAGAAACCTTAGAGGATTAAACTAAGACTTCAAGATCAACACGTCAGTGCTATACTGTCTCTAGCGAATTTCTGTTTTCATGTGTGGAGGGATGGTAGCATGCATGACAGTGTCACTGGTTCTCGAACGTATCAAGCAGCTAGGCATTCTTTGTGACAACTTGCAATAGCTGCATGTCATCATCAGCCTGACTACGTCCACTGCAGGACAAAGGCCTCTCCCATGTTCCGCTAGTCAACTCGGCATATAGCTGCATATAGTATTTATAAATAGTTCCATCTAATGTCGAAATTTCCTGTACAGGTGCTCCGAAAGTCATACGGAGCATGCGAGCTGTGGCCAAACTACACAAGAGTGAATACCACCACGCTCCAGTAGAGAAGTGGTTCTTTATTTTCATGCAGAAATGATTGCACTATATTCTGGCACATTTGCATATAAAAATAGAGAACGTCTTCTTCTATAGCGTGCACTGACATTCACTTCTGCATAGATTGGCCGCAGCTTGCATGCTCTGCATGGCATTTGGAATACCTCTACATTATTTGCTGTACGATAAACGTTTTTCATCTTTGGTTAGTGAAAAAAAATTTTCTTGCAGAAGTCAGTTGTGCAATTTGTAGGTAAAAATGTTTAAATATTTCATTGGTTCTGCTCGAACTTTCTGTGAGCTTTGTGAATGTTAACCTGTGTTTTTTTTTTCACCTTCTTTACCTTGTTTTGTGCGTTTTGATGCTTATTACTGTAAAGAAACGGAATGTGTTGTACTGTCTCTCTTGCCGTGATGCCTTCAAGGCAGCTAAGGTATTCTGTAAAATAATGAATGAAAATTTGAACATATTTACATTTTGTTTTAATTATTTAAATTCAACTCGCAGTTGAAATTTCGATATATACACACTTACTTGTTAAACAAAAACGAAACATAGGCTTCAAGCTCATGCTCTAGCTCTTAGCACCAACGTGAGTACGGTCTGCGGATCTCCGAAGTTTCGTATGAAGATATAGTTCTTGCCATTTGATTAGATATTGTTTTTTGAAAGTAATATTTGTCCTCATTGCAGCGTGAACAATAGCACACGAAACGGTCTTGAGCGAGGGAAATTGATGAAAATGCTAACTGTTCAAGATTTTTTATTTCTTCAGGAGGGCCACCATAGATCAGCTTCTTAAACAGATCAGCGGTTGCCATACGAATGCTCCTTCAGTCGAACGAGACGCAATTAAGCGAAGCGGGAGGGGTGAGTACATCTTGCAAATGAAAGGACATGCAAGCCCAGGTCCCCAGTTCAAATGCTGTGAAGTACTACCCTAACTTCTTGTAATGAAGTTACGAGGTCCAGTTTCAGTAGTACATCAAGCATATGACAGGTTGACTAGGCAGTGCATGGCGTACCGGAAGTATTGATTAAAGTCTGGTTGCATCAAAGAAGAGTTTTTTTGCCTAAAATAATGCATTGCAATCACCATAGATGAAGCAGGATGGCGGGTGTGTTCGAGTCGGGCTCATGCAGTGAATAACTTTATTGCTAGAATAAGAACAATTGTGCATAGTAAAACCAGTGCTGAAGTGGACAATGTGCATTAGGGATGTGAAGTGGAACTTATTCAGCCTTGCTGCATCTCTCCTTCTACTAGGGAATTAACACATGCTTGGCGTCTCCTGGGTAGAAAGTACCACCGGGGCTGGCGTTGTTGCATGCCTTGTGCTTCGCTGTAGTTCATTAGGGGTGTTGAGGGTAATCTCTTTTAAAGGGCCACTCACCAGGTTTGACAATTTTGAGCTGACAAGCGCTATGTGTAAAGGAGACGTTCATGATCACGTCTGTCAAAATTTGCAATGCTATGCGCCGCGGAAATGGGTCAAATGTCAAGATAAACGCTGCTCCCTCTCCCCTCTGCCGGCGCACGCCCAGAGAATGAGGGCATGACGTGCGCGTATGAATGTCCCTATGTACACGTCAATGCAGTGACGTTGGCCCTGTACGTAGACGACTCTGCTCTGGCGTTGCAAACAGAGGCAAATGACATGGCGAAAATTATTTAACACGGCATGCTTAGTTTGTGTAATTTGTTGCTTGAAGAGATTAAAAAGCTCTAGATAAATATTGAGACGCAATAAGGTAATGTGAGCGTCTTTTTTCCATTTTTCTTCCGTGAATTGCAACAAGATGCGAGGCTAATGTGTCGGTGTTTTGCATGTGTTCATGTACCCACGGTCAGCGTATCGAGCAGAAGACTGCCGTGGAACGCTCCTACATGTTTGCGCACTCGTTGTGCTCATCTATCCTACCGCGTCTAAGCCAGCGTTTCCAAACCATCCCCCAGAAACAGGCAGATGACCACAAAATAACGCTGGTCAACAAAGCAACGCCGCTCGCGTGCTCAGGGGTTGGACTTGTTTGGGCACGTCATGCGCACGTGAGCTCTTGGTCGGATGCCTGAGAGGGTAGGGAAGAGCTTTGGCTTGCGAAGGCTACACAGAGGAGCGGCAAGGGTTTCAAGTCGCCTCCTTTCATCCTCGTTTCGCGTCGCTTCAAAAAACCCGTTTTCTCCGCTTGTGATGAACCGATTAAAAAAATTGTTGTGGCAAAATGTTCCTCATCGAACAACCAACAACTTCCACTGTAACTAAAATTTGGTATGGGGCCTGGTGAGTGGCCCTATAAGGGTGAGGGACAAGGCTCGTTTCTGCCTGGCTCAATTTCGGTTAATATTCACATATGCACTACGGCATCTTTCACAAGCATATCGTGGCTTTGTAACCTTAAGCCTTAGGCCCCCACAGTTATTATTGTGCATTGAGATTCACTTGTAATGTGCTGCCAGTTTGTTGTGACATCTTACCTCTCTTTTTCTGTAGGTTACGAAGCAGTATCCTTTGGATTGTAGAGGACGAAGATCAGTGGCTACAGGACACACAAAAGTCTTGAAAGGGATCAATGCGTTTACACAGTGCCGCATTCGAAAAGAGGTTGCTGACAAGACCACATGGTGCAAAGGACCCACAAAAGCCTTGAAAGGGATCAATGCGTTTACACAGTGCCGCATTCGAAAAAAGGTTGCTGACAAGACCACATGGAGCAAAGGACCTACAGAAGTCTTGAAAGGGATCAATGGGTTTACACAGTGCTGCATTCAAAAAGAGGTTGCTCACAAGATTACATGGTGCAAAGGCATCTCTGAGGCCAAGTTATACTCTCCCAAGGTCTCAAGCTGAACGCAGTTTAAAGGTCTCAAGGGAAGTGACGATGCTTCTTGATCGCCGTAACCGCCATCGCTAATCGTACGTAAGACACCACTGTGCCTCTAGCAGTCGCATCCATGTGCCAGAGAAAAGCATGCGTTTGTGTTTGTCATTGTGTGAAAGGGGCAGCAAGGACGGTCTGTTCAGAAAGGAAGTCAGCCACTAGTGTTGCTGTGGTAAGCAAATCACACAGTTGTTGCAAAAAGAAAGCAGGACAGTACACCGGCCACACCACGTAAACATAGCATACAATTGGGTTGGCAAGTTATCGTATCACATACTTTGGGTGGATACAATTGGTAGATGATGAAAACTGTACACACAGTAGCTGAATGATTTTAATGTGGAGGAATTCTCACTGAAGTTGGCTGATCTTGCATAGTGATTGATAATGATGGCTAATATTGCATAAACAATGGCTAAGTGCTGGATTGTGTTGGTTAAAGTGTTGGAAATTCCGCCACAGCATCCCTCACCATGTCGTCGATTCGGGATGTGAAACACCAATAATTAATATTTTTATTAATATTATTAGCTAACGATGGCTTGTGTTGCCATATAAGTGCTAAGTGATGAACTTCCAGGCAACACCTATGCACTGTCTGAAAAAAATCTCCACGAGAAAGCTTCTGCTGCAGCCTACTAAGGAAATGTTAGGGGGCAAATCTTTCTACAATGACCACCAAGAATGTTGGCAACTTATTTGTCTAGAAAACACACGTTAAGTCATTTCACATACCTGAATAATGCACTTTTGAGATTCCACAAACCAGCTGCAAAGGCTAAAGACAGTTCAAAATAGACAAGACGAACGAACGTACACAAAGGACTAGCACTGAGGGTCCGCTGCAAACCAAGTCTTGCCAGAAGTGGAGTCTTAGTAAGCCAGAAAAGAAAACGTATGCCAAAAATTTCTTGCCCACAGTAGAACCATTTCATATAAACAATATACAATATTTTATCGCTAGACAGTCATTAAGTCGCTTTCTCATGGAACATAAAACTCAACATTTGCTTCACATAAGAGTTTTTGAAGTTGTGGCTACGAGCACCACTGTGAAGTTTTGAAAACCTGACTGTCTCAAAATGTTAATGAATGTTAATATGTACAGGGTGGAGTAGGGCACACTACGAGGCCATGTTCCCATAGGAATAGATGGGATAGTGGCCTGAGAACTTTAAATATCCCTCCCCCCGTACATTGAAGAGTATTTACACATTAACACAGAAGCATGGTTCACGCAAACCTTAAGTTTACGGGCTTATTTTTCTCAGAATCACAAAAGATTATTTGGTCTAACACCTCACTACCTTATCAACCGTGGGTCCCAACGATACGAAAAAAGGAGAGGAGGCCATTAGACACGTTGTGGGATTGCCCAGCCATCCACATCACTAGCCATCAATACCGACAGAGGCGATCATTTAGATAAAGCTTAGTTTACTTAAGCAACGCTCGGTGACATCAAAAAGGTTTTGCAGGCGCAGGCGACCATCCTGTGGTGCAAGGGAACTGTATATTGACGATATACATATTGAGAATAGGTAAGGGGGGGCTCCTGCAGCTTTGCCTTCATGCAGTGAGTAGTTTCCCATATAATCATGACTTCTGTTGATTTTAGGTTAGCCACAGGTGTCTATAATGGCCGTTAAATGTGAAGGAAAAATTATGGAAGAGCTGGAAGCCTTCAACATCAGCAGATTGTGCCTTAGTGACGACACACCACAACCGGAGGTTGTGTTTTGGGACTAACTATGCCTCACTGTGTAATTACTTCATGCAGTAGTACCTCGGTGATGAGCCACAACAACGTTACAGCAGTGCACAGTTGCTATTACAATCTTGGTGATCCTAGATTTGTTTTTTGATAAGGTGGTGTTCGTTATGTGATTGAGTCGAAGGACAGCGCTTATGTGCTCTTTTAAGCTGGGGTGTCATGATGTGGTGAGCACGCACAACTCTCACGATGATTGTACAGTTTGGTTCGTCTTCACCAGGACATAGTAGGCTTGCAGAATTGGAAGCTTTCGCCAGGGTTCGTGTGTTTTCAACGTTTCCAGTTTGCCCACTACCTTGGCGTGCGTCCTCAGGGTTCCCAGCTGCTTACCCGAAAGTTACAGCTTCGATCCGAGCCACAGCGGTCGCATATTTTCTACTGGCGAAAATGGCAGAGGCTTATATACTTCAAACCTCATTATAACAAACTTGCATCTTACACGAAAATAACTTCGTTACATCCGAAAATATGTTATAAAGGTATAATTTTAACACTACAGCTGTTGCAAGACTATTTTTCATTCAATTTGTTTTAACCGATATTTGTTATATCCACGTTCTTTATATCGAGGTTTGAGTGTACTTAAATTTACATGCACCTGAGGTATGCGAAATTTCCTGAGCCATCCACTACAGCGTGCCTCATATTTGTATAATTTCAATATGCAAAACACCAAAAGTATTGTATTACACTTCCTCATATACTTTATATTCTCTCATGCCAGTCTCCCGACACCGGAACAGTGAAGGTTATTTTGTCTTCTGACCTCTTTTCAGCGATGCCTTTAGCTTCTAGAAGTTTACTGAGGACCAGCAGTCGAAAGGATGAAGAAGCAGATGATGATGGCGTAATGGGAGCTCAAGGTAGACACAGATTAACAGCGAACCCTGCTTGCACGGTAGAAGATACGGAAGGGCCTGCCACAGTCGGGAAGAGTCTTGTGCCAATGTACTTTGTTCGCGAAAGTTTCAGTACCTGAATAAGGCTTCAACTTTTTGGAATTGTCATAGCCTCAAGCCTTTCCAGTGCAACTTGTGTCTACAGACAATTGTGACGTGAAGTCATCTGCTTGAATTCCACATGGACAGAGTGAAGGCAAACCTGAAGGAAAATTACAATAGAAATTTATGTTCCTCCTATAAAAAACACGTTTCCCATAACAAGAGGGGTGGGTCCAAATAGGAAGTGCAGTGAGTCCCAAAGAAGGCATTAAATTATTTATGAGGGCAATAAAGTGTTTTACAAGGTGAATCAAATGCTGCATATGTGATCAATAGAGTAATGTAAACTTCCACTAGACAGATATTATGCTTCATAGTCTCAACTAGGCTTGTGCGAATATTCAAATGCTGCGAATATTTGAACGAATAGTAGTAGAGTATTCGAATCTGCTTTGATTCGAATTTGAAGTATTGAAACGTTCAAAGTATTCGCAATGAACAAATAAGTGTATATTATTTTGCACGTAACCTCCTGTAAAAGTGGTTTCACTGAGGTGTAGAGGTGACAAGGCGTGAAAGCACCTATCCAAGAAACATCCGTTCTGCCGCGTAGTTCTACTTAAAATACAATGGGGCCCTGCAATTGATTGAGTTGATTGATATGTGGGGTTTAACGTGTTAAAACCACCATATGATTATGAGAGACGCCGTAGTGGAGGACTCCGGAAATTTCGACCACCTGGGGTTCTTTAACCTGCGCCCAAATCTGAGCAGACGGTCCTACAACATTTCCGCCTCCATAGGAAATGCAGCCGCCGCAGCCGGGATACGTACCCGCGACCTGCGGGTCAGCAGCCGAGTACCAAAAGGGGGCCGTGCAACACTTCTTGTGCATGGTCACTGCCAATCGGTAGTCGAGGCTACCGATCGCGCGAGCCTAATATTTTGGCACAGCGCGCGGCCTGAAATTCACGACAAATCCTCGAAGTCAGCTGAAAATTGCTCTCTTCTGTCTGCAAATGACGCCACAAGCTCAAAAATCCTCGTCACAGCCATTCAATCAGCCATTGCTTGATTTGGGCATTGCGCACTGGGTCATTACTGGGGTCGCAGCGGGAGGCCGCGACTTGTCCGTGGACAAGTGCGGGAGGCCGCACTTGTCCACGTGCGCGATCGCACTGAAAAGCCGCGTATTTGAAGAAAAAAAATCGCAGCATATTCACGGAGTGAATGATAAGTGGGGTGAAGCGTCCGTCAGCCCGTCCGTGCTTCCGTCCGTCCATTCGTTCTTGCTTCCGCCCGTCCGCGCGACCATCCCTGCGTCCATCTATGCGTCCGTCCGTTTTTGCGTCTGTCCGTCCGCGCGTCCGTCCACCTTCTAGTCTGTCCGTCCGTGAGTCCATACAGTGAACACTCGAGTACCGCCATCTCGCATGCCCTGTAGCACATATCCGCTCCGCGCGTCCGTCCGTCTGCTAGTCTGTCCGCCCGCCCGCCCATGCGTCTGTCCGTGCGTCCATATAGTGAACACTCCAAGTACCGCCATCTCGCATCCCCTGTGGCACATACCCGCTCCAGAACGGGTATGTGCCACCGGTGGGTACATACACCAACGGGGGATGGATAGACCCACACCCTGAGGAGCTTCGCCCATAAAAGTGCTCCAGGTCACGAAACGTGCGTGACGTATTTTCTTTACCCGTGTCATCCCTTCCTGCTTAGCTTTCAGCGCTTTCGTCAGCACTAGAAGAAATAATACAGTTGCAGCACGCGAATTTTCGCAACTTCGCTCGTACTTGACGGATTCTATAAAAGATTACGGTGATGAATTCGTGAGGCAATAAGATTCTTTAGTGAATCCAAGGCTTCTTGAAAAAGTGTTGCAGGGCTCCTTTAAATGAACATATCGCCCACAAACCGATTCATCATATATATTTAAGCTTGTTATGTCGGCTTATATGCTTCATATAAGTACACAAAAAATTTTGATATGTTACATATTTGACAGGTTATCACTTACATCTACCAAAAGTGGAATTCTGGTACTACTGACAGTTGTTTTACCTTTCTTTGAATGAAAAAAAAATGAATTTGCATAGGAGCCTTATTTCATGCTTCTTGATTATTGTGCAGGTTAATTGATAAGTATGCCCATTTTTCTGTATATGTCATATATACTGCATGAACTCGATTCGAAATTATTCGACCAATCTCACTATTCGCTTCGAACTTAAAATTCACTATTCACACAAGCATAGTCTCAACAGATGTAAAAAGTAGATGTTGTATTAAGTAGTTTGGTAACCGCATGCACACATTGGCACTTGCTAGACAGAACCTATGGTCGGAAAGTAGGCACTAAATATAAACACCTTGCATGTTGATAGACCCCTTGGGCAATGTGACATTCGTCTTGTGATAGCAACGTTTGGTTTGTTATATCTAAGTAGACCACCTTCATTGGTCTAAAAAGGTATAGCAATTCTATATTCCTCTTTGTACACATATTTGCATGTGTATACCATTAATAACAGTGGGCGGTTTTCCAGCAAGAGATACCATAACAGTAATGAAGCAATTCAAAACGGAAAATTGTTTTTCCCTTCAGCGTCCTTTTGAGAGAAGAAATTTTTACTGAAGGCTTACCTTCAGTGGTCTAAGCAGATATAACAATTCTATTTTCCTCTGTCTCTACACACATTTGCATGTCTATACCCTTAGTAACCGCCCCGCCGTGGTGGTACTGGTTAAGGTACTTGGCTACTGACCCGCAGGTCACGGTATCGAATCCCGGCTTTGGCGGTTGCATTTTCGATGGAGGTGGAAATGCTGTAGGCGCGTGTGCTCAGATTTGGGTGCACATTAAAGAACCTCAGGTGGTCGAAATTTCCGGAGCCCTCCACTGTGGCGTCTCTCATAATCGTACGGTGGTTTCGGGACGTTGAATTCCACATATCTGTCAATATCAACACCCTTAGTAACCGAGAATGTTTTTCCAGCAATATATTCCAAAACGGTAATCGAGCAATGCAAAACGAAAAATTACTTTTAGAATCCGTCCAGTACAAGCGGAGTTGAAAAAAATTGTCGCATGCTGCCGCATTACACTGAAAGTTGCGCTGTGCGTACGAGGGCTCAGACATGAAAATAAAGCGCGTGATTTCACTTACGGGTCAAAAATGGATGCTCAGACCACCTCGAAGAAGTTATCTTTGCTGGTGCAGTGGTGGGAGAGTGAAGTGTTTGTTTCCCGCTGTCGGTCTCAGTTTGCAAAAAAAGGAATGCGTACAACCGGGCACGCAGCCAGAAATGTTTTTCGGGGGATAGGGGTGCACCACTTTGATTAGGCAGGAGGCACCCCCTTGAAATGGCCATTTTTCGCTCTCTATGCAATGGCCAAAAATGTTTGGGGGAGGGCACGTGCCCGGTGTGCCACCCTCTGGCTACACCCCTGCATACAACCTCTGAACACCCAAATTTTTTTGAGGGGCCGTCACACTTTGATTAGACTGACACAACGTTTTTCATTACTATTTCCACCAAGGTGGTCGCAAAGTGGCCGGGCATCACTTTCCCTTGCAGGAGGTGCCGGATTCGTTACCGAGAGTCGGCCGGCTACCCTATTGGTTTATTCCGATGGGTGCACGCATGCTTATTAATAATGCTACAGCAGTGCGACGCTTCAGTTGCGTGGAAATAAAGACTCCTCAAGCTACTGCGTGGGACCAGTGGGCTAGTCCGCACAACCTCTTATGTAAGGAAAAGGAGGTCGTGAAATGGTTCGATAACCAGGAGTCCTGTTTTTTTTGCTTCTTGAAAATCATGGTAAGAAAAAAAAGTAATCCACGCATCTCCCCGCAGTGAAACATGACGAGTGAGCAAAGAACTGGGGAGCTTTATAACCCGTCCACATGCGCATGTAAATGAGTGACAACGCGTGCGCACGGTATATACAATATGTTTTATTGGTCATAACTGGTATGATGTGCTGAGTTTTGCATTCCGTTTTGCCTTCATCAATTACCGCTTACCGTGGCGCTACTCGACACTGTACCAGCTCTCGTTAGCGTCACAGCTGTCGTTTTGAGGGGGAGAGGAGACACGCTCGATTATTTTGATGCTTCTTTTATTGCGATAGCAATTACACGTACCATCTTCACGGCTTTCTGTCGTTGCTGTCGCTGTCATGTCACATAGAAAGTCGAAATCGATAAGATCCCCCAGGGCCGCAGCGCATCGTATTTTCTACACGCTGGTGATAGCACGCGAGCGGGCGCGACTGAAGCGGAAATCAAACGAACCGGCCGATATCCGTCGCTCTCAGGCACAAGCGATAAGATCCCAGGGGCTGGTAAACCCGCTGTCGAATGCTCAGGTAGACAGGAAACCCCTTGCCCGTCTTTATCGAGCGTTAAAAGACGGGATCGGAGGGAATGGGTCCCTGAAGCCACAACTGCGACCTTTGATTTTACGAGCGTGGTAACGCTGGCGCGATTGTTATCTATAGCTATCTCGGCAGTGATCGGCTCGCATACCCTTGTATACGCGCTGTGCTTTCAACGCGAAGAGAATGTGCAAAGAGCGTCCTTGGAGCAGTCGTGCTCTCTTAAACCAGCTTCTTGTAGAGTTGCGTGAGATCTTATCCTAAAGAGTTGGCTGCCAGCCGCACTTCGTATAGGATTACAATTTGTTGCTATCGCATTCATTGCTTCACCCTTGTGGAGACACTGTCACTATTTTTTTTTCGCTGCGCGCTCTCAGTCGCGACAAACTTGCACCGGGATTTCGCACCACCGTTTGAAATCAGTGACGTGCGCTTAATTGAGCGCTCGTTTATGACCGTACGATTTGACAAACGCTGAGGTAGGCTCGCAGCACGTTTGGGAAAACGGGTAAACCGCATGCATCATCAAAAATATACCGATTTTACCAACGTTTTGCTGTGTAGAGCTAGGCCTAGGTGGGATGAGGGTAAAAGCACAAACGTTTTGTTCTCGTTTTAGCGGGAAACAAAACTGAGCAATCATGCCAGCGGTCTGTAAAGATCACGTTATGTATAGGTGTTCTTTTGTTGTTTTTTTTACAGACCCGTCCTGCATACGCTGACATCATATTACGAGACTTATGACGGGTGCATGAAACGAACGTTTACCCAACAAACACGTGGCGGAGCAGCCGCTTTTCTTCTATTATCGCATCTGATCTACGCGCCGATTTTATTGCAGACACGGTGAACGCCTCACTAACGCCAAATCTGACAGTACGACCCGTGTGTTTGCGCAAATGTAGCTCCATCGGCGAAACAATTAGAAGCGATAATGGAGAGCCCCAGTCAAATACTACCTCGCGTGCTAGATGTCATTAACGAGTAAGTAGGTGTTCGAACTGTCGAACGTAGACGCGCGCTCAGATATCGCACGCAATAAAGCTGTTTCACACACACACACAAAAAGGCGTCTCCTGCGACAATAAAATGTGCAGTCCCCACCACGTATTGAGTGCCGAGAAAACGCATTCCGCGAAACGCATAGCGACAACTGAAATCGATGGGATTCTTGCGAGTTAAAGATCCTATACTCTCAGCGAAAGACCTGCGGTCTGGCCTGCGCAGCCAAGGGAGGGAAACACTTGTGCTAACTCAAAAAGCACTCGTAAGAGGTTAGAAGTATGGTATCCATGGTAACGCAACCGAGTCAAGGACGACCGACATGCGCGAGAACATTGGGCGGCAGTTTGATGCTGGTGAAAACTTCCGAAAAAGCATCGTTGATGGTGTGTTGGAAACTGCCAAATATGAAATAAGCGCGTACAAGTAGCACTTGCAGAGCCGTGAGTCAGTGCTCAGGTAAGTGGCGACCCGATCCGGCTAACAGCTGGCAAGTTCTTTCAACTAACAATTGGCAATGTGGTAGAAAAATAACTATAGCGGTTTAACATGTCGTGCGACGCAGCTTATCTATTAGCGTATAACTTTAGGTAGGACCGGACGTAATTTGCATCCCGGCATTGATTGCCGATGTACGCGGCACACTGAAAAACACAACTAAGCATGTATAGGTATCAAACTATGATGGTTGTTTAAACAATTGTGAGCTCCAACAGACAAAGCAAATACAGATAAGTCATCAGAAGTGAAATTCCCTTTGCTGAATAATTTATCTGCTACATTCATTTATTTAGGATGCCTTTCCTTCTGAAAAAGCGTTAGGTAGTAAGTATAGTTAAGAAACTATACAAGCTCCATGAACGCATAATGAAAATGATTTCATGTGAATATATTTTTACGCAACTGTGCGTCATTTAACGTAAGAAGCAACTTACAGTTGACTCAGCGGGCTTTTGTGTGCGTCCGCCACCTATGAGTGCGTGAACAATTTTTTTGCGCCCTGGCTTCATTAATAAAGTAGCAACATACTAGCTCATCATTGAGCATTCAGTAAGTCTAATAGACCTCACGTAGAGTACGGTATAGTCCTAACAAAAAAGAGCCATATGACTTTACTAACTCTTCCTATTTTCATTCTTTTCTATGGCAGAGTACCGATGTGACGTCAACAACTTCCGATTTACTATACAGTCCTCGACTGCTTACTCCGATTCTCCGCAAAAAAGAAAAAAAAAAGGACGATTGTTTTTTAAAAGTGTCAAAGCGACCATTATGTCGTCCTTCATGAGGCGCCACTTCAAGGGGTACGGAAGGATCTGCAAATATTTTGGTCTTCTGCTCCTGCGCAGTTCTAGGTCTTCGGAGTCCGAAGAGCAGTTCCTTTGCTGGAACAAGTGCTACCTAATGTATTCCGCCGCTTGCATGTTTCTGTGCGCCATCAACGAGATCACTTATATTTACGAGCTTTGGATCACTGTGTTGGTGCACGAACTGATTTTCACAACGCACCTGTACGTACTGATTTGCGCCTTCGACAGTTCCAAGATTGCGCTGAACGCAACACTCATGCTCCTCAAAGCGAGAAGCTTGCAGAATTTTTTTCACGAATCGCACAAGTACGAGCAGCGAGTCCGGTTTGTTGCATCCAAGAATGGTCTTAAGGCGACAAATGCCAGTTATTTGATCCGTTTCCTGCTGCTAGCAGCATTTGTTGTGAACGTATGCACCAGTAGCTACCTCTCGATCGAATTCGTAGACAAACTTGCTTGCGGCCCAGTGCTGGGCGCTACCTTGAAGGTCACTTGCATCGCCGGTAACTTCGTGTTTTACGTGGTCGATGCGGCTTCCTTCCTGGTCATCAGGCCCTGCTGCGAAGTGATACGGCTGTACATTGAGCACCAGCACGCGGTACTCAGGCTTATCGTGCGAAGCGGCGGCAACGACTACTTCGGCCCGGAAAGGCGAGCACGATTGGTTGAAAACGTCAGGTTGAACCTAGGCGCGATTTCGCACATCAAGCGAAGTCTGAACGAGACCTGGCAGCATGCTATAGTGGTCTCTGGCGCCATGGTCCTCTGGGCTTCCTGCAGCGGCATCTACCTGAATTTCGTCGAAGAGTTCTGGACGGTGGAGCACGTGCTTTCCATTACGTACACCATTTCGGCGGTCCTCGACTTTCTGGACATCGCCATTCTCAGCGACGCAATGGTCAGAGAAGTAAGTATCATCTATGTATGCATATTTCTTGCAGGTTTAACGAAAGCATTTCATTCGAGTCGGAACATTAAAAATGAGGCGAAAAGGGTTGGCCGACAAAGAAGGTCGTGCCGGGCAGAGATTGCCTTTCTGATGCCATAATATTTGACGAAGGTTTGAAGAAGCTGGCACGAAGAGATAAACAACCTCTTTGTGACAACGTGAATTAGTGTCAGACGAGAGCAACATCCTGCGTAGGTATACCCTGTGGCACATACCCGCTTTACGATTCCGTCTATCTGTCCGTCCATCTGTCTTTCTGTCCGTCTATACGTCCGTCCGTGCGTCCATCTAGAAAACACTGTGAGTACCACCATCCACGTCCGCGGTTTTTCATGCGCCTGCCACTTTGCGGCCCCACTACCAAGGTAACACGCAGCCGCGTTCCTCACAAGCAGGACCATGCCGAATCCGAACGTGAAGTGTGGCAGCTTGGGCTAGTTGGTATGCCATGACGATAGTTATAGCGCGAGAACAAAACGACGACACAGAGACAGTGTCCTTGCTTCTGTGTCGTCGTTCTGTTCTCGCGCTATAACTATCGAGCGTCAACTTGAGAACACAACAGAAATATATTAATGAAACATAAATCAATTCAATGCCTGGGAACTTATTTCTAGAACCACACTGGCCTTAGCCACCTGTCCAACCTGATCAATCGGGGCTTCAATCAAGCAACCAATCAATCGAAATCAATCAATCAATCAGCTCTTTATTTCAGATAAGTGTATGTCTAAGATACAATGGCTTTGGGATACCGTCTTTGGGAGTGTCTTTTGCCTTGTCGTCGTCATATTTACACTGCAACAACATAAACAGTCACCCGATGGTCTCTGGAAGTCTCCATTCCCGCCTTGTCGTGCTCACAATCTTTCGTTGGCCCATTCCGTAGTCACACAGCGACACCGACTAAAGTTGCACACCTGCACCTCATTTTGAGCCATGCTCCCTGCTCTGCCATTGTCTCTCTCCGGCTACGCAGCGCAGCTCCGCCATATTCCACGGCTTAGAGGGACGGGGCTGCGCATACACAAAAGGGAACCGAAGAAAAGACTTGCGTGGGGTGCGCAGGATGCTTATTCAAACGACGTGGAAGCCTCGGAGGGGGCATTGTTATCTCTTCTATCATTTCCCCCTTCGTGGTCGTTTGAAGCTAAGACATAAGGAAAATTACGCACAGCAGCATATCTCGCGAAGACACGCCGGCAATCGGTCTGCCGATACGTTTTGCTGGTCTTTTCGGTTTCTCATCATGTTACGCTACGAGGACACGCCGTCTTTTGAAGTGTCGTCGGCGGTCGACTCGTCGGTCAATGGTCTGCGTCTGCTTTGTGACTTCGTCGGGGTGGTGTAAGTGTCATGTCGCTCTAGTGTAAACGCGCTCTTACTGGTAATATGCATTTTGCGCTTTTTTTTTAATTCAAGTACGTCGCACAAACTCGAGCCAGCATCCATAATTGAGCTGCGTTAAAAAACGTCGCGATGTACTTTGCTGAAAAGTTTCGTCACTCGCTTGACATAAGTCAGAAATATTATATAGCATCTTTACTGCTGCTTTACTGCTGCTTTACTGCTGCTGAACTACAGCGCCCAGCTTCCACCCTGTGGAGCGCTTCAAGTATACCGGATGCTGTAAAAGATTTGATGTGAAAGGGGCGCTCAAACTACTTTCAAGAGGACGTATTGGATGAAGTCATAAGTATATATATATTACATGAACTTTTTTCGTGAATATAAGTGTCCAGGACAAAAAGTGATAGCTAAATATTGCCCCATAAGTTTATTCGTTTGCTGGGAAAGTGAAATTCGGTAAATTCGCCTTCACCTGTTTCGCAGCACGAATGCGTACAAAAGTCCGTATGAATTTCTATGGGAAAGAAAGCTTTCTTGTTGCCGAAACACTCATCTTGGGCTGAAAATTAGACCTGGGACGAACGCCTCTCCGGGGTGATGGCCCCGGAAAATCATTGGTCCCGGGTTCGAGCCCCGGAGCAGGACGAATGTATCGGCAACGAAGAAGCTTTTCTTCCTATAAAAATCCATACGGAGTTTTGTGCACATTTATGAGGCGAAACGGGTGGTGGTCAATTTCTATTTCCTAACCCTCCCTCCCGAAGAACTAATGTACTAATGTGCAATAATTAATCTTTTATGTTTTTATGTGGTCGGCTTTCAACACACACACACACACACACACACGCACACACACACACGCACACACACGCACACACACGCACACGCACACGCACACACAAAGTATCACAGGTCACCAAAGGCCGATCCTCAATGCTACAAATATTGCTTCATACTGTTCTGTCAAGACGCGCTGGCCATGAGCAACTGAGTTTATCCCTTTCAGGGGGCACGAATTACGATTCGTTTTTGACGAATGTGTCAAACTGAGATAACGCAATTTCAAGGCACGCAATGTAACATTCCAAAAAAGAAAATGAAGTATTGTGTTGTCTTGTATGGGTTTCAGGAAGTATTTGTACTTTATATGCATTTAAACACTTCAGAGTTCTGCAAGCAGTCATGTTTTGTTAAAGAATAAAATCATGGGCTCTTGATGCGTGTGCAATAAGTTTGATTGTTGCATTATTTGCAAAAAGTAACACTTTTGACGTTGGTTCTCGAACGCCGCACGACCAATCCAACATCGCAGTGTCTTCAGCGTTGCGGTCGGCTATGGTCACATGCAGTAGATTGGGGTTAATTAAGTCAAGCCTTATTGACAATGCAGAAGGTTAAATTCATGTGATGAACGAAGCGCACTGACTGACCACTGTCGGAAGAAAGAGAAAGCGCGCAGCGACCGAGCGCGGTTCGTAGTTCTGGCCATCTAGCGGTACCCTATCCAACTATAGCACGCGCCAGGATGGATGGATGGATGGATGGATGGATGGATGGATGGATGGATGGATGGATGGATGGATGGATGTAGCAGTACCCTTTTGATCGGGCAGCGGCTAACGCCACCTAGCCGTAATACTTAGTGAACCACTAACTAGATTTATCTTGTTTTCCCTTTAAATAGTGAAGTATAGGACAGGTACTTTGCAGTGAAGAGTTTAATTTTCACTCGTGCCGTGACTTTAGCCACCAATCAGATAACCTCCTTCCAGTTAATTCTACCCGCTTAAAGTTTATCTTGCCCTTCCTGTATGTAAACCCCGAAGCTTTGAAAAGCTCTGCGCCGTGATCCTTAACTATAAGGTGAAGCCCTTGTCAGAACAAAATCAAGTGTTCGGCAGTTTCCTCCTCCTCTCCGAATGTACTGCATACCGTGTCTACCCCTTTGTATTTGGCCCGATATGTCTTAATTGGTTCGCAACAATCCTGTCCTGGCCTCAAACAGTAGAGAACTACCCCGAGTATTATCATAGATCCTTTCCTTGGCAGTTTCCTGCTTAAATGTTAAATAGATCTCTATTGCGGACTTCTTAATCATGGTAATTCTCTACATGTCAGTCTCCGTTTTCTTCACCTTCTTCTTAGCTGATAGTTCCTTTTCGTTTGGCCCCCTGCCGTTTTCTAAGGATTTACCCGTCAATTTTCTGGTTCGCTTCCTCCATTTTGTATCGACATTCATGTACAAGTAGCTAAAAACCGTCCTTGCTCAACGCTCCTGCCCCACTTTTCTCAATCGCTTTTAAAATTTTATCTTGCTGCTAGCTTCCCTGCCCTCAAATGATGTCCATCCCATATCACCTTGTACTCCCTGATTCGGTGTATTCCCGTGAGCTCTTAAAGCAAGCCGACCTATTCCACGTTGCTTAATTTCTAATCTTGCTTGAACTTCTGATCTGATGCACAAGAACGTCAGACCCGGAACCATGTTTCCTTTCAATATTACTTTCACAACATCATACCTATTGTAATTCCACAGTGCCCTATTTTTCATCACTGCTGCCTTCCTGTTACCTTTAGTCGTTACGTATATTTCGTGTTCCCGTAGGTACTCGGTTCCATCGCTTATCCATACGCCCAGATATTTGTGTTTATCTGTTATCTCTAGCGTGACCTCCTTTATCCTAAGCTCACTACCTTCATTATCATTAAAAATCATCATTATCATTAAAAATCATCATTATCATTAAAAATCCTAAATCTAACCTATCTCCCTCATTACCACAGCTGTTCATCAATCTTTGCAAATCTTCCTTGTTGTCGGCCATTAGCACTATATCATCTGCGTACATCAATGCTGGTAGTGCCAGTTCAATGAGTTTTTCTTGTTTGACGAAAGAGGGCTTGAAGCTAAGTCCAATTCCCTCTAATTTGGCAAGTAAGACTTGTAGGTAGATCATGAATAACAAAGGTGACAGAGGACACCTCTACCTAAGGCCCCGTTTCACCTCTCTGGGCTTGGATACCGTTTTTTCTCACTTTATAACTACCTTGTTACCTTTATAGATACCCTTTAAACGATTAGTGACCATCTTCCACACATATAGCGTGTCCAGTATTCCCCACAAGTCCTCTTGAACCGAGCACGTCAGAGCCCTCTGCATGTAACGAGTGCTGCAGAGCCATCTAGTGATCTCCGTTTAAACTAGAAACGAGAACACAGCTGCTCCTCTTGTGAGCGCTTCGGATATAGCGGCTGGATATGGCCTTTGTGTCTCCATGTATTCCCGGTAACGTGTCTACACAGAATCTCCGTGGTAGACAATGTAACTATCCTAGGAACAAATTACAGGGCCACTGGCGTGTCCAACCAGAGTTGGAAGGAGGAGGTGAATACACTAAGACAGGAAATAACCAGGGCACTTGAATTTAACTTTCCGTACTACGTATGTCAATATCTACTCATGGGCGTTTATACTGAGCGCCTGCGGTTTTCAACAAACTCGGTGGTCATACCGAACCAAATCGCGCGTAAGGTCAAGTGCCAAATAGTTAGGTTTTTCTGGAATGCCAAAACGGCCCTCGTTAAATACGAGCAGTTGGGATTGCCTAGCGAGAAGGGTGGATGGAACATCTTTTTGATGGTCGCCCTCGCGGACATGTATGCTTGAAGACGACCCTCAAGGTCTTGCAACTTCAGAAGGAACACCGCGCCAGGAAACTGGCAATGTATTTCTTGGGGGTGCAGGGTAGTTTGTTCTCTCCGACGCAACCCGCGGGGCTGAAGGCGATGAACCCGACGCCTGTCTACAGGCATGTAGTAGGATTTTACAAGCGTATAGCCGTGCTACATCTGGACACCCCCATCCTGGAGGTGTGTAACACGGAACTCACTCAAGAGCTACTTGTAAACTCGGGCTGCGAGGTTTAAAACCCCGGTTTTCCGTGGGTGTTGTTGACGCCCAGTATGCTACCGTGCAACATACAGAATATCGTGTCGCGTTACAGGTGGTCTTTCCTGCCCTCGGCGGACCGAATGTACAAGTAGCACTACGTTCGGTCCGATCGTGCGTGCACTGCGGCATGCACGAGGACAACGAGCACGCTTTGTTAACCTGTCGAGCGGCCAAGACTTTTTGGTCCCTCGTGGACAGGGCGTACCTCCCGTTGGGTGTAGAAAGATTTGTCAAAAAGGAACGATGTCCAAATGGCGCGCTTGCACGTCTAGTGCTGACCGATGTCATGTACGTGTTGTGGGAAAACAGGGGCTTGGCTGTGCATCAAGCAAAAAGGCCCGTAAACATCGATGGGATTTGCTGGTGCGGTTGTATAATATTGTAACGGGCCATTTGAAATCAGAATTATTTTCACTGGGAGAGGAGGAGTTCATGAACGATGGTCCTGTGCTTTCATTAAAATCGCACACAACCGGGTTGTCTTGGCTTGTTCGCCGATTCAGGGCCTAAGAACTACCTAAAAGAACACTGTGTGCTGGGTGCCAGAACAATTGAGTGTAAACATGTGACACATTTATTGTGAACACAAATTTCAAGTAGCATAATTTCGTGGAACCGAATTGGTACGTGTTTGTGGAACCAAATTTGTATGTAACGTGGTGAACAATAGAATTTCTTTTCCGCCCACTTCATCGTCACTAACAGGGGACAATATGAACGCCCGGAGTTGTCCAACACTGACGTCAGTTTCTTAACGGTGCCCTACCATCAACTTTTCTCTTTCTTTGAAGGTTCGGAACGTGCGACGCACCCTGCAAGAAGTCGTGATTTCCTCAGAAAGCGACAGCTACGTCGACCAAGTACGCATTTGTTCTCTACTACTTTCAGTAGTCGCCGAACTTCGGGCGCGCCCGCACTAAAGCATGTTTATCGCACGGCCTCTGCCATTGTCGCGCCCCTGTCGAGACAGCACCATCCCGCAAATGCTATGACCGCTCGTATACGGAGTGTTAGGGAGCATTGGAATCGCAGCCCGCTCTGACGCACGGGTGGGCATGACACGAGGTATCTTTGTATTTCGCGGGCGTCTGTTTTAAGCAGTAAAGCACTATAATAACTAACAGATAAGTTCGAAACAGTCTGATTGGAAATTTTGCGAACCGATCTAGAACTTTCTCACTGAAATTTTTGCCCAGCTTTGTTTCTTCAGAAGTCCATTAACGGAAGTAGCCTAAGTAAACTATTAATCAGAACTCAAAAGTATAGTATGACTAGCTCCTGGCGAGAGTCGGCAACAGGCACTTGGTCGCGTCGTCATTGCATTGGCATATTTTGAAACTCTCACTAAATACAGCTGGATCACCTTGAATATGTATATGTCCGATAAAAGATGCTCATCGACCCCTAAGCGCACTGCTTATTCACTGTTAGCAAGCTTATGTCACTGAATACATTCTCCGCTTGCTCGAACCATATGCTCGAACAATACGACTTTTGCAGGTGATCTTTCTGAGGAGTTCCTTGAAACCCGGAGAGATGGCGTTATCTGCCGCTGGTTTCTTCTCCTTGAAATTACCGACGCTCGTTTCGGTAAGAAATGCAGAGTCACTCTTAATTATTTCATTGTAGGCTATAGTGCCAGCGAGTCTTTAAGTACCAAGCATATTGTGCTACGTTCGAGAGTAAGGAAGCTTAAAAGTATATATTGAATACAAGTATAAAGAAACATAGGAGCTCCACAATTCGCCACTGACCGGGCCGCCCTCATCATGAAAGTACTTGAACTCTTGGATTTATTCCATTATGGAGTGTGTCAACCACACTTAACTCGAAGATGAGCGGGCCGTTTTTTTTACTTCTGTTTCTGTCACTCAAAAATAAAACAAAAAATGTAAAGTTCCCGCTTTTCGGCTTTTCTGGAACACCGTAAACTGTTCGTTATCACTAGAAAGAGACATGTTTGACGATATCTACTTTTTTGTTTTACTTTCGAGCATTCTCAAGGTACCAAGGCATTAAAACTGGCTGGTGAGGGTATAACACACCACTTCGGGTTATGCTAGATTAGCTCTTACAACGAAATAACTACAATGCAACCCGTGAAGAATCTAAAGAAAGCGAGTGACTGTTACAAAGAAGATACGGCCATAATTTGTGCGAAATTCGGTCATTCCAGCGACGCAGGCGGCGCCATGCGGCCGTGCTCCGAAGCTGTCACATGGCGATAATCTGCGCCGCACTTCAGTCTCTCAGCGCGTCTTCTCGCTCTGCAACGCTGACGTGCAAGCTCGCGACATCACCGTTTTGTCCGCCACTTCGACGCACCATTGCGCCGCCTACAGTTGATGGAGTGGTCGAATAGGTTGCGACTAAAAAAATCTGTGGAGGTTCGGCCTAGCGACGAGCCCGAAGCATGTTTGTTCGTGCAGGTGATAATAAATGTGCTAGATTGGGCCTAACATACCAAGAGGCGCTAGGCCTAGCTCGTTTCACTGGGCCACGGTGATAGAATTGACAGGTGTCCAAACGAGCGCAGCAGGTGTGTCCCCTAACTCGAGTTGCTCGAGGTCACCGCTAGGTTCGCGACGAGCATCTGGGCCGAAAGACGTGCGTCGCAAGGTTTCGCTGAGTTGTAAAGGCCGGCTACAATAACTATTTTTGTGGCTTTAAAGTGTCCTCAGCTCGACCGACATGATAATCAGGTGGTGGCCTTGTTGGCACGTAAAACGGCAGAGCTTATAACTCTGACTTTGCATGTTGCTCTGTTGCCTGACAACATAAATACCAACGTTGTCATCGCTCAATTTGCTCCTCTTGTCACATATAACGTTATAGTTATTAGTTCACATGTTAGCTCTATAGCAAAGCATTGTTAAACTTCCATAAAGAAGATGTCTGAATGCCATACGCCTGTATATCGTATGTTTCTGACACTGCAGTCTTGAACGAAAAAAAAAGATTGGTAGGAAATTTTAGGGATGCACAAACCAAAGGTACTGATGTAGGTGCCAGAACTTTTGCTGTAATGGTGAAGCTTCAACCTTGTACTGCACTGGTTAAAATACAACCCCGTAATGGTCGAATTCAATTTATCATTTGGAAGAAATGCTTTCGAGTGAAGAATGTGCAGTGTGCGCCATAATATTCATGTTGACTTAGGCAAGTGACCGTTGTAGCCTCTCTTTTTAAGCACGTAGCTTCCCACCTCTTGAAATGATATGTAAAGGTGTACACAAGACGGCGTCTGTATATCTTCTTCTAACAAAAAAGATAAACAGCTTGCATATATAAAGCTTCAATATCACACGTCTTTCCATTTGCAGCTTGCCGGAGCAATGATCACGTACACGGTCATTCTCGTTCAGACAAGTGAGACTGTGAAGAAAGTCTGACAGAACTTGACAAATGAACGAACGATTTCTCGATATCACGTAGCTCTTAATGATGTATACAGGAGGACAACGATAAACTGCCACGTGAGAGGAATGGGATACCCTGCTGCACTCAACGGACAAGGCCAAGCAGAAGATCGCCACTGACCTGGTCGCCCACGTCATGCCACTACATGACGTCATGAACGCGTAGTGCAATAGGGTCGTGCAGGGACCCAGTGACGTACCTTCCCGAATCCCTTGGTGGGGAAAAAAAAAACGCCAGGCCCGCGCGGAAGACGCAGCACAGTCACAGAGAAAGCTAGAAGAGCGGCCTTTCAGAGCCTTTTCTAAACACTCATCAGGTAACTGCTGCAAGCACACTTGCTTGATGCACATTACGGCGTTAACAATAAAAATTTGACGGTAGTAGACCGGCAATCGCTATGCTATGTTTCGTCAATCTTCTGAGAAGCGTGGTATCCGGTAAACACTTGCAAGGAATTTTGCGCCATTCGTTCATGCATTGGCTGACGACGATGAGGAATTATGTCTGAAGTGGGTATGCGCCACAGCTAATAGGTGAACAAGAGTAAGCTTTTGTAATGAGTTGGAGCGTTGGATGGCCCACTCGTTACGCTATTCGCACTGTGCGACAACTGGTTGATCTTTCGCTGTTTTAAAACGCTTTATAAGTCATATTAACGCGATTGCTTCCCCGACATCAAGCCTGCCCAAGGAAAGTTTTCCAAGTACCAAGCACCGGCGTGGCTCAGTGGTAGAATAAAGTGTTTTCTCCATCATTTATTTGCTGCTTCCTTGAAAGTTCGTTTCCTTCTGTTTGTTGAGCAAGCAATGCCTTGTGCTTTGCTGAACGCTTTTTTCTTTGCAATATATAGCGCCATGAGATCATGTATACAGAGCTGTGTTGACCGATGCCACGAAGCAAACATGCAAATACTCATGATGAAAGAAAAAGTCAAAACAAGCGGAAACATTAAATATTGTGATTCTTGAAAATATTTTTGATTATGATTAACAATGTCAACAAAGTACAAAGAAGGATATCATAAACCGCGTAATTTTTTTGTCTTGTAGAGCCAAAAGATGCGCCACTATGAACGAAAGCACATAGTCATCTTTAACATCGTCTCAGGGCAGTCTCCCTTCGGTAGAACGCGCGTTTGGATAAATGACTGTACAAAACATTATCCTAAAAACCTGCAGATTAGCAACCGGGCCTATAGGCCACCCGAGTGGTCGCGGTAAGGCTTAACCTTTCCGCCGCTTCTCGGGCCTGCTGGATGGCCCAAATTGGGTCTTCTAATTCTGAGCTAGCCAGAGCGTCGAGCAAACGCATTTCAAGGAGGTCCGGGTTTCGGTGCCCGAAAAGCCGTGTATAGCGTGTGGGAATTTCCAAAGAGTGTGTTTCATGTCTGCGCATTCTTGTTTACATAGGATACAGCCAGCGTCGGGGAATTGCCTGGGGTATATGCGGTTGAGGTGCACTGGACTTCAGCTCTCGCCTTACGGTATTTTTTCACTCCGCCAACGTATGTTTGGCTTCGGCACTGAACCACAAGCGTGCACACGAGGACAGAATCAGGGGAGCCGGCTTCACCTGTAGTCCCTTCAAAAACGGGGAGGGGGCGAAAAATCTACCCCGTGCATTGAATCAGCAAGACGGGGTGGGGGAGGGGCATTGCGATTACCCTTGGCCCTCAAACAGGCCTATACACTCATCTACAATGTGTCAGTGAGAAACACGCTATTAGTAAACAACAAACATGCGCTAGTGAACGTGATGACTGATATGCCTATTATTTATAGAAAAATGCAATTAAGCCCCCAAAACGCGACAAGCGACTGGAAAAATCCTACAAGCGACTGGGCATAGAAGGAAGCCGAAATCCTCTTATTATAAGCGCAACTGGCAACCCTGATACAGAGAGATATTGCAGAAGGGAACGGAGTTGGTCTTCCGGTTTTTAGTCGCACGGGCGACGAGTGACACTCTTGAATTTCTTCCAAGCACTTTTATTCAATCAATATAGTTTTTCAAATGTTAAAAAATGCATTAAAAATCAAACAAGCGAAATCGATGATAATGGTCCAAGGTAAGCGTTTTAAGGGATACACATCATTAGAGAGAGCTAACCGACAATATTACCGAGGAAAGTTTACGGGAATTTGTTACAAAGTAATTATAGTGTAAATGTGAAGAAAGAAAAGTGGACGAAAGGATGACTTGCCACCAGCAGGATCCGAAGCGGCGACCTTCGAACAACGCGTCCGATCCGTACCTTTGAGGTACGACGGCGGTCAGCAGCGCCACCTGTATGTAGCCATTAGGGCGGGTGTGGGAACGCTCTTTTTGCACTCTTCACGTAGTATAAGTGATCTTACGAGACGGCAGCTGATCAATGATTCCCCGCACACAAACTCTTAGAAAGCGCCTCACCAGGCCCTATAACAAAGTCTAGCTAGGCACTATAGTAGTTATGTGTCTGATGAAGAGAATTATGCCACAAGGTTTCTTTCGATCGGTTCATTACGAGCGGACAAAACCAGCATTTTGAAGCGGCGTGAAACCAGGATGCGAGGATGTGTGCTCGAAACCCTTGCTGCTCGCCCCGCGTAGCCTTCGCAGGCCAAATCTCGTCCCCACACTCTCCGAGCAAGAGGTCACGTGCGCATGACATGCCAGAGGCCCGAGAAAGCCCAATCCTGCAGCACGCGGGCGGCATTGTTTTGTTGACCAGCGTTATTTTGTGGTTTGCTCTCTATTTCTGCGGGATAGATGCCTCATTGCGCATTCGTTCGGAAATGCTTTAGACGCCGTGAATAGATGAGCATCATGAGTGCTGAAACGAGCAGAGCCAGGGGCTCCGGAAGTATATGGGAAGTGTGCGGGCAGAGGGAGGGATCGTCGCAGCTGTTAGGGGGGGGGGGCACGGTATCTAACCTGAGGGAGGTGGTCCCCAATGCCCCCCCCCCCTGGTTCTGAAGCCCCTGCGCAGAGCCACTTTGTTTCCAAGGCTGGCGTCATCTCGATGCGCTAACCGCAGGGACACGAACGTATGCGAGACGCAGGCACACTACAGCCCCGCATCTTGTGGCAATTCACGGGTTAAAAATAAAGACGCACACACCACCTGTGTGTGTCTCATTATTTATCTCAAGTTTTATTCATATATTCAAGCAACAAATTACACAAAACTACACATGTGTGAAATAATTATCGCCTTGTCACGTGCTACTGGCGACGTCACAGCAGAGTCGTCTACGCAGAGGACCGACATCACAGCATATACCGTATACTTAGGGCAATTTCGTTGTCTACGTCATATTCTACGTCAAAAGAAGGGCAAGCAGTGTTCGTCTTGAATTTCGACCCATTTACGTGGCGTGTAGCGTTGCCAAATTTGGCAGACGTGATCGTGAACGGCCCTTGTATGCATCGCGCTCGTCAGCTCAAAATCGTCAAACCTGGTGAAGGGCCCCTTTTCATTGGCTACACACGATATCTCAGCACAGGTATATTCCACATAACGGCCAGTTTGTTCTCACATTAACTGTAGACGAATAACCGAACGAGTTCACTATTACAGCAGGGCGCATGTACGCATCCACCCAGGCACACGTGTATTTCTGCAGATCTACCATGGTACTTTAAATCTATCATGGCGTTACTTAGAGGAAACGCAATGTGATGCGCACCATATAAGCATCTTATTTACTGCAAAAAAGCGCAATGTAACTGCGCATTGATGACGGTATGTACACACATCATGTATCTAGTGAAGGTAACATGTCAAATTAAGTTGTGTGTAGGTATGTGCTTGCTGCGACTAAAGGTGAAGTAGTGTTTTTTAGGTGGCTCGTATGAACACGATTACACAACATCAGATCATTTGGTGAGACTGATTCCTGAAGTATTTAATTGTTTGAAAGCAAAGATCCCGAAGGAAGAACAGTTCTATATTTGGTGTGTATTCAGACGAATATGCTGGCTCTTATTTGACATTTTAGAGGCAACACATGCATGGAGACCGTGCCGTATGCATAACACAAGAGGGCGTCCTCTGTGTACCAAAGAAAATGATATTGATAAGCTGAGAACTTTTGTAGCATGTGACTAGAGAACGCAAACGTACTCGGCGAAGTCAAACACCAAAAGCGGGTTGAGGTGAACATAACTTTCGATAACAAGAACAACATAACGAAAGATCCACATGATGAAAGCTTGCAGACTAAAAAAAAAATGTACAGGAATTAACGCCAGCACTAAGGCTGAAAATATCAAACTAGCGCTTGGGCAGTTCACGTAAGGCGATTTGCCTCCCCCCCCCCCAGCACACACACGTGAAAGATCCGTTTAAACACAGTTCAACGAACGGCTATATATACGCCGCCTACGTATCAGTATCACGCCATCTACGTTGCGGGTGAATGGAAACGTCGGTACGATCTTAACGAAATAGTCTGTATTATCACGTATAGGCGAGCTTTGAGGGGCGCACGTAACACGAAGCAATGTGTTTGTTATCAGTGATCATCCACAGTAGTTTTAGTGTACAAAATGAACAAGGACCCAAAAAGAACGACGCGGACACCATGCCCTTGTCTCCCGTCCACGGTCATTTTGGGCGACAAAAAAAAAAGTGCACATGGATTACCAACCCGACCAAGCGTATGGGCCTTAGACACGGTTGACGCTTAGAGCTAACTGGCTCAATGATTATTAAACCTTCCGCAACTATTCCTGGACTGAGATAGTGGCTAGTCGCTAGCGGGGCACCAAACACCAGTGCCAACAGAGAAGGGCGCCACCACAACTCGGATCAAATAAGCCGACGAATCACAGTCACGCGCGCGTATACTCTGTTCATCACTCCGAACAAAGAACTTGCCCGCACCTATCACACAGCTTTGCCATCATCCCGACGAAACAGTACACACAGGCATGCTTCCAACGTGAGCAAATGCTCACTTATCGTCGACCTGTCACGAAAAGAAAAACTTGGTTAGCAGCGTTATTATAGTGCTCACGCAGTTAACAACGCGCTGTCCACGGCAACCTTCGAGCGGTACTTACCGTTTGACGTCGAGTGTTCCCCGGCCGGTATCAATATGCACGTCTCCCCGCCAGTGTAGCGCATCTTCGCAATGAGCAGCACTGGCGAAACTTCAAGGACGAGCGCAGGCACATTTCAAACAACAATACACCGACAGCCACACTCGACCGATCGAGAAGCAACGCCCACCGCACGCACAACAAACGGGATAGTTATTTCGCCAGCGCACTCAGTCACGTGGTACATAGAGCTGTTTGTTCATCGTGGCTGCTCACCTAGCCAGTGTTGCCAGGTCAAGTGAAGCAGCGTAGCTAAAAGCCAGTGACACTGTAGCCAAAAAGTCGTCAAGGACAACATGGTTATGGCCATGAGTGTACGGGGTTCACAGAAATAAGGAGAAATCGACCCTGTGCGATTAGACCAGGTTAACACGATGGACTGCTATAGCCTTTGGGCTATAGCAGTCCGGCTATTCGCTCATGTGCTGCCCTTGTTAGCCATGCCGGAAAGAAAGGGTCCCAGAAGGTTGTTTATTCGACAGTGGACACTTGACCCACATTTCTGGACAATAAAAAGAGAGACCATGTTCTGAAATCCCTGCGATAAAGTAATCGCGTGGCTATGCTAAACCACTGGCACCTTCGTACCATCATAAAAAGAAAGATTTTTGCTTGCTTTCCTCTCGTATAGACACTGGCCCTCACATATTTCTTTGAAATTTTAATTTTTGTAAATATTTATTGTGCCTACATTTACGATTTTGGCGTCCCAAAACGATGTTCTGTCTGTCTATTCTCGGCGCATAAAACGCGATTTTTTAGTGCCCATAAATCCAGCCTATAGCCTATAGTTACAAAGAACAGAAGGGCAGAAAGTCGTGGCTGCGGCTGTGTGAAGCCTGCGCCAAATAAGCTTCGACCTCTGAAGGGTTCACCTGCTAACGGACATGTTTAAGTGTGTTTTTGGTAATAGCTTGAACTAAAAATAATGCTAACAGCGATCGGTAAAAGCGTCTGTTGTTTGACAAAATCAATGAAAACATGCATGTAAAAGTCAGATGTTTTAAACAAAGAAAATTAAACTGCTTTTCAAGGTGGCTGTCGGCAGTATATCTGGAAAGATGCATGTGACATTGTGTGTGCGTGTGCGTGTGTGTGTGTGTGTGTGTGTGTGTGTGTGTGTGTGTGTGCGTGCGCTCCCATAGACTGCGGTGCATAAAATGTCAGGC
This sequence comes from Rhipicephalus microplus, assembly GCF_043290135.1. Classification (NCBI taxonomy): domain Eukaryota; kingdom Metazoa; phylum Arthropoda; class Arachnida; order Ixodida; family Ixodidae; genus Rhipicephalus; species Rhipicephalus microplus. The sequence goes on along the minus strand of NC_134707.1, from coordinate 59,935,113 downwards.
ATGCTCGGGTAAGCCTTAGCAAAGATCAACGGGAAACGTAAAATCCAGGTAAAAAGTTCCCAGGCCACGTTTCCACAGATATAGATGAGCTAGCAAACTAAGAACGTCTGACCCGCACCCCTCCCCTACCAGTGTACAAACGACCTTTCAAATATAGAGAATAATAGAGCCGTCTTTCGTTGTGCAATCGATTTGTCTTTCCATCGACAATAAGGCATGGACATTTCAGTGTACGCCGTATTCCTGCGGCATGTACCTAAGCCTCGTACCCGCGATGAGGACGTGGTCCTTTTCACCTTTTTCTTCTCTTTTATTTCGCTTCGTGGCGCATTCAAAATGGCGGCGTTCCATACTGTACGGTCGCTCGAGTCACGTGATGTGCTCACGTGACATTACGGACAGTGCGGGTCGTGCTGAGCATCAGTCGTACGTGAAACCTTCGCACGAAGCACAATCCACCTGGAGCAAGGCCGCGCTGTGTTCCGACTAGGGTTTAGACCGTTTACGTCTCGAGTAGACGTTTTTTTTGTTTATTTTAAACGAAATCGCCGCACAGCGCGATTGACGCGACCGGCTTGTACTTTTGCAGCACACACCATGGCCTCCTAAATGGCGGGCGTGCAGCGCCGCCGCTCACTCGCCATCTTGGAGGCCATGCGCACATGCATAGTCAAAACCAACACCGCGCGAAAGAGGGATGAAGGGATCACCCTTCATCCCCCTTTCCTTCCCGTTTCCCTTATCCCCTGTGTAGAGTAGCAGGCTAGAGCGAACTAGCTCAGGCCGACCTCTCTGCCTTCTGATAAATTCTCACTCTCAACACCGCGCGTTCGCCATCTTGGAGGCCATGCGCACGCGCATGGTCAAAGCCAGGTTAGCACCAGCTCATAAACGCGGGCGCATGGCGTGCATCTTGCTTCCTCTTTTGGTGAATAAAAATAGAAGATACAACGGAAAGCCTCCGTTGAACGGTGCCTCGCGTGTTCGACGTAATCAACGACCACGCCGGTGTCGCGACTCATCTTCGTGGACGTGAACCCTAATTTCGCCCGGAGTATAGCTGTCTTGTTCATGTCTCTTTACAGCGTGCGGCTGCGGTGATAAGATATGCAGACCGCGCACCATAAAGCTTCGCACCCTCCGCCCTACGCGCTGCATATCGACTTTGAAGAATAAATTACGAGCACCGCACCGTGGTTATTCAAATCGATGCACTTCTCGCTCGTCCAGCGCCTCGCTCTCGGCGAAACACTCAAGGTCGTACTTGTGAGACCACGGCTGGCGCCCGTCAGCGTGAAACGCTTGCGCCGACGTAAGAAGCATTCATAATTCCGCGCGAGTGTACGGTATCCACGGCAACGCAAGCAAATATCGTTAGCAAGCAGTGTCGGCAGGGGTTATGCCTAACAGTTCACGATCGTTCGATGGCGAAAGCCTTCGAGAGAGCGTCAGTGATGATGTATCTAGAACTGTCAACAGCCACCAGGTAACCACGTACGAGCAGCCCTTTCAAAGTGTGAGTTGGTGCTTCACGAGAGGGGAAGTGCTGGGCACTATTGGTCAGGTCTCTTGCACTGTTGTGTGATACGATGTGTTGTGTAGTGTAGCTCTAAATGCAATATTGTGACCTAAGTGAGAGCAGTGGTCTAGATCATTTATGAAGTGATAACTTGGTGTACAAGGTTCTTGAAAGGGATATATATGCATGGTTCATTAGAATGCTGAATGGTCGGAGTGCCTTCTCGTCTGCTACTGCCCTTTATAAAAAACGCACAGATTTACGTATATAAAAAAAAACTACCATGGGTGTTGGACAAAGTGTAAGCTTCAATAGAAATCGCGAATGTATAGCCATATTCACGCAAGTATTTAAAAAGAACCTGTTCGGATAAATAATGCACGGCATTTATGCAGTTAAGATGGCTAACCTCCTTATATTATCTTGCTGGGAAGCGCAGCCACTTTTACACAGAACACACAACACATCGCTTAACTTCAACTAAACTCCTTATACCTGCGCGATTCAAGTGATAAGTAGAATTCATAAGATACCGATGCCACAATGCGTAACTGAAACAATCGTCTTGCCTGAATGCTCGGCACTATGCGTTATTTAATACTAAGTTTGCTGGTGATTCGCTGCGTTTATGTTACGCTGTAGAATTATGATGCGCCGTAGAGGAGCGTATTACGTCCCAACGTTGTCTAATATTAATTGCTAGAGTTTCATTCATTACAGAACACTGGTGTGACCGCAATAGCTCGTGGTTTTGGTTCACAGGCCTCCCTTGCTCACTCTCACTCTCCAAAAAGGAAAAAAAAGAGAGACTCTCGTTTTGACAATACCGAAGTGGTCACTATGGCGTCTTTCATGACACGTCACTTCAAGTGGTATGGAACGATTTGCAAGTCGTCGGGTCTCATGATCTCTCGCAGTTCTGAGACGTCAGAATCTGATAGAAGGGTCTGCTTCTGGAATAAGTTATACCTAATCTATTCCGTCGGTTGCCTCTCTGTGTGTGCCATCGTCGAGATAGGCTTCTTCTACCAGCTCTGCCTTGCCGTATTCGCGCACGATGTGCCTTTCACCATGACCGTCCACGTATTGCTCTACGTCGTCGTCAATGCCAAGGTGGCGCTAAGCGCAACTCTCGCGACCGTCAAAGTGAGAAGTATGCACAGCCTCTTCGGCGAATCTTCCAAGTACGAGGAAAGCGTTCAGTTCGTTGCACCGAGGAATCATCGCAGGATGACACCTACCTGCTGCTTGATACGTTTCCTACTGTTGTCAGCATTCGTTGCGAACGTATGCACCTGTAGTTACCTCTCGCTGGAATTTGTAGACCGACTCAGCCGTGGTCCAGCACTGAGCGCAATGCTGAAACTTACGTGCATGGCGGGCAACTTTCTTTATTACGTGTTTGACGCAGCGTCCTTTCTGGTCCTCAGGCCCTGCTGCGAAGTGATCAGATTGTACATTGAGCACCAGCACGGCGTTCTCAGGTCCATCCTGCGAAGCAAAGAATGTGACGTTATTGGCTCGGAAAGGCGAGCGCGATTGGTCGAGGACGTAAGCTTCAACCTCTGCACCATTTCGGACATAAAGCGACGTCTAAACGACATATGGAAGTACGCAATAGTGACCTCGGGTGGTGTGTTACTCTTCTCCTTTTGCATCGGAGTCTACTTGATCTTCGTTGAAGAGTTATGAACACTTGAGAATTTTCTCGCCTTTCGATTCCAGCCGTGGGTTCGATTCCAGCCGCGGCGGTTTCTATCAATGTCATAACACCGCGTACTATGATATGTGAGAGCACATTTAAGAACAACGCATAGCCGAAAATACCAGAGCCCTCCACAACGGCGTGCCTCGCAAAGATATCATGGTTTTGGCATGTCATCATCATTGTCATCATCAGCGCAACTACGCCCACTGCAGGGCAAATGCCTCTCCCATGATCGCCAAATCAACCCGGTCTTGCATTTGCTGCTATCACATTATACCTCCAAACTTTTTAATCTCATCGGGCCCACCTAACTTTCTGTGTTCCCCTTCGTGCGTTTGCCTTCTCTGGGAATCCAGTCAGTTACCCTTAATGGACATCGGTCATCCTGCCTACGTGCTACGTGCCCGGCCCATGTAAATTCCTTCTTATTGATTTTAACTATGAAATCCTTAACCCCGGTTTGTTTCCTGACCCACTCTGCTCTCTTCTTGTCATTTGTTTATCATCCTATCATTTGTTTATCACACCTATCATTTGTTTATCATCACTCGCTGCGTCGTCCTCAATTTAAGTTGTACCCTCTTTGTAAGCCACCAGGTTTCTGCTCCGCAGGTAAGTACCGGCTAGATGCAGCTTTTATATGCCTTGCTCTTGAGGGTTAGTGGTAGATTACCATCCATAATTTGAGAATGCTTGCCGAATGTGATCCACCCCATGCTTATTCTTCTAGTTCTTTCACTCTCATGGCTCGGCTCCGCAGTTACTGCCTGTTTTAAGTAGAAATATTCTTTTACAACTTCTAGCTTCTCTCCTCTTATCGCAAAGTGCTGTTTTCTGCCGAGACTGTTGCACACTACTTTAGTTTTGTGCATATCAATTTTCAGACCTACTTTTCTGCTCTCCTTGTCTAACTCCGTAATGATGAGCTGTAAATTGTTCGCTGAGTTACTCATTGGGACAATGTCAACGGCAAACCGCAGGTTAATAAAAACTTTAATACCTAACTCTTCCCAATATAGGATCCTGAAAACCTCCTGTAAAGACGCGGTGAATACCATTAGAGAGACCGTGTCTCCCTGCCGTAAACCCTTCTTTATTGGGATTATGTCGCTCTCCTTATGGTGGCTGTAAATCAACTGTAGATTTTTTTTCCAGTATGTTTATGTAGGGTTCGTCGGTGCCCTGATTCCGTAGCGCCTGCATCACTGCTGATGTCTCGACTGAGTCAAACGCCTTCTCGTAATTTATTAAGGCCCTCTCGTACACGCCCTGTCGTGATCAGATTAATAGGTTTGGCTTGTAGCGCCTCGGGAATCGTTACACTTTCTTTGGTACGGAAGTTTGCTTAGGTGCAGAAGTGGGCTAGCCGGCTGTCTGATGCTCAGTAGCCTGCAGTATCGTGGCCATATATCTCACCTAAACCTACCATCTATGGCTTTGCGTCTACTTGAGGTTTCACCGAGCCATCTGTGGTATTGAAGTTGCTACACGTTGTGATCTGTTTTTTTTTCTTTGTTTCTATAAAATTGTTATCAGGCTGTGGTGTTCAACAGTTTCAAATGTCCCAGCCACGCTGTAAGAAAAGTAATTTAGGTGTGCACACTCTCCACCCGCCGCGACGGCGAGCGCGTCCATTGATTGATTGATTCATTGATTGAAACCTTATGGTGATGAGTGAGGCGACCCGCAGGAGGGTTTCACCACTAAACCGTGAACCATCCGCGATTATCGCCCACTACACCATCAGAGGCGTGACAAACAATGTATATATTTATACAAGAAATTTTATTATTCGCAAGTGGTAGCTATACGTCGCTTCCGTTCTCCCTTCATTAAAACGGCTTTGTGGTCGGTGAAGTGGTGGATCGGTGATGGGCCATTGTGGGATGTTTGCAAGGACGAAGTAGTGGGCAGTTCGCAAAGGTGAAACTATAGGTGGTCACGTACAAACAAGGAATAAACACAATTGGACAATCTATGGTTCTTTAACGCGCACCTGGATACAAATACACGACCACCTTGCATTTCATATTGGCTACTTATCAACAGTATTTGCTTAATGGTGGGTGAAGTGGTGGACCGGTGATGGGACGTAGTGGGATGTTTGCAAGGACTTTCACGTCATACATACAAGGGATAGACAGGCCCACGCCTTTAGGAGCTTCGCCCCTAAAAAATGACCAAGTATGCTCAACATGAAAGGGGGATAAGCAGATTGAACTGTGGAAGTGCCTCAGACAGGCTGGCCGAGATTTCGATAAGGAGGACTTATTTCTGTCATAGGCCCCTCTTCCTCCTTGGCGTCTCATAAGGGGGTTACTACTCACGTCATATCGTGTGGCGAGGCTGACGTCAATACTAACGCCCTTAAAAGTAACACGCCAAGGATGACAAGGCCCTCGTAATGATTTTCGAGCCAACATGAAAGCTGCTTTCAAGGTGCTTCAAAGCTAGTGCTTTAAGGGGGACGTGGTAGATGGAGGCAATACCACACGACAACGTTTAATGCGACCAAATGTTCAAGGAGAAAAATAACTGTTCAACTATAGAGGTGCGACGCTCTCCGGCATCGATATACCTACCGCCACAGTGTCTTTCAGTCGATTTCACCTTTCTTTGAAGGTGCGAGCGATAAGACACACCCTGGAAAAAGCTGCGATCTTCGCTGAACATCGCGACTACGTTGACCAGGTAAGGCGTGCGTCTCGCTGGCTGTCAATCTACGCTAAGTTTGATGTGCAGTTTTTATTTTCACATTAAGAGGAAAACGGCTCGCCGACGATTAAGTCTTGAATACTAGTGGCTTTGGCAAAAAAAAAAACGTGAAAATAGTGAAGATATTTATTTATTATTTATTTATACAGTACTGCTAGCTTCTAGCTGAGGCTGTAAGCAGGAGTGGTACTAACAGGTTCAAAATAAAGTGAACAAATCAAAATATAACACCCATGGCATAAAAAAAAAAAGAAAAAAATGAGAAAGAACCAAAAAAACGCCCCAAACAAAGAAAAGTAAACCGTAATTGCAACTTATCAAGCACTGGTATGCGCAAACTGATTGCAGAAAGATATGACCGTATTCCTGTTTACAAAAAAAAAGAAAAAAAATGATACGCGATAGCCGTATCGCGTCAACTAAAAGGGTTTCCAAAAAATTGTTTTAATGCACTCTGCAGAAAAACACAACACAGCACTATTCCTCTTTTTTTTCTCTCATTGGCGTAGAACTGCGCAACTTTCCAATTATCATGCGACAAAAAAGCTAGAGGGACTTGCAGACTGACCTGCACTTTGTGATACCGACAGTCTCCGCCGCAGGGCGCACCTTGACTTCAGAAAACACCGTAGAGACTTTAAGCGGCTAGGAACTACGAAGAGGGGGTTATATCTCTGGTGGCTAAGACCAAGGCAGGAATGAAATTCAGTCTTTCACAACTTAGAGCTAATTATGAGTTAAAAAATGGTACATCGTACCCATTTTACGACGCCTCAACCCACTATGTAATTTCCACACACTTCTTCACTTTCACGGGTCTACAATTAAGCCGCCGTCGTCCCCTCCGTGCAAGTGGCCGGAGGCTTGGCCAGGCCGACCACCCGACTCTGAACGCTGGATTCGTGAACCTCACCAACACTCATTACTTGACTTCATACACGAAAGAAGTTTGCATGAGTATTTTGGAAACAAGATGTATAATTACGAAGGGCGAGTATTCGAAAATAAAATGCCAGCACGTAAAATCAAGGCTGCCTGGTTCAAAGAGTACAGCCCCGTTCACCCGTCAATACAACGCAACACCTCTTCGACTATTCAACTGTATACCATGTTTGCTCAGTCAGTACAGTGAATACTTTTTTTTGTTTACAGCTGCTCTATCTGAGGAAGTCATTGAAACCTGGAGAGATGGCGTTGTCCGCAGCTGGTTTCTTCTCCCTGAAATCGCCGATGCTTGTTTCCGTAAGGAGTTTATCGCCATTTACAATATCTCCTAAGTTCGCTGCCCGACTCCGACGTGTACAATTTGGGCGAGCAAGGAGACACAACCCGTTGGCCTCCTTTTGTGACGTATTTATTTCTCTCATATTCAACATAAACACACTAATTAACTCTTTGCAAAAGAGCGTCGACGTAGTCCGCCTCGGTAGAACAGTGGTTACACTGCTCGGCTGCAGACCCGAAGGTCAAGGGTTCGATGCCGGCCACCGCATGTCAATGTAGGCCAAATGGCAGATGCCCGTATACAGTTTTGATGTCAGCATGCACGTTAAAGCACACCAGAGAGTCAATATTTTCGGGGCCCTTCAAACAACGTCTTTCATAATTATATCGTAGCTCTTTAGACATATAAACCCAGATATTATTATTATTATTACTACTAGGGTTAACAGGTCTCTTTACTGAGAATTCGTGGGCACAGGCTGTCCCTGTAGCCGACGTTCTGACAAGCGGACATGTGTTCTCCAAAGCACCAACATTGAAATTTAAACCTTGATTTGTCGAAATGTCGATAGGCTCAGGTGACACCCCGTACTCTCGAATTCTCAGCTCTTCACGCTTAGTAGTCCTGTAAAGTGACAGACCGGTTCAATTGTGTGACAATCTTGGTTCTTTTGAAGCTCACCTTATTCAAACGAACAGAAATCGTTGCGCAAGCAAACCATCTATCGCTTTGCTGGACTTCAAACTTGAATTCGTACGCAGCCACCTTTGATACACGTGTTGGTCTTTTCATTTGTGCGCGTGCGCGAGAAAGAAAATATTCTAAACCTTTCCCTGCTTATAAGCAGTTGCGAGTAGCTCGCGCCACCGTTTCTATATGGCCGGCGGTTTTGTTTCACGCTATACTCGGGGACAACTTTCTGTGGCAAAGAAGGGAAAGCTACGGGGACGGAGTTACTGCACATGTACTCCTCCGCCAAGTAGTCCGGGTAGAATCCCTTTCCGATTGCCGGCCGTGTTCGAATGATAACAATGCACAGAACTTGCTACGTCCACTCCCACAGCTCTTTGTGGGTGAAATTCCACACAAGCTCCTTCGGCAAATCGTCAGAAGAGCCGAAGGGTGACGAGCACTCACCTAAAGACGAAGACGCCATTTTCAGCGTGAGGTGCACCTAAAACGTGCGACGTTTCCAGACGTGCAAAAACGCGAAATGACACTTCATGAAACAAAACGAATATTAATATCTCCTGGTTTCGTGCAGCGTCTCTTTCTAAACAGCATCCTGTAGAAAATGAAGTAATTTTTTTCTTTACTATTTTCATGCGAAAAACACAGACACATTCGTAAGATTATATTCCGCAGCGGTGGCACACGCCCACTTTGGCTCCGTAGCCTTCCCTTTATTGCCACAGAAAGTTGTCCCCAAGTACAGTATATCTAAGCCAGTTAGGCAGCACCAACTAACCGCAGCAATTAACCGTTTCGGGTGTGATTTAGTGGTTACACACATTTCAAAAGTCTTGTTCGAAGTAAAAACAATTCAACACAGGTCGCGCATACCTGCACACAAATCTCAATTACCCGTTTCAATTTGCAGCTTGCCGGAGCAGTCGTCACGTACACCGTCATCCTGGTTCAAACGAGTGACGGAATGAAGGGAGGACGACCGAGCTTGTAAAAGAGAAAGCTCGGTTTGCGACCAACTGCCGTCTGTCTGGAAGCGTGTCCACCGGAGGGCACCGCCAACAGTCACCCGGAAGTAACGACGAGCCGCTTCAACGAGGACACGATGCTGTTGCTTCTTCGGCAGGAATAAAAGCACGATTTCTTACTTCTCGCGTTGCTGCGTCACTATTTGTATGAGAAGACTGAATGTTCCATAGTACAAGAAGAATGACTACGAGTGGGGCGAAGCGCTGGAGGGTTTTATCGGTAAACCGTGAATCGTCTGTCCGTCTGTCTCTCTTATTGAAGTGGGCGGACGCATGGACGGACGCTTCGCCCCACTCATCATTCACTCCATAGATATGCTGTGAAAACCACCAACTCCATCCGTCTGTCTGTCTGTCTGTCTGTCTGTCTGTCTGTCTGTCTGTCTGTCTGTCCGTCCGTCCGTCCGTCCGTCCGTCCGTCCGTCCGTCCGTCCGTCCGTCTGTCCGTCTGTCTGTCTGTCTGTCTGTCTGTCTGTCTGTCTGTCTGTCTGTCTGTCTGTCTGTCTGTCTGTCTGTCTGTCTGTCCGTCCGTCCGTCCGTCCGTCCGTCCGTCCGTCCGTCCGTCCGTCCGTCCGTCCGTCCGTCTGTCTGTCTGTCTGTCTGTCTGTCTGTCTGTCTGTCTGTCTGTCTGTCTGTCTGTCTGTCTGTCTCATTGAAACGGGCGGACGCACGGACGAACGCTTCGCCCCACTCATCATTCACTCCGTGGATATGCTTTTAAACCACCGTCATCTAGTTATATTATTCCCAAAGATACACACAACGCCATCTATAGATCGAAACATAAACTAGAGGTGGCTACATACTACTACTACTACTACGTTCGCTCCTACTACACAGGAGGGAACGACCGCCCCCCCCCCCCCCCCGGCGTAAAGAGCTTCGCCCCTGTTATGCCTGCGAGTCGACAGCGAACGTCCGTGCCTCTGAAAAAGGCAATTCGTGTCAAGGCCAGCCCGCAAGTCCGCCTGACGCGAACAACTCAACGGCGTCAACAGGCGACGGCGCCTTCCTGTCGCCCACGTGCAGTGAGCCACCTCCGCTAGCGAGCTGTCGAGTAAACAACTGGCGTCTTCCTGTCTGGGGGTCTGACGCGATTCGCGGCGACGTCACTCGTCCTTGGGTGCAGCCACCTGCAGCGCAGCCTCTCCAGATTCGATGAGAAAGAATGACGCGGCAAAGCGGCGACCCCCCTTGGAGGAGTCTGACCTGATGACCAGTGGCGCTTCTGGTTGGACAAAGAATCCACCCGGTGCATATAAAAGAAGCCCTGCGGCGCGTCGCGAGCAGCAGATTTGTAGGAGAGCAGTCCAATGTGAGAGCAGACATGTGTGTCGCAGTTGAGCTGTGTGTCAGAGAAGGGAGCTATGTGATAGAGATTTGAGCTGTGTGTCAGAGAAGAGAGCTATGTGATAGAGAGTTGAGCTATGTGTTAGCAGACCCATTTGAGAGAAGATCTGAGAAGATCTATGTGTTAGAGAGGAGAATTCAGCTCTTCGAGTCTCTGTCGGCCCCAGTGCCGAATTTGTAACGCCTCTGTATATATGCTGTACATAAACCCTGTTTAACTCACCGTCGTCTCGTCCGCTCGTCTATCAGCTCTGCGCAGAAGCAGTCGCGAGCTGAGAAACCTACGCTACCAAACGGCTCGTGACCTTCCCTGCGGAGTTCAAAGCAGTGGCGCCTTCGGGACCATGTTGGCGTCACCGTCTTTCGAAACAGTGGTTGCAGCGGTGAGATTCGTAGCGCCTTTCGTAACGTCGTCGGAGGCGCGCGTCGCAACAGTGGTGGCAGCGGTGGAATCGGCCGGCGTCAGCGACATCTATACGGTGAGTTCCTGATGTTTTCCCCTCAGTTCACGAGACTACTTTAGCTCAGGTTGTAGAAGTTTATAGAAGGGCTCTGTGAAGCATTGAAGTGAGCTTTGATCGTTTCAAGCAAAGTCGAAGTGCTTTGAAATCAAAGTTAATGCGCAGGGGGTAAACACGGGAGTGTGAAAAATTGCTTGCGCGTCTTGCTAGTTGACTTATAGTGGGTACGGCAAGTAAATTGTTAACAGGGGCAAACAGCAAGAGGCTAGTGTGAACAATGGAGAACCTTAAATTGAAGGAACTCATCGACATTCGTGAGGAACTTGGCATTACTTTGGGCCGTGCGAAACGAAAGCAAGCGATCCTTGAGGTCATGAAGGATGAAGGAGTGTCGGCTGAGGAAGTCGATGAGGCCTGGGCGGATATTAAAGCACGCCGCGAGGAGGCTGAAAGGCGAGAAGTAGAAACTCGCGAACGTGAAGAAGCTGAAAGGCGCGAACGTCGCGAGCGCGAGGAGGCCGAGAGACAGGAGCGCCTCGAGTTGAAACGAATAGAATTGGCAATCCTACAGTGTTCGCAGGCGCCTAGCGTGGTTTCTCCGACGATTCAGGTCAGCGGTTTTAGAATTCGGGACCAACTGCCACCGTTCGTAATAGGCGAGGACATGGCGAAGTATCTCGTCAAGTTTGAACACGTCTGCGAGCGAAACGCTTTTCAGCGGTCTCTTTGGGCGCAGAACCTGTTAGCTCTTCTTCCCGGAGAAGTGTCCGACGCGATAACTTGCTTGTCGAGGGAAGCGTGTGAGAGCTATGACGAGGTTAAGGAAGTGCTCTTGAGACGTTATAAGTTGTCACCCGAGGCTTTCAGGCAAAGGTTCCGATATGCTAAAAAGGGGAATGAGTCACAAGTTGACTTCGCGTTTCGTCTTAAAGCCGATTTAATTGAATGGCTCAAGGGCGAAGGTGTTTATGACGACCGCGATAAAGTGGTGGAATGCGTTGCATTGGAGCAATTCTACCGCTGCATCGAGGAGGATGTCAAACTTTAGCTGCAGGACAAACTTGGTGAAGTACAGCTAAACAAGGCAGCAGAGTTAGCCTAGGAGTATTATACTCGCCGAAAGTTGCATAGCAGGGCAGTGCGCGTTGAAAAGAATGAAATGAAAGAGGGCTTTTCAAAGAAACCTGATCAACGGAAACCCGCTCCGCACCGTAACTTCAAGAAGGACCCGTCTCTTACGAAGGACAGTGTAGGGGAAGGGCAAACAGAAGCGGAGAAATCGAGTGAGGTTCCTAAACAACGCACTGATACCACACGGGCGTTTGAATCACGGAAGCCGCTAATCTGTTACAACTGCAAAAAGGAAGGGCACATCGCGATAAACTGTAAGCAAAAGTTTGCATTTGCAACAATTCGAGAATCGGAAAAGAACATGCGGTTGTTGGAGCCGTATATCCAAGAAATTAGTGTGAATCGGCAAACGTGTCGAGCACTTCGTGACTCAGCGGCAACCATGGATGTTGTCCATCCTTCACTGGTGTCTCCGGATGACTTTACAGGAGAATGCGCGTGGATCAGGCAAGTCGCCGAGGAGCAGAGTGCTTGCTTACCAATCGCCACGGTTGTCATTGAAGGCCCGTTCGGTAAGCTTCGCACCGAAGCGGCTGTGTCTGCCGCGCTTCCCGATCGTTTTCCTTATCTTTTCTCCAACAACTCAGAGCAGATTCTCAAAGAGCAGGGTAAATCCCCAACTTAGCGTACATGGCCCTCACGCGATCGCATGCGCGGAAGCTTTCGCAGGAGCTTGATCTTGTTCAAGGCGGTGAACTCTCAAGTGACCTTGTCGGCGGGTCAACGGAACCTCAGAGCGGAAATTTTCCGCGTGAGTTATGTGAGCAGTCACGCGAGCGGCCCGTCGCCGAAGCGACCGGCGCGGTTTCTGTAGCAAGGGGAGACGACATGGCGCCATTGAGTCAGAGTGAGAGGGCTGCAACGCTCTCGCCTGTAGCGGAAAGTTGGAGCGAGCTGTTGAGGGTTGATCGAGAGACGCTCATTCAAGAGCAGCGTGAAGACCTCTCGATTAAAGCGCCAGAGGAAAGCCACATGAAAGCTTCACAAATGTTGTCGAAGGAGTACTACGACAAATCGGCGAAGAAGCGTGCTTTTGAAGTAGGAAGTCAGGTAATGCTGCTGCAGCCGTCCAAAAGGAACAAGCTGGAGGTTGATTGGGAAGGGCCTGCCAATGTAATATCGAAGCTTTCCGATACGAATTATGAAGTGAAATTAGGAAGGCGGCCGAACAAAATTTATCACAGTAACTTGAGGAAACCATACGTTAAACGTCAAGCGGTCGTAAATTTACTTTTAAGTGCTTCAGAGGAAGATGGAGCAGAAATTTGGAGTTTCAGTGATGTAATCGAAAGGGGATCGGAGGTAATCTTAGATCACTTGAACCTAGAGCCTATGTTAAGTGAAGTCCAGAGGGAGGACCCGAGAATGATTGTTTCCGAGATTAGACGTGTGTTCGGACCGTCCCGGAAACACGACGGTAATCGAACGCGATATCAAGAATTATTGTTTCCGAGATTGGAGACGTGTGTTCGGACCGTCCCGGAAACACGACGGTAATCGAACGCGATATCAAGAATTATTGTTTCCGAGATTGGAGACGTGTGTTCGGACCGTCCCGGAAACATGACGGTGATCGAACGCGATATCAAGCTAACTTGTGAGGAGCCACTCCCTAGCAAGCCGTGTCGTTGTTCCGCCGTGCAACGTCGCAAGTATGAGCAGCTCTTGGTACCGCATAGGTATCGTCGCCTAAAAGTGGCTGGTTACTGAGGTGGAGCGCGATACTCGAACAGCTCAATTTGACGTTCGCTAAAGAAAAAAGGAAAGCTAAGCGCTAATGCAGGTGCATTGAGCAGTGCGTTCTAGCTAGTACCTTCCCAACCTTTCGGTTTCTCGCTGGCGATTCGGGGCAAAATTTTGACCTCATCACGACCTTAGCTGAGCGCTCTCGTCCAGAGTAATCTCAACGAGCCAACTTTATGTTGTATTCTAATTCGTTACGTTGATTGTACGTGTAAAAATTTGAGTTGTCATTTTAAGGGTCCTGTGTCCCACATGTGCCTCTTGATGTAGAAGGAAAGAAAATCCGATAGATGCGTAGCTAGGTATATGTTGTACTATACTTTGGTGTTCTGTCGGGTGACCGAGGGCACTTGCTTGTGTCGTGTGTTGTCTGTTGTCGATCTGTTCTTGACAAGTTTCAGAACCATCAACAAATGCTGAAACCAAGGATCGTCAGAGACGAGCGAAGCTGGTCGACAAGTTGTGGCGACAAGCCAGTGGAGCTGGCATCCGTCCTCAAGAATGGGATGTGTTCCCTGAACAGAGTCTGGAGCTGCATTGTCCCCCTGGCCCTGGAGGCGAATCTGGAGGGACCTGGCGAACGAGCGCACCTGACATCCGAGCCACGTGGAAGCAGCTCGTCTTTTCGGCGCATTGTCTGGCGGCGGGGGTGCTGTTATGCCTGCGAGTCGACAGCGAACGTCCGTGCCTCTGAAAAAGGCAATCTGTGTCAAGGCCAGCCCGCAAGTCCGCCTGACGCGAACAACTCAACGGCATCAACAGGCGACGGCGCCTTTCTGTCGCCCACGTGCAGTGAGCCACCTCGGCAAGCGAGCTGTCGAGTAAACAACTGGCGTCTTCCTGTCTGGGGGTCTGACGCAATGCGCGGCGATGTCACTGTTCCTTGGGTGCAGCCACCTGCAGCGCAGCCTCTCCAGATTCGATGAGAAAGAATGATGCGGCCCAGCGGCGACCCCCATTGGAGGAGTCTGACCTGACGACCAGCGGCGCTTCTGGTTGGACAAAGAACCCACCCGGTGCATATAAAAGAAGCCCTGCGGCGCGTCGCGAGCAGCAGATCTGTTGGAGAGCAGTCCTATGTGAGAACAGACATGTGTGTCGCAGTTGAGCTGTGTGTCAGAGAAGGGAGCTATGTGATAGAGAGTTGAGCTGTGTGTCGGAGAAGAGAGCTATGTGATAGAGAGTTGAGCTGTGTGTTAGCAGACCCATTTGAGAGCAGATCTATGTGTTAGAGAGGAGAATTCGGCTCTTCGAGTCTCTGTCGGCCCCAGTGCCGAATTTTTAACGCCTCTATATATATGCTGTACATAAACCCTGTTTAACTCACCGTCGTCTCTTCCGCTCGTCTATCAGCTCCGCGCAGAAGCAGTCGCGAGCTGAGAAACCTACGCTACCAAACGGCTGGTGACCTTCCCTGCGGAGTCCGAAGCAGTTGCGCCTTCGGGACCATGTTGGCGTCGCCGTCTTTCGAAACAGTGCTTGCAGCAGTGAGATTCGTAGCGCCCTTCGTAACGTCGTCGGAGGCGCGCGTCGCAACAGTGGTGGCAGCGGTGGAATCGGCCGGCGTCAGCGACATCGATGCGGTGAGTGCCTGATGTTTTCCCCTCAGTTCACCAGACTACTCTAGCTCAGGTTGTAGCAGTTTAGAGAAGGGCTCTGTGAAGCATTGAAGTGAGCTTTGATCGTTTCAAGCAAAGTCGAAGTGCTTTGAAACCAAAGTTAATGCGCAGGGTTAACGCGTCGCTTTACTGAGAATTCGTGGGCACAGGGTGTCCCTGTAGCCGACGTTCTGACAAGCGGACCTGCGTTCTCCAAATGCTCCAACATTGAAATTTAAACCTTGATTTTTCGAAATGTCGATCGGCTCAAGTGGCGCCCCGTACTCTCGAATTCTCACCTCTTCACGCTTCCTAGTCCTGGAAAGTGACAGACCGGTTCAATTGTGTGACAATCTTGGTTCTTTTGAAGCTCACCTTATTCAAACGAACAGAAATCGTTGCGTAAGCAAACCATCTATCACTTTGCTGAACTTCAAACTTGAATTTATGCGTTGCCGCCTTTGCTACACGTGTTGGTCTTTTCATTTGTGCGCATGCGCGAGAAAGACAATATTCAAAATTTTTTCCCTGCTAACAAAAGCAGTTGCGAGTAGCTCGCGCCACCGTTTCTATATGGCCGGCGGTTTTGTTTCACGCTATACTCGGGGACAACTTTCTGTCGCAAAGAAGGGAAAGCTACGGGGGTGGAGTTACTGCACATGTACTCCTCCGCCAAGTAGTCCGGCTAGAATCCCTTTCCGATTGCCGGCCGTGTTCGAATGATAACAATGCACAGAACTTGCTACGTCCGCTCCCACAGCTCTTTGTGGGTGAAATTCCACACAAGCTCCTTCGGCAAATCGTCAGAAGAGCCGAAGGGTGACGAGCACTCAGCTAAAGACGAAGACGCCATTTTCAGTGTGAGGTGCACCTAAAACGTGCGACGTTTCCAGACGTGCAAAAACGCGAAATGACACTTCATGAAACAAAACGAATATTAATATCTCCTGGGTTCGTGTAGCGTCTCTTTCTAAACAGCATCCTGTAGAAAATGAAGTAATTTTTTTCTTTACTATTTTCATGCGAAAAACACAGACACATTCGTAAGATTATATTCCGCAGCGGTGGCACACGCCCACTTTGGCTCCGTAGCCTTCCCTTTATTGCCACAGAAAGTTGTCCCCAAGTACAGTATATCTAAGCCAGTTAGGCAGCACCAACTAACCGCAGCAATTAACCGTTTCGGGTGTGATTTAGTGGTTACACACATTTCAAAAGTCTTGTTCGAAGTAAAAACAATTCAACACAGGTCGCGCATACCTGCACACAAATCTCAATTACCCGTTTCAATTTGCAGCTTGCCGGAGCAGTCGTCACGTACACCGTCATCCTGGTTCAAACGAGTGACGGAATGAAGGGAGGACGACCGAGCTTGTAAACGAGAAAGCTCGGTTTGCGACCAACTGCCGTCTGTCTGGAAGCGTGTCCACCGGAGGGCACCGCCAACAGTCATCCGGAAGTAACGACGAGCCGCTTCAACGAGGACACGATGCTGTTGCTTCTTCGGCAGGAATAAAGGCACGATTTCTTACTTCTCGCGGTGCTGCGTCACTATTTGTATGTGAAGACTGAATGTTCCATAGTACAAGAAGAATGACGACGAGTGGGGCGAAGCGCTGGAGGGTTTTATCGGTAAACCGTGAATCGTCTGTCCGTCTGTCTCTCTGATTGAAATGGGCGGACGCATGGACGGACGCTTCGCCCCACTCATCATTCACTCCATAGATATGCTAATAAAACCACCAACTCCATCCGTCCGTCCGTCTGTCTGTCTGTCTGTATGTCTGTGTCTGTCTCTGTCTGTCTGTCTGTCTGTCTGTCTGTCTGTCTGTCTGTCTGTCTGTCTGTCTCATTGAAACGGGCGGACGCGCGGACGAATGCTTCGCCCCACTCATCATTCGCTCCGTGGATATGCTTTCAAAACCACCGTCATCTAGTTATATTATTCCCAAGGATACACACAACGCCATCTATAGATCGAAACAAACTAGAGGTGGCTACATACTACTACTACTACTACTACTACTACTACTACTACTACTACTACTACTACTACTACGTTCGCTCCTACTACACAGGAGAGAACGACCCCCCGGCGTAAAGAGCTTTGCCCCTGTTATGCCTGCGAGTCGACAGCGAACGTCCGTGCCTCTGAAAAAGGCAATCTGTGTCAAGGCCATCCCGCAAGTCCGCCTGACGCGAACAACTCAACGGCGTCAACAGGCGACGGCGCCTTTCTGTCGCCCACGTGGAGTGAGTCACCTCGGCAAGCGAGCCGTCGAGTAAACAATCGGCGTCTTCCTGTCTGGGGGTCTGACGCAATGCGCGGCGACGTCACTCGTCCTTGGGTGCAGCCACCTGCAGCGCAGCCTCTCCAGATTAGATGAGAAAGAATGACGCGGCCCAGCGGCGACCCCCCTTGGAGGAGTCTGACCTGATGACCAGCGGCGCTTCTGGTTGGACAAAGAATCTACCCGGTGCATATAAAAGAAGCCCTGCGGCGTGTCGCGAGCAGCAGATCTGTTTGAGAGCAGTCCTATGTTAGAGCAGACATGTGTGTCGCAGTTGAGCTGTGTGTCAGAGAAGAGAGCTATCTGATAGAGAGTTGAGCTGTGTGTCAGAGAAGAGAGCTATGTGATAGAGAGTTGAGCTATGTGTTAGCAGACCCATTTGAGAGCAGACCTATGTGTTAGAGAGGAGAATTCGGCTCTTCGAGTCTCTGTCGGCCCCAGTGCCGAATTTTTAACGCCTCTGTATATATGCTGTACATAAACACTGTTTAACTCACCGTCGTCTCGTCCGCTCGTCTATCAGCTCTGCGCAGAAGCAGTCGCGAGCTGAGAAACCTACGCTACCAAACGGCTGGTGACCTTCCCTGCGGAGTTCGAAGCAGTGGCGCCTTCGGGACCGTGTTGGCGTCGCCATCTTTCGAAACAGTGGTAGCAGCGGTGAGATTCGTAGCGCCCTTCGTAACGTCGTCGGAGGCGCGCGTCGCAACACCCCCAAACGCCGTTCTGTTAGGTTACACCGTCTGGTGCCACGGACGAGTAGTGCCATTTTTGGCTGCTGAGTAGGCCGCATGCACCATGCAAGCAGAAAATCAAGAATATATACACGCACAGGCAACGACTTCAATTTCATGCGCTAAGCATGAGTAAATCGTCGAAAGTTTTATGAGGTATAGTTGGGGATGAAACTAGCCATTCGTGGATTTATTTTTAAGAAGTATTGCATTCCAGTCCACACACCACAATGTAAGGCGCTCGGGGCGCCTCACACCGACCTCGGCCATAACATATGGGCTTGTCATGCGGCTATCGCACAATAAAACAGCGCGAACCTAACGTTCATCACATCCAAAGATGTGTGGTGAGAGGCTATGCTACTCGGCACGTACCCGGAAGACCAGATCTAGTCTTCCGGCTGGCTGAAAATGACGCCGGTATTCAAGGCCTGGCCGTCACCTGAGGAAAGGGGCACACTTGACTATCGTAAGGACACTTCTCTCTCTCTTTGGCCCGTAAAACCCAGGCACTTAACATGATTAACGGCCTCATCTAATTTTTGTCGGATCATTTTTTTCGTAACCTACTTCTAAGGAGCTTCGCTCATCTGTTGCTTTCGTAAATGGAACAACTGCTAGTTCTTTTTTTTGTAACGCCTGCTTTTCCTTAGTCATAGGGTAGCAAACAGCTTGATATGCTCGCATACGGTTTCGAAAAGGCAAGCGAAACAAGTGCATGCATCACAGCTGCGTCTCAAGCTAAACCTGAAGGGATAGGGGTGGGTGTGCAGGGCTGTCCAGAAAACACCTCAGGATAACAATTTCCCTTTATAATTTTAGCTTAAAACAAAAAAGAACGTCCGGCAGATCCCACGCGCTGTAGTAATTAGCGTAATGCAAAGCAAATACATGTAGACTATCCTGTATTGCTTGCTTTAGGCGAATAGGTATAAGGTGAATGTATCAGTGACAATTTTTGTGAAAGGGAACGCGGGTGCGCGTGTCCTGCGTGCTCCGGTGGCTGCTGCCAGCGCGTTCAACTGGGAGCGAGAGCAACCACGGCTTCTTTCCGCGCCATCTCGCGACGAGCGAAACAAGTAGTCATTAACGATACGGAACCAGCGGCAAGATTGTAACGCCCTCTCTTTCACGGCGTCTACACAAGAGACCAGTTACAGACCTATGCAGCGCTGGCCTCCCATAGCAGAAACGATCGACGTCCTGCCTTTACATTACGCACGACACGAAATCAGCAACATGTTTTATGCGTGCTGTTACTTTCTTTTTAAAGATACGCCCACGTTCCTTTTTTGCTTTGTCGTTACCGCTCGCCAATAGCCGTATGCTGGTTTACAGGAAGGCGAGAAAGAAAGGTTTGACAAGGAAACTTTATGTTATTAGTCAAAAGTTGTGTATCCCACAGACAAACAAGTGGGGTGGCAATGTCGCCTACGAGCACAATAGCCCAAAATGACAAAACTCGCGTTTCAAACTGACGCGGAAACGAAAGTGTCAAGACAACAGCCACGAAAGCCTTTGCAGCCGATCACAGAGCTGCGCTTCATCGGGCAGCGTGTGGAGTTTATATTCAGAAAGGGCGATAGAACGCCGGCCATAAGCCAGAAAAATCAGTCACAGCAATGGCTGTTTACAGCTGATGTAAGCGAGTTTTGTGTCATTGAAACGTCAGGCCAGGTGAACAACACACGTGCAGATAAGTAGTGAACAGGCCATATGCGCGATACAGTCCCGCTACAACGAGCGAAAGTGTTTCGGTGCGCCAGTGCACCGAAATAATTACAAGGCTCTATTCATAGCCTCATTCGTGCCATAAAAATTTTAGACAGACAATTATTTAGCAAAACGTCAAGCATACCACAAAGGAAATCGCCGATTTATTTTGTCACGCACAAAATTATACATATCAGCGATAGATTTGCACTAAGATGTCAACTTTCATTAATTTGCTCACCTCCCCCTGGAACTCTTCAGTCGTACTTTGCGTGTTGGTGTATCCAGTGAAATAATAATAGCGCATGCGTCAACTGGCCTTCGATTAACTTACATAAAAAAGAAATCAAGCGTGAATTATCTTTCACGTATTCTCTCCCCCCCCCGTTTCCGGAGTGATAAGTTTGTCTTTTGCAGGATCATGCGAAGCTAATTTTTCGTGCCTCCCTTCTTTTCGGCTGATATGCGCCTATCAAGTCGATAGTGGGCGTGTTGTGTATTGACATATTTTGTTCGTGCTTGCACGCCCCGATTCTTCGAATGGCGAGCCAAGAATGTAAAATTGGTCGAGACATATACACTTTTACATCACAGTGAAACTATGCAGTATTGCGTCACAAGGAACCTTGCAAGCAAGAACCTAGGTTCGAGTGCATCAAAAACGTCGCTCTCTCCCCGTCGCCCTCTTGAGGAGGATGTGCTAGTGTGGTCCTTGCGTGCTAATATCGCGCAATGGGGGAACGTCGTCAACACATGCTAAGTGTAATTTATTACGAGCAGTTCATATCTACCTTGAAACAGTGATGGTTGAGTCGGAATTTGTTTACTATCTGCTCTCACCATGTTTTTTTTCCTTGCGTAGCCGAATCGTCAAAGCTGAGTTCGGACACGAAGCATATACTTCCCGTCAAGGAGGTTACTCACCAGGAGGTGATATATAACACACACGCACGTACGCAATATGCTGTTCGCCAATTAAATTACAGGCACGCAGTGCGAAGCCGGCAGACTTTACACACGTGCCATATTTCTCACATTAATGAAATAGGAAAGCGACCAGGAGCGTAATATTAACTTTTTTTGACTGCTAGACCAACTTTCCGCTACAATCGTTGACCTTCGTGATGAAACATCACGGAATGTCAGAAAAACTGTTGCGCACACACTTAAGAACTGCGGATAATCCAAAGACCTGCTCTTTACGGAGTGCAGACTCTTCAGAAACATACTCGAAGAATTTCATTGAAGAAATCAGTTTCTTTTTGTCTAGCGCTTTGATACTGCCTATTTCGCACCACAAAACTAGAGTCGTCTAACTTCAAAACTTCCGTGCGCTGGGCATTGGACGGGAAGAGTGCGATCACCCGTTTACCGATACCTATTCCTAGCGGCAGCAAAATCATTTCTTCCTTAACAATACCAAGCACCTCCAATAAATCTGGTCTCACATACAGCCCGCTATGTTGTTTTTCTATAGGTTAGTAAATGAATGACGTAAAGGTAAAATTACATATTATGGCTTAACGTTCGAAAACTGGAATATTATTACGAGAGTTGGCGTACAGGAGGACTTCGAGAAACTCAACCACATGGGGTGTTGTGAAGTTCACCTATCCCTTGCCTTACGGCCTCGACCATTCCGCCTCCATCGAACGCAAACGCCGAGGTCGAGATTCGATCCCGCGATCTTCGGGCTAGCAATTAAGCGCCATAACAACTTGACCAATGGTATATTGACGTAAAGAAGCAGGCGTACCCATATATGGCGACATTCCGCGTTGCATTAGTCTTGCCGTTCAGATACTGTCAGTGAGTATGGACTTGTACTTGACGTCCAAGTGTCTGTAGCTTGTCTACAGTTTCATTGTCGATTTCAACACTCCCGCTATACCAATTGCAGATTTCATGCGATAAATGTTGGCTGGAGCTAGTGTCTGGTCGATGCCAGTGTAGCAGTCGAGAAAAATGTCGTCGCACTTGCACTCGAGGATGTCGTCAACAAGAGGCTGGACTCGCGCCACACAACTCGTGCCGGGGAAACACATCGCCAGGTACGGCAAGTCCTGCCACGCGCACATGCCCTCGACGATTTGCGCGCCCTCTGCGTCGGACTGGTTTTGGGCAGTGATTGCACACGCGTAGCGCTCTCTCCCTCTGGTCAGGGTCACGTACCCGATGTCTACTCCCGGGAACGTTAGCGCAGTCGCTATCAGCGTCCGTAGCGTGAAGTCGTAGATGGGTGGCATGCTCTGATTCAGCGCGAAGAGCGCCCACGTGAGCCTCTGGCTGCGCGCAAAGATCCAGCAGTAGGCCTCAGCGAGCTTGCAAAGTCGACAAGGCGTGACTCGCCTGATTTTAGGGCAGCACAGACTTTGTCGCGGGCCTCTTTGCTATCCTGGACGTCTCCAAGGCGCAGGCCCAGTATCACCTTGTCGTCTTCGAGGCTGCGCACTTGGTCCAAGGACAAGTGTCTCATGTGAAGGCACAGTGTGTGGATGTCCTCTTCTGCTATGACCGGCTGAAAATAGCCTTGTTCGGAAAGTTGTGTGATGTGGGCAGCCGGTCGCTGTGTAGTGTGACAGCACGAGTCTCGGAAGTGCTGTTTAGTGGCGCAGCAGATGTCTACTCGCTTCCTGTGGCCCACTGTTTATGATCGAGCCTCCGCGCTGTCATGGCACGGATAGCTGTAGGAGTTTTCCGAAGAAGTATAGCCTGCCAACGAAGACCCTATCCTGGATCTGAATCGGCGCGAGCGACTAAGATCTGACCTTGTAGTTCAGTCTGCCTTAACAGACCCAAATGTGTGTACTTTAGATGCGACATCTCGTGGGCGGCGCATTTGTTCACAATAGGAATCGACACGGAAAAAGATTGCGTTTGCGCTTGCTCTAGATAACGCAGCGGGAAAATATTACAGAGCGATATCAACTTCACGTGCGTCTTTATATGGCTTCAAAAAGGCTATCTGGCCACAAAAAAGAAATGCTACTGCGCAGGCATTTTGTGAAATCTAGTGCGTGCCACTTTCACCCACATTGTGCCGTTTCACGGTAACGTACACATAAGACGGTGGGGCATGGAATAACGTACCCGGTGATTCATACTGGAGCTTAAGCGCACATACAGGAGGACCAATACGATCGAGACACAGGGACCAGCGCAGTCCCTATCGTATTTGTCCTCGTGTGTGTGCGCTAAAGCTTCAGTATGCAACAAAACCAACTAGCCCGTCTTTCCGTATTACTCCGGTGATTCGGTGCTTACACATTCGTCTCGTTTGGCGTCACTGGGAGTGTCATACGCGAACCACATTTTGGATTATCATTCCAGCGCAAACTTTTTATGCAGCGTCATTTGTGTTAATTCAGTAAGTGTATATAGTATACGGGATTTTCTTATGTTTTGAAGTTAACCAGAGCTTTCGGCTCGGTTGGCACTGGTAGAATACCACCCACCACTATTCACTACCCATAGCTCTGAATGACTCCCTTGAAGTGCGTTCATGAGGAACAAATAGAAGAATCTATGAGTACGCAACTCCTGGGATTCGTGCCAACCACCACGTGTTTATGTCAAAAGGAGTCTGAGCAGGCGGCCTTGCGGTGTCAGGGGTGACCTACGCCACTGTGGGCGCCAGAACGCAGACGCCATTGCTTCGGTTTTCTGCGTGCGTCACAGATGCGGGAAACACTCAACTATGAACGGTATATGATTTTGTTATGAAAACGGGAAAATTCAAACCTAGCGATGCAAAAATGTCTGCACTTGAAAGCTTAAAGACAGTTCCTTGTCTGTGCAATCTTTAGCGCAAATGGCGTGCAAGCGCTAGCAACCGACGAGCTCAGATTGAGTTATATCGTTTTGTACTAGCATATCTATCTTCCTTGACCACCTCCTGACCCCCTCGCCACACCTCGTCTCCATAGCTCCTCTTTCCCACCCCTTTTTATGCTATACTGTACTATGTAATGCTACGGTTTACCCTTGCCCACCTTCTTTCTTTCTCATCAGCCTCACTTTCCTCTGCTAACCTCTTGGTATGCTTTACCGTGCATAGATATTCTACGCTAGGAGCTTCTCGATACATATCTTCATTTTGTGGCGCACACGGGCTGAGTCCTCTGTCTGCCGACATCAACGGCCTTAACTCCAGCTTAAGCAGCAGAGCTCCCAAGCAGAGCTCCTATGGTCGGCCGTATGGCTGGTATATAGATATATTCGTGTTATTTCGTTTTTCCGGCTCTAAACATTGCCTTTCGACAACCTGTAAGCATGATTCTGATGTTATGACGGTACACAGGCAATGGAATTCATAAATTCGTTTCGAAGACGCTAGACATAGCCCACTCGGCCGTTTCGCAAGCCAGGTTAAGCCTTAGCAGAAAAACTCTGTCATATTTGAGCATCCGTGCGCATGGCCTTCGAGAGTGGCTCCGGCAACAAGCGACGACGCGCTGCGGCTCTGATCGCGGAGGCCACGCCATGTTCCACACGCTTACCGCAGCCACCACGAGGTGCCTCCACGCACCTGCTCCAAGCTTTATAGCGCTGGAATTTAGCTGTGCAGTAATACACTGGCGCGCTCGTGGTGGCGCTGAGAGTTATCCACTGCCTTTGAGCTGAAAAAAAATAAGAAAAAATAGCGATCAAAGCTTTGACACGCGCTGAGGTGGCTACTTTTCCCGGTGTCATCCCTTTGTTCGGCTTTCCAGCGATTTTCCAGGGACAAAAGGAGAGAGGAGGCAGCGTACGCGCATGACGAATCCTCGCAACTACGCTGGTAATTTACAAATTCGGAACACTTTCCGGGCAATCGAATTGTGAAGCGATGAATAAACGAGAGTTATATCATTCGATGACAACTTACAAAAGTGCTCCTGCTATCCTTAAAAAAAACTGCTCCAGTAATCAACAGCCAAACACGAGGCACTGCTTGGGTTTCGTTTAGTTTTCCATTATTGATATGCCGAGCCATACGAGCTACAACATCCTATCGTCACTTCCGAGTGCCATACGGTTTCGTAATTTTCATGTCGAAGAGATATCCTTAGGCGATCGTCATCAGTCTCGTCACATACGTGTCTACGCCCACTTCGGGGCAAAGACCTCTCCCTTGTTCCGCAAATCGTACGCTTGCAACGGCTACGTTATCGCCCGCAAACTTCTTTATCTCACGTGCCTAGTGAACTTTGCCTCACCCTTGGGCACTCAATTGTGATCTCTTGGGTGCCACCGCAGACGCAGCCACTGACCATACCGCTTTAATAAGTGGGAATCGTAACGAGCACGCGCGGTGCACAGTAAAACGAGCGATGCCAAAAGCGAAGGAATAGTGGTCTTCCAGCAGAGAGAGTATACACCGGTCCCATGTGAGTGACGTCATGACGTAGGTAACGCCACGCTGTCCTGGGGGTTAATGGACCACCCCACATTCGGCGCGTTCGTTGCAGCGTCCGTGGTTGCCAAAGGAACGAGTTGCTAGCTGAAAGAACCAAAGTAGAGTCTAGTTGTAATATGACAGTTCGCACTCGTTTTGTATACACCTGTCGCGTCCTTATTTGTGTTTGTCACAGAGCGTTTATAGCTGCTTGCGTTCTTGCTGTCGCATTCATTGCTCTGCCCTTGAGGACAACAATTGAAAGTATTTATAAGATAAGCCTGCATTGTACCAAAGCATATATAAAACTGATTTTATTTAGCCGCGTTTTCCTGGCCATCACACATTACCTGGTCATCTTCCCAATCCATTTCCGCCGAAATATGCAAGGCAGCAAAGCAAACTTTCTGGCGTTGTCAGAGGATACTTGTAGGAGGGCTTTCCGTCCACGCGTCAAAACTAAAACGCGCTGCAAGGTTTCCTACCCACTTTAGCAGAGCGAACGTTTTTATAGGAAGATGAATCACCGCACTCTCATTTGTAAAAGGACAATTTGGCGTCGCGTTTAGGGTCGTAACTACGTAGCCGTGGCCGTGTTGTGTCATCGTCGTCCAGCTGGAAAAGTAAAAGAAAGCAAGAAAATAAATTTTGTCATAGCAATGTTAAATGCGTGAATCAATTTAAACGCGTTAAGGCTTGATCTTTCTCTGTGCTGAGTACGACAAGGGGTAGCACACACGAATCAAAATACCTGCGATGTTATGCCCGCTTACAAAACAGTCCTTTAAGTTTTTCGTTAGCCCTCTCTTGCCACGAGAATCACTCTCGTTAAAGAGTCACGTAAACACTGTTTCGATATCATTATACTCCCCTCGTAGGTTGTTGAGACATCAAGGTAAGTTAATACAAATTTATAAAGAGAATCACAGGGGTGATTCAGCTATAAGAACTCAGCTATAAGAGTAAGGCATACTATCTCTTGAACTGTAGCAGTAGTTGACAAAACTATTTCAGCACCAAAACATAAATGCTCCAGCAGCTTCATGGGCAGCAACTGCTTCGTTTACTTCCCATTGCATTCTTCTTACGCGAATGATGCACGCGCAATAAAAAAACGTTCTCAAATGACTCGGGGCGTACCGCACGTTTTCCACCAACATATCGAAGTGTTGTTTCGCGTTACAGCACCCAAAATGCTCCATGTCCCGTGTTACGCCGTGTTATGCTTGAAAACGATAATCCTATTCGATAAAACAGACGTAAAATTCGTTGCTATCACATTTTTTTTCATCTGTGCACATATCTCATAAAGGCAAATGTGCAAGATGCGCAAACACGAAAAGGAATTGACGGGAGCGTGAGCACGAGTGATGTATAAATCATCACCAAGCGATGATTTCACATATCCAAAACATGTGACGTCACCCTGGCATCACATGACATCGTAATCACATGGCACTGTCGGTACGCCAAAAGCGCACGAATCACGGAGGCAGTACAAAAACGACGTCGGTTTCCGTCAGCGCCGATATTCTCCGATACAGGAGGCAACGCAATGGCACGTTGTCTGCAGAAAGCTCTGGGCCAAGGTCAATGCAATCAGTGCAGAAGAACTTACCATGCAATAATATGTCGGCTTCGAGTAGCGTGAAGTGTGGGAAAATCAACCCAGGGTCAGCGTTCTCCGACAATATCCATCCACATGGCCGCCCCGTACGCCATATCCTGGTTGAAGTATTCGCCTCGCTCGAGTTCCTCAGGATCAACGCCAAAAGTACGGCCAAGAACCTGACGCACTCCATCGGAATTGCCCTCTGGCGGTCTGTAGACTGCCACCCACGGCGATGATGTGAAGAAAGCGAAGCAGTAGACGTCGTGACCAGTGCCTCCGCTTTGCGGAACCAGCGCAGATCCTTGGGTGAGTTCTTTGCTTATAGACAGCGATTCAGCGGGGACGGGCTTCGAATGCACCTCCCACGAGAAGCGGTGAAAAAGGGAGTCCTGCTGGTCATATTCTGCGTTCTCGACGCGATAGAGAACCCAGGGACCAATCGCCTTCTTAAGCATGAGGCACGTGTAGATGCCGCACAGACGCTGGAGCCGCTCATTCGCGTCTTCCATAGCAGAGATGCACGCACGGATATCGGCGATGGCACCTGGAACGGACCTTCCCGTGATCTTCGGGATGCCAAGAGAACTGTCGCCGTCCAGGCAATGCAGCTGATCGGCTTGCAGGCGGGAGAGTCGGGCGTCCAGCCTGTCCAAGTCTACAGCTGCCATTGCGAAAAAACGGAACTACGCACTCGTGCGCTAGTAGATCGTGGCAATGACACACTTGCCGAGCGCTGATGTTCACCGCTGAGTCTACCGAAGTGGACCACCTGGACCACCGTGCCATCCGTGATCGCGCTGAAGCTGCCACCCCAAAGCAGGAATTGGTGGTTTACCTGGTGTTAAAGCGTCGAAGTATCCTGCGCTATCTAGGTAAACGCCTTGTCAAGCTATTGGCAATGGTACTTCTGCCGTCACGTGTTTTACGTTACGTAAACAGAACGCATTGGAATTTCCGGTGGTCGATAAGAGGCTGGAAAGTCACGTGACTTGAACAGAAACATCACTACTGACGTCATGACGTCAGTGGTTCAACGGCACATCACTGTCTAGTTTACTTGGGGCAGTAGTGGTGCTAGCAGAACTGTGCGAATGGAGGTGTATCGGTCGTTATAAAGTCGAGATGTATGAGAACTGTTGTAAGACGCTGTACTGCATCCTTCAAAGTACAGTGTACGTTCGAAGCACGGCTATGGGAGGGGAGATGAAATTAATGAAAATTAAAATTTCATTGGAGATACTTGGCCAGTAATTTGATTTTTTTTTTGTGCGTGACAAAATAGTTTAGCAATTCACTTTGCGGTGTGCCTCACGTGTTGCTGAGTAGTTGAAGGCCTGAACGATTTTTTTATGCCACGAATCATAAGCAGGCACTATATTATTTCTGGGTTGCGTTTAATTTGACGCACTGCCGCGTCAACACGCTTTCGTTATTTTAGCGGGACGGTATCGCGCGTATGATCTGTTCGCTAAATCTCTGCACACATAATGCTCACCTGACCTGGCGTTTCAATCAAACAAACCTCGTTCACAGAAGCTCTAATGAACCGTTATCGTCCCTGCATTTTCTGACTCGTAAGCGACGTGCTGTAGCTTTTCTTGAATATGAATTCTTCACGCTGCCCGATGGAGCACACTGCATTGAGCGGCAACGAAAGCAACAAGACCATACATGGCTGCAGTCTACGATCGCCCCTTTCGTTTCCACATGAGCTGGAAACACGAGTTTTGACCTTTTGGGCTACTGTGCTTGTAGGTGGCTATGCAATATCACCTCTTTATTTGTGGGCCACGCAACAGCAGCATCTGACGAATAAAATACAGCTTCTTCGTCAAAATGTCTTTTTCAGGTTATTTGGTTCCAAGTTATTGTTTTTCGGGTTTACCAGAGGCAACGAGAGATCACGTGTACTTGCATCCATTATTCGGGCAAGTGTTTATTTTGCAAGAGTACATGAGTAAACCCGGATCTCTGCAAGCCTGACAGGACTGACAGAGGTGCAGTGTCGACAGACTAAATGGTCAAGACGGCAGCCAAGTTGCTGTCGGCAAAACGCGTTTAATGAAAGGCTTGAATTCGTGTTGACTTTGCTACATAGTTTTTGACTCCTTTTTTCGTGGCATGTGGATCGTGTGATCCCAAGTATTTATTGGCTCTTTCCTCTTCATGAAATACGCGTTGCCGTCGTTTGTAGCATTGTGGGTCTTTACTTTTTCACACTGTAACTCAAACTTATTTGATGGACTAAATGCTTTCAGAAATTATAACAGGAATGTCGCTGGAGCCAATGTTCACTCAACTGAACTTATCTTTGTCAAGGCAGCGCTGTTACCCTGATGATCGGCTAGTCACTGTGCCGAAACACTGTTTCCAGGGATGTTCTCTCTGAACAAAATTCTGATCGCTTCAGGAATCCCCGTGCTTGTGCACTTTAGCCCTGTTTGGTACTGAACTTCTGTAAGAAAGTTATAAAAGTAGTCATAAGGAACGTGATTGAGTCAAATACGACGTGTCCTACTCGTGTTGTTGATAACTTTCGCATTGGTTCGGATACTCTGGGTTCATCTCTTGCTCATTATGTCCTTATATATCGCAAATGAGAGTTGCTCGTAGAGATTGACACTTCGACACTACGTGCATCTCTCTGTATTTGTACAAAACGTGCAATAAAAAAGTAGATTTTCGTTATGTTGATCGAGATTCGTCTCACCGAAAAGTCGGCCATCTCAACTTTCGCTAGTTCAAAACACACGAACGAAATAATAAAAAAATGTTAACAATATTTTACGATTCGCCGCATTACCGAAGCTGCCAGCGAACCTCAACGAATGCACGAACACCTTCAGCTTTCACGCGAAGTGCCAAAGGAGAGTTTCCACGCGATCCCCCTTCCTCTTGGTTTTTCTTCCTCTCCCTCTATTTGATGACCTCAGCAGTGACGTCATTGGATGCCGGGCAGCCGCCAGTGGTAAAAGCGGCGCTGCATGCCGCTGCGCATCAGAATGCGAGAACGCGTTACACGGGAGGTATGAGGAGTTTCCGCCCCTTGGCAGAGCAGCGTTACCCGATTTAACCGTCTTTGTCGAATGCATGGTTGACTTCCGCGGCGCACCACACTGCGGCGTCCGTTCTATGCCCGCCACAACGTGTCTTCATCTCTCCCGTAGTTGGAATGTCAAGCGAGCGCGATCTGACTTGCAATATTGATCGAGTGAGTGGTGAGAAGGAGCGGAGGCAACTGCTACGAACTCAAGTCAACCACCTTGCTCAAGCTTCGCCTTATTTAAAATTCACAAAACAAGAAATGAAAAAGACGTATAGGCAAAAGAAAAGTTTTTCACACTGGTATCGAATTTGTTTATTTGTAAAAACTTGTGGAAGCCAAGAAAAGCAAACATTCACATCCACATCGCCCACTCAACAAGATCTTCGGATGCCAGATCTTTGGTGACGTAATGAAAGAAATTTTCTGTTCATGACTTATTTATAGTAGGACACCCGGCTACCGCCAGTGGTAAAAGAGGCGCTGCCGAGAGCGAATACATGGAAGGTATAGGGAGTTTCCTCCCCGTGGCACAGTTTGCTGGCGTTCCCAAAGGATACTGAAGTGAGGGCTTCTCGTCCACGCGTTAAAATCAAGTCGCACTGCAAGGTTCCCAAACTAATTTAGCAGAGAAACTAAAAGTTTTTATAACCAGTTGAATCACCACTTTGTCTTGTGTAGAAAAACACTTTGGCGCCACATTTAGGGCCGTAGCAGCGTGGCCTTGGCAGTGTTGTGTCATACTTCTAGTCACCTAAATCGACGTACTTCGTCAAGTGACATCGTCTTCCAGCTGGGAAAGTAAAAGAAAGCTAATGTTTAGTTTTTTTGGCCACCTCGTCTCTGTGCCGAGTACAAGAAAAGGCAGCGTACCCGAATCAAAACACCGACGATTTCGTCATTTCTTTGGTTGTCATAGACGCTTAGACACGGTGTCGACTATTTTTCTCAAGTGTTCACTTGCCACGTAAATGACTCTTTAAGGAGAGTTCCGAAATTTTACTCCCGTCGGAGAGGACTGCAAGCTCAATGAAAGTTAGCCCGTCCCTTTAAAAGGAGTCATTGCGAAAAGGAAAGACTCACCTATAAGAGTAAAGCATACTCTCTCTTGTAATGTAGTTCCAATTGGCAAATTGATTAAACGCAAGTCACTAAACGCTCAAGCAGCTTCACGTACGGGCAACGCTTGTTCCGCTTACTTCTCAATAAATCCTTTTACCTGAATTACTGTGACCGTAGCACACATCTTCAACATAAGAATCAACCTGCTCATTTCGCCTCACTTCGTCCAAAACTGACTCAGCATCGATATATAACGCTAACATGCTTGAAAACAAAAGTTCTAGTCGATGAAACTGACGTAAATTACTTTGCTGTTACACTTTCTTTCTTCTGCCTACGCATACCTCATCAATGCGAAAGCATCAAATGCATCATCAAACAGGAAACGGGACATTCGGCTGTGTGAACTCGACGCATGCAGAAATCATCCAATATGAGATGATGTCAGATATTCAAAATTTGAAACGTCGCTCGGTGCATGACACGAAGACGTCATCACAAGGCGCCGTCGGTATAGGTCAAAAGTGAACCAATCAACGAGACATTCACGTCGGGCTCCGGCGGCGTTCAGCGGAACTTTTCAAGTGCACATATTTTCATAGCGCAAGGTTTGAATTTTCCCCTTTTTCATAACACATTCACATAGTAGCGCATTTCGAGCACCTGTGAGGCACGCAGAAAACAGAAGCAATGGCGTCTGCGTTCTGGCGCCGACAGTGGCGTTGGTCATTCCTGACACCGCAAGGCCTTTTGCTCAGACTCCTTTTTACACAAACACGTGGTGGTTGGTGCAGATCGCAGGAGTTGCATGAGCACAGGTTCTGCTCTGTTCCCCATGAACGCACTTCAGAGGGGTCCTTCAGAGCGAGTGGTGGTGTAAAGCGGTGGGCGGTATTCCACCAATGCCAGCGAGCCTAAAGACTTGATGATATTCCAAACATAAGATAATCTTGTATACCATAACCGCTTACTTTATCAACACAAATGACGCTGCATAAAAAGTTAGCGCTCGAATGATAACCCAAAATGAGGTTAGCGTGCGAAGCTCCCAGAGACGCCAAACGAGACGAATGTGTAAGCAGCGTATTACTGGAGTGATTCGGAAAGATGGGCTAGTCAGTTTTGTTGCATACTGAAGCTTTAGCGCGTACACACGAAGACAAATACGATAGGGACTGCGCTGGTCCCCGTGTCTCCATCGTATTTGTCCTCTTGTATGTGCGCTTAAGCTCCAGTATGAATCACCGGGTACGTTATTCCATGCCCCACCTTCTTATGTGTACGTTACCGTTAAACGGCACAATGTGGGTGAAAGTGGCACGCACTAGATTTCACAAAGTGCCTGTGCAGTAGCATTTCTTTTTCTGACCAGATAGCCTTTTTGAAGCTATATAAGGACGCACGTGAAGTTGATATCACTCTGTAATATTTTCCCGCTGCGTTATCTAGAGCAAGCGCAAACGCAATCTTTTTCCGTGTCGATTGCTATGTGAAGAAACGCGCAGCCCCCCAGATGTCGCATCTTAAGTACACATTCGGGTCTGTTACGGCAGACTGAAGTACAAAGTCAGTTCTTAGTCGCTCGCGCCGATTCAGATCCAGGATAGGGTCTTCGTTGGCAGGCTATACTTCTTCGGCAAACTCCTACAGCTATCCATGCCAAGAACAGCGCGGAGGCTCGATCATAAACAGTGGGCTACAGGAAGTGTGTAGACATCTGCTGCGCCAGTAAACAGCACGTTCGAGACTCGTGCTGTCACATTGCCCAGCGACCGGCTGCCCACATCGAGCGAGTTTCGAGCGAGACCCCCATTTTCAGCCGGTCATGGGAGAAGAGGACATCAACACACTGTGTCTTCTCATGAGGCCCTTGTCCCTGGACCAAGTGCGCAGCCTCGAAGACGACAAGGTGATACCGGGCCTGCGCCTCGCAGACGTCCAGGATAGCAAAGAGGCCCGCGACAAAGTCTGTGCTGCCCTAAAATCAGGCGAGTCACGCCTGGTGCGACTTACCAAGCTCGCTGCGGCCTACTGGTGGCTCTTTGGACGCAACCAGAGGCTCACGTGGGCGCTCTTCGCGCTGGATCTGAGCGTGCCGCCCGTCCACGACTTCACGCTGCAGACGCTGATAGCGACCGCGCTAACGCTCCCGGGAGTGGACATCGGGTACGTGACCCTGACCAGAGAGAGAGCGCGCTACGCGTGTGCAATCACCGCCGAAAAACAGTCCGACCCCGAGGGCGCTCAAATCGTCGTGGGCATGTGCACGCGGCAGGACTTGCAGTACCTGGCGATATGTTTCCCCGGCACGAGTTGTGCGACGCGGGTACAGCGTATTGTCGACAGCATCCTCGAGTGCAAGTGCGACGAAATATTTCTCGGCTGCTACACTGGCATCGACCGGACACTAGCTCAAGCCAACATTCATCGCATGCAACCTGAAAGCGACAGCGAAAGTGCTGAAATCGATATCGAAACTGTAGACTGTGCTACAGACACTTTGACGTCATGTACAAGTGCATACACACGGACGGTATCTGAACAGCAAGACTAATGCAACGCGGAATGTGGCCATATGCAAAGGTATACATAACTGCTTCTTTACGACAATTTACCATTCCTCAAGTTGTTATAGTGCCTAATAGATAGCCCGATGGTCGCGGTATGGAATCTCGACCTCGGCAGCCGCAATCGATGGAGGCGGAACGGTCGAGACCCGTGAGCTTATGGCGAGGTGAACTTTACAACACCCCACGCGGTCCAGTTTTTCGGAGTCCTCTAGCACGGCGTCTCTCGTAATCGTATAGCAGTTTCAGAACGTTAACGGTTCACGCGTGCAAAAACGGTTCACGCATACAAAAGTACGCACTCATCTAATTTTGGGATACCATTCGGATGATTACGTTTCACACTTTCCCAACTTCGCCAATATATTATTAACACTCCTGACAATTAAGATTTTTCTTCAGTTCGAAGAAAAATAAACAAAACACAAGGAATGAAAATGCAGTTACCAGTGCACGTAAATCATATGTTTTCTGTATTTGTGGTTTACAAATTGCGACATTTCACATACATTTAAATATATGTTTATTGCCCTGTGTTTTTTTTATTTTTGTAAGCGACCACTTGCAGTGAGCTTGAAAGATTTATAATTCATAATTTTGTTTATGCTATGTACACGTTGTGTACTTTTGTCAGCTGTGGTGTTTTGTTGCCGCCACCGCAACTGCCCTATGTGAATAGGGGGGTGAGAACTTAGTCAAGCGGATAATCGCTTTTATTCTCACCCCCTCTATCAACTTAGTATTGATAGAAAATAAACCATTATTATTATCATTTTCTTGATTTTATCTCAGTTCTGTGTTTTACCCTCATTGCACGTAGGCCTGTAAGTCCAGTAACGGCTACGCAAGGAAAAACCTTACATTACGACACTGTATCAACATTACACCCCCCCCCACTGGGGTGGTCTAATAACTAAGGTATTTTGCTGCTGACCCGCAGGTCGCGGGATCGTATTCCAGCCGTGGCGGCCACATTTTCGATAGAGGCGAAAATGCTTGAGGTTCGTGTGCATAGATTAAGGTACATGTTAAAGAACCCCAGGTGGCCAAAATTTCCGGAGCCCTCCACTGCGGCGTCTGCACTAACCGCATGGTAGTTTTGGGACGTTAATCTCCAACAGTTATTAAAATGACACCACGTCTTGGCGTTCTGTGACCACAAGTTACCATATATCTCCACAAAACAGAATATATGCAAGTTTGGTTATCCAAAGACAGACTGTTATTGCGGGTATTTCGGTAGCGCTATTATTGTGGTGACATTGCATTGCTGAGTAACTCAGGGGACGAATTGCAACTCATGATTACCGAGTTAGACAAGGAGAGCAGAAAGGCGGGCTTTAAAATTAATCTGCAGAAAACGAAAGTAATGTACAACAACCTCGGAAAAGAGCAGCGCGTCGAGATAGGTAATAGTGCACTTCAAGTTGTAAAAAACAATGTCTACTTAGGGCAGGTAATAACCGCAGAGCCGAACCACGAGATTAAAGTAACTGTAAGAATAAGAATGGGGTGGAGCACATTCGGCAAGCACTCTCAAATTATGACAGGTAGATTGCCACTGTCCCCCAAGAGGAAGGTATATAACAGCTGTATCTTGCCGGTACTTAGCTACGGAGCAGAAACCTGGCGACTTGCTTACAAAGGGGGTTCAGCTTAAATTGAGGACAACGCAGCGAGCAATGGAAAGAAAAATGGTAGGTGTAACCTTAAGAGACAAGAAGAGAGCAGAGTGGATTAGGGAACAAACGGGTGTTAAGGATATAATAGTTGAAATCAAGAAGAGGAAATGAACTTGGGCAGGGCATGTAGCGCGTAGACAGGACAACCGCTGGTCATTAAGGGTAACTAACTGAATTCCCAGAGAAGGCAAGAGAGTTAGGGGGAGACAGAAGGTTAGGTGGGCAGATAAGATTAAGAAGTTAGCGGGTATAAATTGGCAGCAGCAAGCACAGGACCGAGTTAACTGGCGGAACATGGGAGAGGCCTTTGTCCTGCAGTGAATGTAATCAGGCTGATGATGATGGTGATGATGATGATGTTATTGTGGGGACCACATTTCAGACCTGAAATGACCGTTTCTTTTTTTTAATTGCAGGAGAAGATAAGTACCACAGGGAGAGCTCTGCTGGCGATGACTATATACACATGACAAGTTTCTGAAAAAAGTACTCTTTTTTTTCGCGATTTCAGGAGTGATATCAACATCTTGCGCTGAAACCAGATATATTGTATTTAACTTCCCGTTAGGTTAAGAAGAGGCAAGGGTTCCAGGGAAAGTAGAAAGTCAGACAGGCAGATGAGATTGAGAAGACACTTGAGGATCATTCTTGGCCGATATAAGTACAGGTAAGTTTTTTTTCTTTAATTTAAAACGGCAACACATATTTTTATGTGACTGTTGACTGTATGCATCAGTTGCTCTTCAATCAGTTAACAACACCGTATATGCGCATACGTGTGATTGTCGAAGACGTTTTGAAATCTCATGTTCTACCTAGTTGTGCTATTGTGTTCTACCTAGTTGTGCTACCTAGTTGTGCTAGTTGTGTATATTGTATGTGCTATGGACTTCGTCCGTACGGACGCTTGGACCCCACGTGCACTGTCGCAACGTCGATGAGAACAGGAAGAAACCCAGAAATACAGGGCAGAGCGCTGTTCCTTCCTTTCCTCATCGATTCTGTGCTACCAAAGTTTGAGATTATGAACCAACGTATTCATTTGAAGTATATATGTTAGATACCTCTAAGAGATAAGGAGTAGCCGGCGTCGTGTTTGTGCGCCAACATCTCCTTACATCGCGTCACTAAAAACAATACTGCGAGGACAGCGTGGCCGCAACAAGCACAGGACAAGGCTGGAGGCCTTTGACCTGCAGTGGGACTAGTAAGGGTGAAGAGCGTGATCATGATGGAGTCAAAGACGCCTGTAAAATCTCCGGCCTGTTGCTCCTCAAACGCTTTCTTCCTATATTTTCCTTTGTATAATCTCTTCGTAATTTAGTACTGCTGAAATTCGGGTTTGTTGGAAATGTAGCGTCGACAAAAAAAAAAGGCTCTCGATGAACATGTACACGCAAGAGGATACGACACAGACGCCAACATCCAACAAAGTGTTTTCGTAATAGTTTAGTCATATTGCTTGAGCAAAAAAATATGACAGTATCCATCAGCACCTCTGTTGTGTCCTCTTCTTGAGTCCCGATCCAGCCAGCGCTGTTTATTTTTTTCGAAACGACACCTTGCGATCCCATTGTAATCCTGGAAGTTACGTATATGGCTTCTTATCGAATCGGCGCCATGATTAAATGCTTAAATTTCAATACGAAAGGTTAAGGTGTATCGAATCTAGGCAGTTTTCTCTATGTTCTGTGAAAGCGCGTTCGCATCCAGGTATTTTTCCTCCTTGTAGAGAGTGCAGCCAGATTGCCAGATTTTTCATGATGCCCTATCGTATCATTGACTGAACTAACATACTAGAATGCGCAGGGTACGCCTCAGTTTTCTCGATTCATGAAATGACATAGCAAACAGCGGCCTTTGATACAGTCTTGAGCACATCACCTTGTCTAACTTGATAACCCAGCTTGGAATTTCTCCTTTTTTTTCTGTTGCTACGTTTATACACACTGATCATTCCGAACTATTTGTTACAGGAAACGTTCTTTCGACGCCACGCACAGCGGGTTTGTCTGGTTGATGTCATGCTTAAGTCAGATGTGTCCGACTAACGATAGGCTATAGACTCGCAGCGCCTATCCCCGCTGAAAAGAGCAGTGTGTGAGTGTCATGGTTAACGCTAGACCCTCATTCGCTGTCGGGAATGACGTTGAGCGACTTGAACTCACTGCGCTTCCGCCTTTCGAGCTTGTCAGTGGATACGCTAGGCTCCCTCGACGAACAATTCGCTTTGGACTTCTCAAAGCAAGAACTATGACCTTGATAAGGGTCGTTAGTGCTATTCCCGTGTAGCTGGAAAGTATAGGAGTCCTGAAGAGGCGCCTGTGTTGCATTGCCCATATATGCTGCCAGATGATCGAACTAGGTGCGATCGGATTATGGATGCTCTACTGGCGCAGACGCTACAGGCCACCCATGAGTTGGGGAAACACTTATTAACCATACGCGGTGCAGAAGCCAAGAAGTGTGGTGCACGGAGGAAACTCGGGAAAACCCGGCATACCTGTTGGTTGGTCACCGTCGAAGGCCTGCATACCACGAACTTCGCTGCTTCACCGCACGGAACAAGCTGCCGAGCGCCGCAGTACACCAACCACCGGGAGGACGTTCTGCGCTCCTCGTTCGTTCACTCCTGGAGGCACGTTTGGTAGCTCTGGAAAGCCGCACTTTTGGGGACCTGGAATCGGCGTCAACTGTTACGGCAACGCTGGTCATTAGGGGCCGACATTGCCAGTCTTACGCCACCTACGAAATATGATAACAGGTAAGAAGGTTTTAGACTGGAGCGAACATTTTGGCTGTAAAGTATGACCATTGCAGGGACGGATGAGGCTGTACGCTTATAATCTTGCCGTGGCTCTCGCCTTTTGAACATAATTAAATAAAGTAGATGTTCGGGGGAGAGTGGAAACTTCTGGAGATGAAAGAACATGGCTAATCTTCTGTCATAGGAATCGAGATACATTGTTAAGCGCTTATTGTACATTGTTTCGTCACAAGGGAAAAGGAATGAACGCTAAAACAACAAACTGTAATGTCACGCAAACAATGGCGAGCGGCATCACAAGCAGAAAAGACGCGCAAAGACGAATGCAAACAAACTGTCGCTCTACACTTGAAGTGAGCCGCTCAAACACCAAGAAGCACGAACTAAACAAGAGAAGTTTAAAAGCTGATATTATTGTCGAAGTCTTCATTCCGACATTGAGCCACGGTCACATGGCGTGCGCCTTGTGACCGCGGCTCAAGACACCCGCGTCTTACGTCGAAGCGCGCTCTGAACCCCTGCTTTATTACGCAGCACCACCGCCAAGCGTACGTGACGATGACAGCGAGCTTTACCTATGACCCCAGGTCTCCTATAGATGCATTAAAAAGGCCGTTTCTGTGTTCGGGGGGATAGAGGAGTTTGAGATCTGGTTAGGTCAAACGCAGGCGGCTTTCGCAAAACGCGAGGAACTCCACACGAGGCGAAAATTCAAATTAGGCGAGACGTGGTCCCGACGACCCACGTCGCACGCACAAACTTGCCCGCTGCGGTGGGTTAACGGTGGTCGCATGTGAGGACGCGGAGCTCTACAAGTGTTCTTACTACAAACATTGAACAAGGCGACTAAGGACTGCAAGATCAACAGCAGGGTCCATCCCCCGCCTCACATCAAGCTCTCCTGGGCTCACAGTGTTCACCCCTTTTGCATGTTGCAAATTTGTTTCTATCCCAGCAAAGCCAGACTCAGTATTGGTACATGGGCTCCTACGAACTCGATCTGCCGGATTGCGGAGAACCCTTCTGCAAACTAGAGCACATGCTCTGGCGGTGTTCTTCGTTACAGCACAACGATCGTCTTACCACGGAAGCGGAGTGGGAGGAGGCGCTCAAGAGTTCCGAACTCACCGCTCAGCTGCGGGCTGTTCAGAAGTCCCGAGGCGTGGTGGTCAGCTACGGCATGCCATAGGAACGTGGAAACTGCCAGCGGTGGCTCTTCACGTGTGAGAGGGCTTCCCGAGTCAACCCTCTATAGAACATCATAACGTAGTAATGTTTGTCTGTTATACTGGGTCGCGGCCCCACACTGCGTCTGCCTCGTTTAGTTGGTGACACAAGACGTCTTGAGGACCAACGCCAGTTTTCGATTTTCGGGTCCTGGAATGACGCGAGCGCGACAAGTCCGTGAGTGAGATGGGTTCTGCGCATGCGCCTCTATATAAGTACGTCACAAGCAAAAACTGGCCGGCTACGTGTCACTAGTTCATTCCAATGCAGCAAGCGAGCTTTAAGTCGACATGTGCACGGCTGCTGAAGCTAACATCTTCCCCCATGGTTGAGTTTTGCGAGATTGCACGCGCATCGTCTGGAGTAGAAAGGAAGCTATACTGAAAGCCGCTTCCACGGTTGCGAATAACACGATCTTAGCGGCTGCTCAAGTCTGGAGAAACGCTCGTGGTCTTCGTGCGCAGTCGAAACAAAACTGCTGAACGCCACATCTGGTGCTGATGTATGGCGAGGCTCAATGATGGATGGAGGCTACAAACTTTCGAAAGGATGCGAAGCTGCTGCTTGTCGCAGTTTGCACTGGTCACTGCCTACTCGATCACAGATAATGGCCATGCAGTCCGCGTGCGCCGGGGCAAATATAAAATCAAAGGTGTTTTCCGCAGCCACTGAAGCCTTGGTCACCAACAACACGATTGCGGGAAGATTGCAGATGCATGGTGACGACGACTTCTGAAGGAACGCAGCCGTTTCGGTCGTTCTCGAACGCCGTTTTTGCTCCATTGCGCAGTGACAGTTACGACGCTATACGTGTTCTGATAAATTTCCGAATTAGCAGGATTTGTCAAACGATAACAAATTAACCGGAGTTTGATGCCATCGAAGAATACATACTCTGGTCAGAACCACAAAAGATGTCCTGGTTATCCAGTTTTTTTTTTACTAACAGTGGTGGCATTAACGGAAATTACTGTATTTTCATGCAAGCCGGCCAACTTTCTGCAGAGATCTTGAACTCCTATAAGTGTTATTCAGCAATCATTATGCACATCTAAAAATGAATCTCTTTGAGTTTCACGCTTTAATACAATTGGCTGTTCAAAACGCAACTTTTTTTTACTGTTTTTCTCTTTTCCAGCATCGGGCAGAACTGAAGTTAGATGAAGTGGTGACAAGAAACCCGCAATCGGGGAACAAGTTGTGTCAACAGGACACCGCCAGAATTGTCACTGCATGCGCCGATGCAGTGGCAAGCTAGAACTGGTTGCGGTTGCACCTCCTCCGATTCTTCAAGAGCTGCAATAGAAATGCTCAGCAAAGTTGTACCGTACATGTACGTGACACTGCCTGCGATGATTTCATATATTTTGCATTGTGTACTTGCAAAAAAAAAACAGGAGTCTTTCGTTTGACATGCCTAATGTCTCAGCCGAGAACGGACAACATGGTTGTCCTAATCGTGATGTGAAGGAAATAACAAGCCCTGTGTCATTTCCATATAATAAACATACGATGTTTCATCAAATAGGAAAATGCTTGAATACTCTTCTGCCTACCACGGTGGCTCCGTCGTTAGGGTGCTCAGCTGCGGAAGCAAAGGTCACCGTGGATTCGATCCCGATCGTGGCGGTTGCATTTCGTTGGGGCCGAAATTGCAGAGGCCCGTTTACTGTGCAATGTCAGTGCTCATTTTAAAGAAAGTTATGGTCGAAATTTCCAGAGCCCTCCCCTAACAGCATCTCTCATAATCATATCACGATTTTGAGACGTTACACTCCAAATAATATTCAAGACGATAGTCTTATTTTGGGATACGTGAAATGATTGATTGATATGTGGGGTTTAACGTCCCAAAACCACCATATGATTATGAGAGACGCCGTAGTGGAGGGCTCCGGAAATTTAGACCACCTGGGGTTCTTTAACGTGCACCCAAATC
Source organism: Rhipicephalus microplus (assembly GCF_043290135.1). Lineage (NCBI taxonomy): Eukaryota > Metazoa > Arthropoda > Arachnida > Ixodida > Ixodidae > Rhipicephalus > Rhipicephalus microplus. The sequence goes on along the minus strand of NC_134707.1, from coordinate 59,893,937 downwards.
TGAGCACACGGACCTACAACATTTCCGCCTCCACCGGAAATGCCGCCACCGCAGCCGGGATGCGAACCCGCGACCTGCGGGTCAGCAGCCGAGTACCTTAGCCACTAGACCACCGTGGCGGGGCTACATGAAGTGGTTATGCAAATGATGGGTATTTTTAAAAATCATTCAATCACTCGAACTTGCTAGAATGAAAAACAAAAACTGCCGATTTGATTGATAATCGAACGCCTCGTATACGTTACGCCTCATATATGGGACATGTTACGCCTCATATATGCGACATCCGACTAGCGGGAGTAGGCACCGCATATATACGAAACAGTAGAAATGAAAAACGAAGGTATGAAAAATTGGCAGATCCCCCCCGCGGTGGTTTGCGCCAGAACTCTCAGGAACAACAAACCACGTGCAGTGGGAATCGATGATATGCGAAGCACGAATGAGGAAGGTTGATATGTCACTTTAAAATCAGCACAACGTTACGAGGTGGAGGTAAATGATGTCGTATATGACTTCCGCGTCATGATTATCATGTTCGCGCCTGGCATTTTTGTTCGTCGTCCATTCACGTCACGCAATGTCAAACTTGGTATATCTGAAGCTGGCGAAGTGGCCTCGAGCACGCTATGAGTGTAGCATGCAGTGATGTTTTACATGACACGCATGTCATGATTATCTTGTATGGACGTTCCATTTACCTTCCTCGTCTATTCACGCCATGTAACACCGAATTTGGCATATGTGAAGCTAGCGAAACGGCCGCGACTGCGCTATGAACGTAGCATGTCGTCATGTTTTACGTAACAGGCATGTCCTGATTATCATGTTTGGACGTGTCGTTTACCTTTGTCGTCCATGCACGTCACGTAATAGCAGATTTGGTGCATGTGAAGCTAGCGAAAAGACCGCGAGCACATCATGAGCGTTGCACGCAGTCATGTTCTTACATGACACGCATGCGAAGATTTCCACATGAGGGCCTGTAAATTACGTTCGCCATGCAGTCACGTCGTACCATACTAGTTTTACTATATTACATGTGAACGAAACGACCGCGTGAATAACAAGACCATTACATGTAAACCTCAACATTCATGACATACATGTCATGATTTTCATGCTATGACTATAGTCAGTTATGCCCATCATACAGTCATGTTATGCCATACCAATTGTGGTATATATCTCGTTATAAAAACGGCCAGAAGAGCTAAAAGTCGTACGCAGCTAAATAAATAGATAGACAGATAGGGTCAAACTCGCTGAAGTTCGCTAAGAAATGCTTCGCATTAAGATATGAAAGATCCTGGTTTATAAACACCTATCGGAAATTACATCACAGTCCTTAAGCGCGTGGATGTACGGCTGCTTGTAATTTTTTTTTATCAGAATGACGCCCCTTCCAGCTAAATCCATTATCAGACACGTGACCAGCGACCAAGTAAGCACGTGCATTAAAGTCCTTGCGGCGAGGCATTGCATTGCAACCCGCCGCCAACGCTCGAACGAAGCGAAGCCTGTCGCCACACTGCTGAAAAAAAAAGTATGTTCAAACGCCGCATCGGTCGGGAAGCTTTTTAACCTCAGGCTCGACATCCGACTAGCGGGAGGTGAACACAAGCTGCTTCACTTCACCCTTCCAGGTCGCATCTTCGCCGCAAGTAGGAGATACGACCGACGTTTTCGTCACAACAGCAAGTACATCGAGGGTTCCCTCTAGCCATAGGCCGACACTCCACGCAACATTCAGCTTCCACAGGCGCCTTCAGGGTCACTGGCAGCCATGGCGTACGTGGAAGTGCTGTGCTCACACCTTTCCAGAGTGCCGCAACACAAACTGCGATGCTTGGACAACGACGGCTTCACCGACCTTCCAAAGCTCGCCGACAAGTCTGTACCAGAAGCAGTCAGCGTGGTTCGCGCCCATCTGGAATCCATAGCCGCTCTGCGCGACCGTCTGGACTGCGCGGCCCACTTATTCACCAGCATGGCCGGCCTGGGCGTCATAGGGTCCTGGGTTCTCTATCGCGCTGACCGTAGGGAGGACCCCACTGATATCATCGGCGACATCCTGAAAAAAAAAATGCGGCAGAGACGCGTCTACGGCGTGTTTACGAAGGCGACGGAAAACGTCTGTTGTACCTGCCTGCTCGTACCCGAAGAAGAGAGAGGCAGGGACTTCAGGCCTTACTTGTTCGTCGACTGGTACACAAAGCCCTGCGTAGCCATACACGAAACTCCCGACATACATTCGCCGTTACTCGAAACCGTCCTCTGACAGACGTTGGGAAATCCGCCACGAAGCTACAGTTGCGGCGTTTATCGATACTTGAAGTCGCTGTATGCTGGCGTCCTCCAATTGTTCCCGTGATGCAGCCGCCGACTGTCTCCCATGCCGTCCGTGGGCAACGCGGTGAACTGTCCCTCCTTTTCGGCCACCGACTTTATACCGTAAGTCATTTTTGCGGGCTATTCTCTTTCTATGTATGGCGTAGTTGCTCTGCCAAGAGAATTTAAGCCCGTGATCTCTGTAGCCAACGTCACAAACAGGTCTGCTTTCGCGAATAGTAACTGCGTAGATGTGGCTAAACACGTTCATTTTTAATTATACCGTTATTGATGTAGCGTTCCTTGGACAATCCTGAATTTACTGTATAACTATCAAGCATAAAAAAATATGTCACGCGGTTTTCTTGATTTATACACTTCTGCCTAATTGAACGTAATGCTCATTGAACAGTCGTTGCTAGTAACATCACTGGTAACGTGGTTCCACGGCCATTAACGTGGGGACACACAGCGATGCTTGCAAGCCCGACGTGTCTTTATCTGCGCCCTTGAATTTAACACTGCTAATTTCCGTAACGTCTATTACCAGTAGCGATTTGCTTGGATTCATAACTGCCGTAGCCGGTTTATTGCGTTATCCACCGTGAATAACTATTTCGTTTGTTAAACAATTCTTCATTGATTGTCCAGCATCAAGACGATGTCGTTTGACGGACCAAAATTTTTCATGAACTGTGCAGTTTGCTGAAACCACTATAGACGACTTACAAATAAGCACGCATCCCCATCGGAGACTGCAGCCACAAAAATCTTGATAAGTACCACACCTGTTAAAGCTGTAGTGACAGCTGTGTTGAACATTATTTTACTCAATGTTTCATTTTAACCTAAATTTCCACTTTTAGCTTCATGCATTGAATTTCTTGTTGCGCTCCTCTTCGGGAGCCCCTTTTGTGTGTGTGAGCACCACCTGGAAGAGAGCATCATCCTATCCGTTCACCATCTGTCGTCACCTGCGTAGTGGAACATCATCTTGATCTTAGCTGAGTGACGAGGCCTCGACAGAATGGCTTAATGCTGTCCACCTACATGTTCCTTCATAACTGTCACGAAGGCGATGAGAAAGGGACTTCGCACTTCGTATGTTATGAAACATGTTGGGTCTTATGCAAGCCGACACATCCCGGTATCGACAATGCAGTCGAATAAAAGAACTTTCAAATGCACCCATGCTTTTTGTATATTTGCTTCTCAACTGTGTCTTTTGTGGCCAATCAAATTCAAGCATTGTTTGATATTTCTACCCTTCAACATACGCCATCAACCCCCCCGAGCATGCGCGTCATTCCTCAACAAGTTTCACGACGCTTCGCACTTTCCTAGCTCTTGTGACAGCGCAAGGTATACGAAGTTGCATCTGTTCTAGCAGGACAGCCGAAACATCACATGCCAGAAACAGTGGGCCTTGCAAACAGTGGAACGCCACAAATTTTCTTTTGAAGGAAATATACTTTCTTGGTGCGCAGAACGTTTCACGAAGAAGTCACATGGGACAAAGCGCACACTCGCAACCACTTTATCGCACAGATGGCGGCCGTATATATAAAGCCAAGAGTGCGAGATGACGACCCACAAAAACGAAAAAATGATGGCGCATGTGCCAGAACATCTTATTATACGAATCTTTAAATTACATTTTAAGTGACAAGATACTTGTGCTCATTGTTCGAATGGGGCACTTACACACTCGGTTACCTCCTTGCGAATCAAAAACGCTTCATTTCCCGTGCCCTCTTGTCAATCTTGACATTAGTTCGCATTCATCAAGCATCGGGGTGCACTAACAATTGGCTCAGTTACTTTCCAGGTGGCTGCCCACTGATGCACGCTTGAGATCTGCGTGCTCCTTAAGGAGACATGCAGCGACCCGTCTGACGTTCTATACCAGAAGAACCATCGCTTCCTGGGTGTGATTATTGACAGCGACCTTTCGTGGAGTGCCCACTGCGATTACCTGAAGAAAACGCTAACTTCCATTGTCCATATAATGCGGTTTCTCTGCGGAAAATCTTAGGGCACATCGATAAGGTCAATGATGCAGCTATACAGGGCACTGTTTCTGGGATTTTCGCGCTACAGCTTGCCATTACTGGCAAGTACGTGCAAGACGAACATCCGCACCCTCGAAAGTCTGCAAGGACAAGCACTACGCGTGTGCTTAGGACTGCCGCGATGCACCTCAACCTACGGGGCAATTAAGATCGCAAGAGAGCATCCAATTCAAACATACATCACCACTGACAACTTGATAGCCCACGTAAGACACCTCTGCCGAGTTCCTGGTCACCATGTTGCAGTGTTGCCACTTCAAAGACCACAAGCGATGCTTTCAAAGATTTTTTCTGCCCATGAAGAATGCCTTCCTTTTGGCCTTACTCCAGCAATAAGACCAGCGTCACTTCCGTGGTGCCTACAACAACCACAGGTGTACCTCACTATTCCGGGAATAACGAACAAGAGCCGTCATTCAACAGTGGTCCTGTGACAGATGACATTGTCGCTACTCAACAAAAAATACGGCCAGAGGACCCACATTTACACCGATGGATCGGTCTCGGCTGACAGCTCCACAGGTGCTGTTGTCATCCCGACGTACCAGGTCACTATAAAGTTCAAACTGTCGCATAGGACAACATCCACAGCAGCGGAGCTTGTCGCCTTACGTGCTGCTATACTTTATATCGCGGAAGCCCGATCTCAAAAATGGGCTGTGTTCTGCGAGTCCAAGGCATCCATTCAGAGCTTGCAATTAGCTTTACGACAGAGGGAGCATCAACAACTAGTGAATGAAATAAGAGAAGTGATTGACGAAGTTTTATCGAAAGGACATGACGTGGTGTTCCAATGGTTACCGGGACATTGTGGTATTGTCGGTAAAGACCTTGCAGATAATGCTGCCCGATCCGCCCACACGGACGCCCAGACAACCCCAATTCCATTGTCGAGAACCGACGCTGCAAGGGGCCTTCACTCGTTCGCTAACACCATGTCGGAAACTTGGCTGAGTGACCCAAGTGTCAGGAACCGCCGCCTACACAAATTGGACCCATCGAGAAAGCTTCAAGTTCTATCGGACCTCTCCCGCCAGGATGCAACTTTATTGTGCCGCCTGTGGTTAGGAGTAGCTTTTACAAAGGCGTACTCCTTTCGCATAGGAATGGCGGATAGCTCCCGATGTGAATCGTGCGACACTGACGAGACGATAGAACATCTACTGTGTTCATGTGAACGTTTTGCGAGCGAACGCAACTTGCTACGCGAAACGTTAGAGACACTAGACAGTAGACCTTTTTCCGAAAAGAAGATCCTTGGCTCATGGCTCTACGCGTCACTGGCCAGCAAAGCGACGCGGGCATTGCTAAGATTTCTAAAGACGACCAGACTACGCGACCGCTTATAAGCGTGCGATGGACAAGGTCACATCTACACACACGTTGCCCTTCACTTCTGTCTCTCTTCTCCTTTAATCCCCTCACCCCTTCCCAAGTACAGGGTAGCAAACCGGACGTGCGCCTGGTTGACCTCCCTGCCTTTCATTTCCTCCCTTCTTCCTCCTCCTCCTCCGTCTGACCGATGTAGTATCGACCACATGATAAAGCAAATTGATATACAACGCATGTATTACATTCTACGAACATTTTTTCGCGCTTCTTATTATACCCTATACCTGAAGATCTTTCGTTGTTCATAAATTTGTATAGAACGCCTGGATGGTTTTTTCTGTGAAAACAACCTTCACCCCATTTTTTTCCCGAATAATTCTTTTTAAGAAGTGTGAAAGTTTGTGCATATAAAGTGATGGCAGAACATTTCCGTTTTGGCTGTCTCTGAATTGTGGGCTTCACAATCTTTCCCTGCATTATTTCATTCAGAAGTGACTCTTCTTGCCTGAGAGCAATTGATAAGGAAAGCCTGCTTTCTTATGTTTGATAATATGGATGACTAAGCTGCTCTCAACCTGGTGATGACAGGGCCTTGACACTGATGCCATCTCGCGTGATTTCGCAATTCCTCGCTCAACAAGCTTGGAGTGCGCTCAACTAAAATGTATCAGGGCTTTCTGGTTCTGGCAGAAACATCTTTCTGGTTCTGGCAGGTTCTGGCAGAAGCTCTAGGTCTAAAAATCTAAGTTTGTTATTCTCGGGAAAACTCCGCCGTCAGCATGCAAATTAGTCATGTTATCAGAATGAATGCTCAACTCTCATCGGCGTCCTGCCGTGTGTCACACTGTTCCGCACTATAAATGACTAAGAAATCATTACCATAGAGGAATACTTTAACAGTATTTGTCTCAGCAAGCCTTGCTGTATGCGTTTGTCTTAACAAGCTCATAAAATACCACTGAGTACTGGAGCTAAACATGACCCAATGCACACGTCCTGTCTTCGGGTGTACCATTTGTCGTTTCTCGTGATGAACGTCGACAGCGAATAAAAGTTCAGAAGTTCAAGAAAGCTCAGAGTCGTCTACGTTAGTTCCACAAAGTCTACAAAAAATTATTCCCACCACAGCATTGGATGCAGACTTCACCTCCTCGCACAAAATGTCCTGAGGTAGGGAATAAAGTAAGTCTTTAACGTCTACCGAAAACGCACAGCCACAAGAGGGCACTCATCCCCTAGAAAATCTAAAACGTCCTGGGGATTTTTTACGAGAAACGTACCTTCAATGGTCAAGGCATTTGCAGATGCCGTCCGACAAGTTTCTGCCAGGAGTCATGCTCCGAAACAGACACAACTCCTTGTGGGTCTTGGCCGTGAAGAAGACAGAGAGGCTAGCACTTTTCCACGTCCTTCCGGACAGGGCCAACCTAATGAGCCCCCCGCTTGGTTCATACAGCCTCTCACCTTCTCGTTTTGCTTTTGCCGGAGTTACTTTCCGCAGTTCTCTGAAGTTCCCTGATAGAGCCACTGCCACCTTTTCTTCGTACAGTGGTTCGGGAACCAGGGCGAATCCTTCTTCCTCGTCAGACTGGAGCAAATTGATGTCCGCTTTTTAGGAGCACACACGACATGACGAATTCCTGAAGTTCGTTCTCTCGCGGGTTCCTAGGGCAGACGCTTGACTCCTTGTTGGATGCAGCTCTCCGTTTCATCAGCCTCAGTTCTCCCAGAGGCTTGTCCGACGAGACTGACCAACTGAGTTTTATCAAGCCTCGGGTGGACGTAGTTCTTAGGACCGAGTTCCCGAAGGCCGTCTTTGGGTATTCTCTTATTTCCAAGGAGGAAAACGTTCTACCCCGAAGCGGGTGCTTTTGGTTTTTCTCCTTGGTAGCCTTATCCCCGCGGAACGCCAATGTAACTCGGCTGTTTGCGAGGAATTGCACAAATCCTACAGAAACACTTTCTTGGCTTTGTCCATTTGTCTCACGCATTCGCACTGACGGGACAAGGAAGACTTCGCTCGCTTTAGCTGCAGTCGCTTTCAACGCGAAATCTTTGAATCAAAGAGGTTACCGCAGTCATTGATGTGTCTGGTAGTAGCCTTCGCGTACACTGGTGCGCTGCTTGCGTTGACTGCGCTTCGCACTCAGCTCGGAGGCCACGCAGAAAGGAACGCGTGGTTCAGATCTGCTCGACCAGGTGCCGCAACGGTCCCGACAGATCGCAATCTTTCACTTCGTCTTGTACATTTCATTTTGATTTAACAGGACCCTGTTGGTACAAGCCAAAGTCATGGCCACGTGGCGCGCCACATCCCGATCGAAGTATTCGCCTCGCTCGAAGCCGTTGGGATCACCGCCAAGAGTGTTGCTGAGAACCTCGTGTATTTCACTGGAATACCCTTCTCTCAGCAAGAAGCGGTCCAAAAGTACGTCCTGCGCCGCACACTCGGCGTTGGCGACGTGATATTGCAGAATCCAGGGACCGATCGCCCTCTCGGACTTGAATACAGGTATGAATCGCGCAAACGCACTCCAGGCGCACCTTTATGTCCCACATTACAGCGATACTCGTGCGAATTGTGGAGATGGCGTCCGGAACGGACATTTCGGTGATATTCAAGACGAAAAGAAAACTGCCACCGTCCAAGCAGCACAGTTAGTCCGCTTGGACGCTGGATATATAGCGTTGAGCAGAGCGTGTCCAAATCTACCGCAGCCATCAGAAATAACGGAAAAGTACGTAAGAGAAAGTTCGACTTCTGAGTAGGATTACGATTAGAATTGGGATGTTGTAGGTAGCCGGCGGATCTAGCCTTCCAAAATTTGCAGGAAATTGTCTTATCCAATTCTTCGCTAATTGTAACTAATGTCATTGTTTTTTAACTAAGAAAGGGCAGGAATTGAAACGGTAGCGCGTAGCTCGACGTAAGCCGCACTCTTGTAGCCGTTGTTGTAGCCGACGTAAATATTATTTACCATTTTACTTAGCAGCGAAATTTGTTATAAGATCATAAATCGGGTCACGCTCGGCACCGTAGTTGTCTGCCGCCGCCGTCCTAACGAATTCGCACGAAATAAGAATAATTAATACCAATGACACAGTGGGGCTCGAACCCGCGTCCGCTGAGTGCCAGCCCAATATTCTACCTCTGAACCACGCTGGTTTTTTTTCTTTATTGCCTTGCATATCATGACTCTTCACAATTTACATATTTACATATTGGTCCAAATTCAAGTGCGTCACAAAATACACCCGCAGAATTCATTGAGGTACCGTCAGCTCTTGGCTGACTATTAATCAATACTTGGGCATTCGTAACAATCGCTCAATGCACCCAATCCAGTCTGGCACATCCTCTTGGCTTTTCAGCATTTCAAGATAATGGCACACATATTTGCAAAAATATTGTCGCACAGCTAGCACTTCTACATCCGCGTTTTCAAAGGCACATCGGGTTTTCCATATACTGTGCAGGCCCAGAAGCATGATAAGATCATAAGGTACACCTGCCTCGTTTTTAACCGAAAGAAAACGGATGCCATGTGGACTTAACGGTAATTCTTTTTTCAAGGTTCTTTGCAGTATGTCCCAGAAAAAGACCCCGCTCCAGCAATCTATAAACACATGTTCAATTGTTTCCGGTTTATTACACAAGTGGCAATTTGTGCTCCATGGCACGAATATTCCCTTACCCTGCAACCACGTTATAACTGGTAAGGTACCAGTATGTAATTTAAAGAAAAAAGTTTTGACCCCTGGCGCTACAAGCATTCTTTTAACACGTTTCAGAATATCCTGTCCTGGGCCTGCATGATATAGCTAACGGTACAGTGGTACAGGCAGTAAAACATCGACAAGGTCTTTATACAATTTTTTACGTGGTACTTCAGCCAGATACTCTAACGAAAATCTCACTGAAAAAAAGCGGAAAGACGAAACAACTTCCTTTAAATACCCTTCTATTGGTCCTTGCATATTTGATGATGATACGAAAAATCTCGGCAGCACTCTAGATAACCTTAGTTGTATAACAGTTCTCAAAAAGGGGTAATCTACATCACGCAGAAAAAGGAAACGATTGACAAGTTGTCTTATGTACAAGTGAACTAATCCGAGCCCGCCATTTCTAACTTTTCTGAACAGGTTTGTGCGGCTTGATCTTTCCCATAAAAACTCCATATGAAAATTGCAAATACACTGTGTATTTCTTGTACACTTATTCTACTGCAGTGCAAAACCTGCATTACGTATTACAGCTTGCTCACCTGAAACAAGTTGCACGTTGTGGCCCGTGCGAATATCGAAATGCCCCAACCTTTCCATTTTTCTACATCATTGCGCAATGCCTGTGTTTCTTTTTTCCAATACGGTTCACTGTCATGATAGAACTCCAGCGGCACTCCTAAATACTTCACTGGTGTTTCCTGCCATTTAATGTTTAGAAATACTCTTGGCGTGAAGTCCCATTCCACATGCCAGAAGCCAAGGCACTTATCCCAGTTCACGGCACTACCACTCGCCTGGCAAAACGTTTTCACGGTATTTACAGCATGCATTATACTCTCATAATTTGTACAAAAAACTGCAATGTCGTCTGCGTATGCAAGGAGGCTAACCTCAGCTTCATGCAATTTAAAGCCGCTTATTGCAGGGTTATTAATTACACTTAAACAGAAAGGTTCAATAAAAATAGCAAAAAGCAGGGGCGATAGTGGACACCCCTGTCTCACTGACCACAGCACAGGTATACGCTCACCCACAGTTTTATTTAATACCAATCTCGTCGTGCATCCAGTGTAAGCCATGCGCACTCCGTCGCTAATCAAACTCCCTACGTTAATGTGCTCAAGTAATGAAAGGAGCAAGTCGTGCGGCACGCGATCAAATGCCTTTTCGAGGCCAATTTGAAGCATGGCAACATTGAGATGCATAGCGTCACAACTTTCTAGGATTGATCGTGCTATGTTTATGTTGGTCATTATTTTCCTTCCCTTTATACCACAAGTTTGGTGGGGCTCAATCAGTTTTGTCATAACTGTCTGGAGTCTTCTGGCCAATATTTTCATCAATATTTTATAGTCAACATTAGTTAGGCTAATTGGTCTATATGCAGTAACACTTCTTAACTTCGCGGGATCTTCTGTTTTAGGTATTAAGACCGTGTGGGCTGACAAAAACGATGGTGGAAATTGTTTACACTTAGAAGCCTCATTAAATACCTCCCTGAAAATAGGTGAAACTACGTGTTTGAATTCCTTGTACACTGCAGCACTCAGGCCATCTGGTCCTGGAGACTTACCATTGTTTAACTTATCGATTGCTTTTTCAACTTTTCGGTCTGTTATAGGCAATTCTAAAATTTCCTTTCTTTCATCATCAAGTCTTGGCATTAATGAAATGAAATCGCTATTGAAACGTTCTGCGTGTACACTGGTTGGTGTGAATAACTCTTTGTAATATTCAAAAAAAGCACCGGATATTGCTTCTTTCGTATGGCACCTTGTTCCTTTATATTCTATTTCTCTTATTTCATTTTTACAGGCATGTCTCTTCTCAGCTCCAAGAGCTCGTTTTGTTGGCATTTCTCCCGCTACCAAGTTTTCCGCTCGAGCTCGAATCAATGCTCCACGATAACGTTCTTGGTCTATCAACTCAAGCTTCTGTTTAGTTATGTTTATCTCCTCTGAAAATGTTCCGGCATGAGTACATTCATCCGCTACTAACTGTTGCAAGTTTTCACGCAAGCGCACTTCAAGTTCTTTTTCAGCATGTCTCAGGATACTAGCTCTCTCAAGTGCTTTCAGTTTAATGGTCTGTTTAAATATTTCCCACTTATGTCCCCAGGATTCAAGTGTTCTATTTGCTAAGTCTTCTATGCCCTCTAGAAAAATCCGATTAAACTCTTCATGCTTTAGTAGCTTTACATTAAATTTCCAGAGGTCCCAAGAGAAATGCTTGATATTCCTTTTATGTTTACCCACTGAGAATGAAACCAAACAATGATCACTGAACATAACAGGTGTAACTCTGTAATCATGGCACGAAGGAATGATTTCGGAGGACACGTATACTCTGTCAAGTCTAGCATGGCTTGAACGCTGAAAGTGGGTAAACGTAACCCCTTTTCCACTGCAAAGACATTCACCCACGTCCTCTAGCTGAGCTTTCGCCACCATATCGAGTAGAACGACAGTGCTTGAATCTCTGTATGGCCTCGAACTTGATTTATCTATACTCGAACAAACGCAGTTGAAATCCCCGGTCAAAATTAGTTTACGTTCACATTTCAAATATCAAGTTTTTCAAAGAACTCCTTTCGTTCTTGAATCACAGTGGGTGCGTACACACAGATTACTCTCCATTTTTCTCTTGGTAGGGATAAATCACATATAATAAAACGACCCGCCTCGCAGGTAGTTACAGACTCCACTTTCGCATTGAGGCTCTGCCGAATTAAAGAGAGGCAACCTGCAGATGTACCCACCGCGTGACAAACGCACACATCAAACAGTTTCGTGAAAGGCTGCACCATTCGCTCAGCGTGCTCTTCACTCTCTACTTTAGTTTCCTGTACAGCGACGATGTCTAGATCTTGTTCTATAATCAGGCGGTAAAGCTGGTTTTTGCCACCGTTTGGCAGAAAGCCCGCGTACATTTAGCGTCGCCAATCTAATCGTCGCCATCGTGATGAGAGAAAGCTGAGCGAAAGACGCTTACTTTACCAACACCTAAACCACTGTCCGGCCGACGCTCAAGGCGTCGTCCCGTCGCCGCCGCGTGAAAGCGACGACGAACGCAGGCGGCCAGCACCGCGAGACTTTTTGGAGCCAGCCACTCGCCACTGCCCTTGATCTTCCTGGGTCAGACGCTGCTGGGACGCCACGTCTCCCTCATTCAGGCATCGCTTTACTGGCGTTGTTTCAACTGTATCCATGTTCGAAGTAGCGTCGGACCCGATGACTGGTTCAGCCTTGTGCTGGGTTTCCATTTGAGTCGAACGCCGTTACGTTGGAGTGCCCATAACCGTATTTTCATATGTGTCTTGCTTAGTTGTCTCCATCTTTCTCTCGCTGGTCGTCACTGCATGAGACGCCTCCACTCCTGCCTTCGACGCCGCGGCCCTCTCTGCTTCCTCTTCATCCATGAGCAATTCACTGTGGTCGGCATTTGTTGCTCGACTTGCTGCACTGGCATAGGAACGAGTACAGTCCGCCTGCTCATGCCCAAAAGCGCGACAACCAGCGCACCTTGGCACTCTGCAGTCGCGACGAATGTGTCCCGTGTTTTGGCAATGCAGGCACAGCGGCGCTCTTCCTGGCACGACCACCAGTGCATTGCCGCTCCCGAGACGCATCTGGTGGGGTATGCGATCCGTAGTAACGCCTTCCTTAAGTAGTAGCCGAACGAATCTTGTGGTTGACTCAACTCCTTCGAAGTCTTCGTCTCTCCACTTGTCGCTGATAACTTTTTTCACTTCACCGTACTTCCGGGATTCACGCCGTACAGTCTCTGCGTTGACGTCAAAGGCTACCCAATGCAACTTGAGACGCACCCCTTGCCTTTCTGGGTCGACGACGACGCAGGGCCGGTCTTTCACGGAGAGTAGACCAGCGTCCAGAAGTGTCTTCTTGGCCTCATCTGTCTTCATGTTAACAAGCCAGACGTGCGACATCTGATACGCTCCTATGCCGCTTACCTCTTGAATGATGCCTAGTTCCTTGAGCGGCTTTCGGAAATCATTAATCCCGTACGGACGCGCTGCGATGTCGCAGTGCAGAACCAACGTGCGTCTGAGTCCTTCTCCTGTGGGCAGTCGTGGCAGAATTAAACGGTAGTCCTTGGGAAGGGATGTGCACGAGAAACCGCGGCCAGCGTCGGCCGCTGTAACAGCTCTTGACGAGCCTGCCATCCTGCGTCCGCATGCGTCGGTGACCAGAAGCAGAATCAAACCACGCTGGTGCTTGGGACTTGTTCGCAAACTTGCCTTAGACAGGCTTGATGGCGGGAAAGGGATCGCGTTAATACGACTTATAAAACGTTCTAAAACAGCGAAAGAACAAGCAGTCGTCGCACAGTGCGAATAGCGTAACGAGTGGGTCGTCCAATGCTCCAACCCATTACAACAGCTTGTTCTTGTTCGCCTATTAACTGTGGCGCATACCCACTTCAGGCATAATTTTTCATCGTCGTCAGCCACTGCATCAACAATTGGCACAAAATTCCTTGCTAGTGTTTAACAGATACCACAATTCTCACAAGAACGACAAACGATAGCATAGCGTGTGCCGGCCTGCTACACTACTACTAAGTGGTTCTTAAGAGAGAAATGAAGAGAAAAGTGAGCCCCGTAACTGTCTGCTTCAGCGAGCGACACCTCAACAGTAGCTCACAAGGGATGGGGATGAGGAGAGATTAAAAGGGTAGGAGTAAAGGTGTAGAAAAGAGGAAGAGGCGTGAGGTGGTAAGCCTAAGAAAGCGACGGCAAATGGAGGGGATAGGAGAGATAGGAAAGATGGAAACACGGTCACAGGAGTCCGAGGACGGGGCACCACTTGCGAGAGCTCTTGTCGGCGTCAGTAGATGGCGTAGAGCAAGTCCAGTCGGTCAAAGCAACACTGTCGTCCAAGGTCGTCGGCGTCAGGAGATGACGTAGGGCGAGCCCAGTCGGCCAGAGCTACGCTGACGCCGGAGATCGCGAGGGCACAACCGGTCGGTACGGAATCCAGCAAGCGAGTGCCACCCAAAAATTATCATTATTATTAATGCCGTAGTGGATACTCAGCAAGCAGTAACGGCTGCAAGTGTGCTTGCAGCCGTTATTTAATGAGTGTTTAGAAAATGCTCTGAAAGGCCGCTCTTCTAGCTTTCGCTGTGACTGTCCTGCGCCTTCCACGCAAGACTGACGTTTTTTGTGTTTTTTTACAAGATTCATGCATAGTCTCCCAACGGGAAGTAAATGCTCGACTGGATATGCTTTGAAGAGTGTCCCTCGTTGCACGTCCAGTGGAGAAAAAACATGAACGTTACGAGAGTGGTTCCCCAGTAGTTTGATTTGGCCCACGCCGTAAATAATTGGGTTTAATTATTCTTTGTTATCTACGTACTTATATTCGTGGCACCCGAGATTGTCTGTACACTAAGCCAACAACGCCTACACAATTTATCACGCGTAATAAACACCGTTTGTAAGAGTTTCCACGTGATATTTTACGAATAATAATGCAAGAATAGAATAAACTGGAGCGAACTTTTCAATAGTATATCATGCGCTCGTCCCGAACCGCTGGAAACACAGGCATACAAACGTCCCTGCTAGGTGCCAAGATCTTCCAGGCGACCTAATTAAAATTACATAATTTATCAGAAGCCATTTCGAGAGACGTGAACAGGAACAGACAAAGCCTTTGTTTGTTTGCTGGTTTGTTTGTCTGTAGCCTAGAATCCATGTCACATACCCACTCTGGGGGAATGGCCAAGAAAATCTATAGTATCATATGGACGGTAACTGCACTATTGCTTATCAAAAAAAAAAGATGTACAAAGCGGAAGACATTATCAAAAAGATCCAAAGAGTGAGAAATCAAAAACAAAAAAACTAGAAAATATTTACTATTATATTAACGACAACTTGATTTTTGGAGCCGACCTGGCAGCTGAGTTTGACAAACACAATTAATTTAGGATGTGCGTCTCATATTTATTCACAAATTAGAAACTACGTCTCAACGTTTTTTGTTTTTTTTTTCGAGAATCCGTAAAATTGGGCACTATGTTGAAGTACGTTTAGTGGCTTGAATGAAATTGCACACTGGTCGTATCGAATACATCTCTGTGGCAATGTCCCAAAACGGAGGCACATAAATTTAGCAGTGTTTCTGTGGTTAAACTTGAACCTAGCTTCGCAAACAGAATAGCTAGTAGTCTTTTCCTAATTACGACATGATAGAAAATATTGTTCAATAGATACCGATTCTTCGCAGAACAGACAATGGCAGGAAAGCCATCCCGCACTTGGAGTGCTTTTGTCGTCTTCTCCTCCTCGTATCCTCGTGGCACGTATTAGTGCGTCACGCCACCGTAAAATAACGGATAATCGAGCGCCATTGAAACAAGAACGGTGTACATTGTCGTATTATAACTACATAAAAAAAGGACGTCAGCCATTGTAACTCGATCAAAACTGCTTGACAGCAAAGCTAGAACGATGGTGAGTTTCGCTTCGGTACAAAAAGCATCATCATCACCGCCATTTCATTTCACTAATTGAAAAGCACAATTATCATCATCATCTCGAGAATCGGCACTCTTAGTTCACGCGACCTGCGCCACGGACGACAGTGGCACGGCGAAGACACAACTACTGCAAAAAATAATAATGTAAAAACAAAATGAAAGAAAGCACACGGACGCAGGGACGCAGTCCAAGTACCACCTTTTCGCCTCTTTCCATCACATATTCATGATATACAAGTACCGCCACCCAGCGTGCATTCTAAAGACTAAACGAGAGGTGGTTACTACGACGACGACGACACGGTACATACGACCGACAGCGTAAAAAGTTTCGCCTCAAAAAAAAAAAAAAAAGAAAAAGAAGGCGCATGCAGTGGATCGGTGATTCGTGGATACACAAAATTAAAAGACGATTGAACATGCTGAAACTTACCGTGCAATCCTTAGGCTGACGCTGTAGACTCTAAACGGCTGCACTTTGTAAAAAAAAAAAGGCGCGCAAAGGAATGAATCCGTGGTGGAAGCCGTCGCTACTCCAGAAAGGTGGAAATACCCCGTCGCGACAGCGGCCAGCCGCGGCTACCCACGGCTTGCGCAATACTCCACGCGCTCGCCTGTGTTCTTGCGCGCCATGGCTGTAGAGCAGCGCCGCCGCACAACTTCCGAACAAGTATGTAGTGCGTTTATAATTTTAATGCTGCCACAACGAAATCGCTGTGGTACGGACTGTTGTAAATTGTAGAATGTCACCAACGTGAGCAAGCGCCAATCCTGTGAACGGCACTATTTATTAGGCCCCTTCACAAAACTCTGGTTGGAGACGGGTTGGCGCGCAACAGAAAGCGCCGGCCACGGCACCTCTACGGCTGCTGTTTTGTCGGCTGGACATGTAAATAGTATTCTCTAACAGTGTACGGACGGCACAGCTCTTCGAACCGGCAGTCTAGGCGGTGAATCTCCGCGGCCGACGAGGATAGTATTGCCCCAAGCAACCACTGACTCCTCAGAGGTTAAACCCTTCGTCTGCGTACTTTTCTGTTATTCCCGATGGCTGCCGTAGACTTGGACAGGTTGTGCTCGACGCTATCCAGTGTCCAAGCGGGCAAACTGTATTGCCTGGACGGTAACATTTGTCTTCCCATCCCGAAGATCACCGGAATGTCCGTTCCCGAAGCCATCGCCACAATCCGCTCGAGCATCGCTCTCATGTCGGACGTGAAGGAGCGCCTGGAGTGCATTTGCGCGATTTATAGCTGTCTTATGTCCAACAGGGCGATCGGTCCCTGGATTCTCTATCACGCCCCCGACGTCCAGGAGGCCCTTTTGGACCGCTTCTTGCTGACGATGGATGCGAAGCACGTCCTCACCGACTCGCTGGCTATAACGGAAGAACGTATTTACGCGTGCTCGTTGGTTCCGGAGAGCGAAAGCCCGACTACGGGCCACGACGTGTACTGCTTCACATTCTGGACTTCGTCTCCGTGCGTCGCACTCTACAAACCACGAGAGGGGTATTCCAGCGAAGTGCATAACGTTCTCGGCAACACTCTCGGCGGTGATCCTAAGGACTTCGAGCGAGGCGAATACTTCGACCAGGATGTGGCGCACAACGTGGCCATGAGCTTGGCTCCGTCGAGCCGAGCTTCGTAGGACGTTGGAGAACGATGATATTTGCTTGGTTTCCCACAGACACCTTTTGTACCGGCCGACACCGACTTACTGCACGGTAAGAAAAAATAAACCCACGTATCTGCGCGTTTCGATGCAAATGTAATCGGAAAACGATAGTCTTCTGTGTGGAGGCGCTGTGTGAGATATGGACATAGGGAGCCTACATGAACGGCCGTGTTTAGGGTGATGTCAGCCTTTGACCCACTACATGCCGCCAACGCACCACCGCCCGCCAAAACACAATGTTGCCAGACAGCAACGCCGCGCTGTCGCCCCATCTTGGTGCCCGCACTGCGTCTACGCCCGGTTGCGTTTAGTTCTCAATAATACGGCGTCTAACGTTGCGGTAGCGTGTTAAACGCTGCCGGTGAAGCCTTAGAATGCCTGGATGCTGCGTACTGCTCTGCACTAACCACAACAGAAAGTGGGTGCGAATGTTCCGCTTCCAAGCGAGCCCTGGCCGACGACAACTATGGCTGGCTCAAGTGAAGCGAGGCGGCTGGGAGCCCACCAGTGCGTCTCGTATTTGCTCTGTGAGTACTGCGTATTTCGTTCACTGTTTTTTCCTGCGGCACACGTATATGTGTTTTGCGGTGTTCGCGAATGAGTAGATAACCGAAGTTGTCGTTGCTGCGTCCACGCATTGCGAGTAGGAAGCCCACAAACGGGACGCGTCCGCGCGTTCGTACAGAGAAGCGCTCGCTAGTCTGAGCTGTTGCCACGCTTGCGTTCGTGTCAACGTAACCTCAGTATTATGTCGAAAGTGTTTGTGTGTGGGCTTCGAATTTCTTCGTGCGCTCACTTTGAGAACTGGGTCGCTTACACGACCCTGAGAACCGCCGCTGTCACTCGGTCGGCTCCTTTTTGTTGCGCCGTACTTCACGTAGCTGGAGGGAGCGGCGGCTGGCTCCAAAATGGCGGCGCACAGAAAACTATGCTGAATTTGGTGGAAGCTGGCAACAGCGTGCCCCGTTGCCCGCTGGTTTTGGCTGAGTTTCTTGAAGGCACTTATTAAGATGTCTCCACCCTAAAAACGGCCGTTCATGTAGGCTCCCTATATGGACACGTAGGAGTAATGCCGACAAACAGGAGATCGTACAGAACCTTGAGCTTCCCGCAAATGGCTGAACCATGAAGTCCACAGGGTGCGTTTTCGTGCAGAGCGTCACTTTTTCATCGCACCGTAAGAAACACGTAATTCGTGTAAGGTGTAGAATTACTTAGGTTTTTCAGAATAAGGTATTTTTGTATTCCCAAGTCAAGAAACACACCACCTAATACTTGCGTATTGAGACTACTAGCGTTACATTTCTTTTGTTTTTTCATCGTCAATGTTCACAAGTATGAACACTGCCACCAGATAAAGATGACTGGGTCATACGGAAGTGCCAAAACTGGGGCTGAATTGAGTGGTAGACAGACGCAGACCGAAATTTCTGCGTTCAAGTATCCTAACAAAGACTGCCGTCTTTTAAAAAAATCGTACCGTCTCTTGAGCACTTGCCTAAGATGGCGGAAACGGCGTGAGCCATTCTCTTTTCGCTTCGTTGCATTGGTTTCTCCTGAAACCTTTCAACACCATACCTAGAGTCCAATGCCTCAGGTTTGACAGGAATTGAAAGCTTTCTATCCCTAAGGTGGCCTTGTAGTGGGACCACTTTTTGACCAACTGACGATGTCATGTGGTGAGGTCATCCCGTGACGTCACAAGTTCTGGCCATCGGTGATGTCATCGCCTTACGATTATGTCCATATCATTTGTGTCAATGCCGCTAACAGTCAGCTCTCGCATTTGAGGAGGCATGTAATACTTTCTCCTTAACAAAAACATTGGTGAGATCTGGAAAACGTGTGATCTATTCGTCCAGGTTGCGGGGATGCTGACACCCCCTGTATTGTGGTTTGCGCCACGTGGCGCACGTGTCTCGCCCCAAAACCGCATTTCGAGTTACAACAACCGGGCGATAGATGGCGTTGTGTTCGCGTTGAGCACCACTATCGTCATCGTCATCATAGGGTATCGCTGGCAGTGACTCCTGTCTAGGGTGGCTAGAATTCTAGCCACCCTACCCTGGCGGAAGCAAGCCTTGGTGGCGGGCGAGAGTTGAGTCTCTTTTGCGCGTGCCGGTTGCCGCGAACGGTTGTCTCTACCGTGGTTCCCCGGTGCTCGGCACCGCGGGCTGCGCGCCGGGGGACCCTTGTGGTAAGTCGAGCGTTGGCGACGCTGCCTTGTGTGTGTTATTGTGTTTGGCATGGAGTGTATGGTAATATTGTGTGCGGATGTTCTAGCGTGTTAATTACGATTACGGCAGACGATATCGTTGTTCGAAAAGTAGCTAAATAAATGTGTGTTTGTTGTTTGATTTGTACCGACCATGTCTGCTATGACCTTTCACTCCAAGAGCGTGGTGTGGCGTGGCACTTGCCAATTCGAGACCACACAAGGTGTAGGTGATGACAAGCGTGTTCGCAACAAAAATCTCTTTTGTCGATAAGCAAGTCATTTTGAAGTTTGTGAAAGCCACATTTCATGTGCAATACTTTTTTTAACGCAGTAAGAGACATTCGGAAGCAGATTTGTGCATCTGAAATGTGCGCATCTCTCAGCTGAAGTTCTAAATCGTGAATAATTGCATTCGCGTCACTCAAGTAAACAGGCTGTGTTGCGATGAAAATGCAGCAGTTGCTTCCCTTAAAAGGTTGCTTGCTAAGTACACAGCGATATATATATATATATATATATATATATATATATATATATATATATTTGATTTCCCCGAAGAACACCACAGTTACCGCAATGAACACCACAACAAGAAATATTGTGTTACCCTTTAGCGTTGTTTGCTCAATTGCTGCTCCAACGACTCTTCGACGAAAGTATATTGACCCCCCAAAAACGCTCCCGTTACTACTTAAAGGGACTAATACACAGGGCTCGTCAAATGATTCCTTTTTCTTAGCGTGTACGTCTTCAAATGGAATGGTGGCGCCTTCGGTGTTTTGAATAATGCGCTATGTGTTGTCTTTCCTTGTGTTGAACACAGATAGCACGCGAAAAAAAATTATTTGACGAGAATGACTAGGGCGAAAAAAAAAAACGGAGCATACGAGAAAAGCACACAAAGGACATTTTTCTTGCGCCAATCAATTCTCGTGAATATGCACCAACTAGGCCCTCAAAGTTTACGATTTATTCTGTTCGTTTCACGCGACTGGCAACATTGCTAATTTTAGAATTCATTCCTTGCTTTGTTATGCTTTCCAGGCCGAAGACTGTCTCTTGAGAAACCAATGGGAAACTGCATCGACCAGAGCTACGATTCCCTCCTCTCGGGCCGGAAAACGTTGTTAGTAGCTTAAGGGCTGTGCTGAATCATCACCTGCTGCATGTCTTATTTAGAACTTTGACTCAACTGCCTAAAAAATATTTGCGGTACTTTTAAACTAACCAACAAACCTTACGATGACTTTTTTTGTTTTTACCGCGTGTACAGTATGTTTTGACTGCCTGTAACCTTCAGAAGCACCTGAAAGCTATACTTTGTGTGCTCTGTTGCTTCATAAGTGTGTTACGTGACTTGCGATACGCGACCTAAATTTCGGAACGTGTGCTCTCCACTTACATTGTAGCCCATAGCGTCCACCATTAAACGGATCGCCATCAGTACAAACTGTCACCAAAAAAACTTTGAAGCGGCTGAAATGTTTTTAAAAATGAGCCGAATAAAAGGAATTTTATCGATACGGTAATGCGTTGTGGGGTTCCCTCTCTTTGTGCACCGTGAAGCAGCACGGTTAGGTTTTCGAGTGCTGCGTTTTTCTTGTCATTTAAATCGCTTACGGCCGGCCCCAGCATAGCTCCCGTAAGATTCAATACGCCGGGAATGTTCCTTATTCTTGAGCTGTTTTCCCACACTGCTGAACATAATTAAGCTTGCGCTCACTACAGCTGCCCACACTGCATGTCTCATTACGCTGCTTCAGGCTTACACTCTCGATCCTTTTGTTTATTAGACTAAATTACATGATGAGTATTTCAGTAGACGTTTCTAAGGCTGTGATTAGCCTGCACATTTGCCTGTGTTGCATTTTTGTCACTAGACAACACTTCGGAGTGAGAAAGAAGAAGAGACAGAATTTATTTACAGAAAGGTAGAGAGGTCGGCCTGAGCAGTGTCTTTAGCCGTTTGGGCATAGTAAAGATGTGTAAGAATATAACAAGCGAAGTTCGCTGGATGAGCCGAATATTCTATTCCACGCCTGTGTGTGTGTGTGTGTGTGTGTGTGTGTGTGTGTGTGTGTGTGTGTGTGTGTGTTTAGATGTTATCGGAACGTGCGAAGGTTTAATATAAATGTTATTCTCTGGCGCGAGTGTATCTTAGCACACGATTGGTCAGCCTGTAGTATGCTTTAAACCAGACCTTCGAACTGTGTCTGGCTTTTTCCATTAAAACGAGCATCTGCCTATTGAAAATTATCGTAGTGATCGACTCCGGCAAAGATCTGTTCCAGCGGGTACAAGTATAACCATCTCTGAAGCACTAATTCCGCCGCAGAGCGAACTTAAAAACACTCGCGGCAGAGATTCCTGCCCAAACTCTCACAGAGTGCCAAAGCCTTGAGAAACACCGCGACAGGTTTTTCTGTATGCAGACATTATTCATTGTATAGAAGCGCCCAGAAATGATGTTGTGATAGTAGCAGCGCTTAGTTTTTAAATCATGTCAGCGCTATAAGCGCCCAAAAAAATTTGCTGGGGGAGGGGGGCGTTGGACAAAAAATTTCGGGGAGGGGGTTGACCCCCTCCCCCTTGGCTACGCCACTGCAAGCGCTGTAGGCCTTAGTATCGGCGAATAGAACGTTGGGCGTCGACAATCTGAGAAGCAGCCAAGAGCAAGGACTTTTACGCATGCATCATCGAAGATTCCAGCGCTGTCGCTGGCAGTGAATCTTGTTGTGGCCTAGCAACGAATGTTGTATTCGTATTGCATTTGGGAATACGGATACTGGTATTGTTGGCTACTTGACATGTCTCTGAGTTGTCTTGTTTATGTTATTATGTACACTTTAGTGATTCGCCTGCGTTGGTGCACCTTTTGGCACTATCGCGATTATAGATTTTATTGCCGTTTGGCACGAAGATCGCATGCTAAAGAATGCTTGTAGTAGTACTGTACAACACACTGTATTTTGCAATGTTAGTTTCTTTTTATGTAACAGTAAGCCTGCATCACTGCATACATTATTTATTTATTTTATTTATAAAATACTGCAGGTCCCAACAGGGGCCCGAACAGGAAGGGCAAAAGGACGCAAACAAAGCAAGGCAGAGAAATCGCATACTCAGCAAAAAAAAAAATGACACTGGCATGTGTACAAAAGAAACTGCAGCAAAAAATAAGGCAAAAACTACATAATTTCTTTAAAAGTGGTACGTCAAGGTGAAGCAACAATAGTAGAAACATAAAACAAAAAGTTTTCACACACTGATATATAAGACCATGTGATAAAGGCTCGTCAGACATATATACACAAAGAGGCTTGAGATAAGGCAAGTGACATTGGCTTTTTAAACTAAGGATCGAGGAACAAAAGGATAACATATAATGAAGCTATAAAAATTGGTACATCATGGTCAGAAGTTTAAATAGTACCATGTTCTAAGAAATCGTCATTATGTAAGGGGGGAATGGTAGGTTGTTCCAGTCGGTGATAGTTCTTGGGAAGGAATATTTGAAAATATTAGTGCGTGTCAGATAAGTGTTAGAGAGTCAGCATGACGATGCCGTGTTGTTCCAGCAGTAAGCGGCAATAAGTAAGGACTTGGGTTTATAGCAAAGAGTTTATTTTTCAGTGCAAACAGGAATTTTAGTGTCTGTATTTTTCTGCGCAGGTGTAGTGTTTGAATACTATTCTGCATCATTAAACTAGAGGGAGAGTCACTATTATGACATTTAGAATAAATGAACCTGACAGCTTTACGCTGAATCATTTCCAATCTATCGATATTATTTTTGTGCACGTATCCCAGACTATGCTGGCGTATTCGAGTTTAGGCCGCGTTATTGATGTATAAGCCGTTAACTTTGTACTAGAGGGTGTATCCATTAGTTAATGTCTGAGAAAACGAAGTTTTCTGAACGAAGAGTTGCATATGTTGGTAATGTGTGTATTCCAATCAAGGTTATTAGTTATTGTGATTTCCATGTTTTTATACTCCTTCACTTCTGCAAGCATTTCGGAAGCCAGCTTGTACCCAAAAGAAAGTTTTTAGATGTCTGTCTAGTTATTGACATATACACTGTTTCATTGAAGTTTAACTGCATGCTCGACCGATCACTCCAAGAAAGTATACTTTGGAGATTATTGTTGAGCGATAATTGATATTCAAGGCTTTTAATTTTACTATAAAGTGCACAATCATCCGCAAATAATCTAATTTGAATAGGGGAATGAATTTTGTTGGTTATGTCATTAATGGATATCAAGAATAATAAGGGGCCAAGGATAATGCCCTGAGGCATACCAGATGAGACTGGTAGCTCCTCAGATGAGTGGCCATTAATAGAAACTACCTGACTCCGGTTGGTCAGATAGGCAGCCACCCAATTAACTAAATAAGCAGGAAGATTAATCGATTCTAGTTTAGTAATAAGCTTGCTATGTAATACAAGATCGAACGCTTTCTTGAAATCTAGAAATATTACATCAACCTGGCCTGACCCATCAAGAACACTAGCAAAATCATGAACAGCTGTTGTTAACTGTGTGATAGTAGAGAAACCTTTGCGAAAGCCATGTTGACAGGACGACAGTATGCAGTTATCCTCTAAATAATTATTAATTTCCTTAGCTATGATATGTTCAAGTAGTTTGCAACATGTGGAGGTTAGTGATATAGGGCAATAATTTGTTACTAGTGTGGGGTCACCTTTTTTTAGTACGGGTACAACACGTGCCAAAAGCCAATCATTAGGCAGTGTAGCTAAAGACAGGAACATTTGAAACGTACGAGCTATGAAAGGTGCTAACGCTTCTGCATATCTTTTCAGAAAAACATTAGGCATATCATCTGGACCTGAGGAAGATTTAGTTTTAAGGTTGAGTAGCATAGAAACGACACCTGGCATTGATACAATATCGGTAGCAAGGAAGTATGGTCTACGGTTATGAAGTGTAGCAGCATCAAAACTCGAAAAAAACACTGTGGAAGTATTCACATTTTATTTTTAGACCCAGGACTAGCCATTGGCTACAGGTCCAAGTAATCTGATGATTTTTTGTATTGTATGATTCAACAAATAAAAAAAGTGGTCGTGTATGTTGCACAAATAACTCCAACGCGTCGAGCCCGTGACCGCATCGGAAGGTTTTATAAAACTATCTAAATCGTTATCAGTCCTCGGACACTCGCTGCTCAAGGCAGCAGCTACATTGCCATGAGGTGGTAACATGAAAGATGAGAGATAAGAGTGGGTGCAGCAATACAAATGATACAAATACGTGAGATCAACAGCTTTCAAACCGTCGGCCAACTGAAAGACGCATCACTAATTCAAAAATACGACGTGACGCAGAATTCTATACTCAAAATGCTTCATGAGACGGCGTTTGGTCCGTGAAGAGCGGTCGTCCTTTAGTTCAAAAAGAACTAATAGAAAGAAATCTATTTCACCATTTGACTATTGATCGATTGATTGATATGTGGGGTTTAACGTCCCAAAACCACCATATGATTATGAGAAACGCCGTAGTGGAGGGCTCTGTAAATTTTGACCACCTGGGGTTCTTTAACTTGCACCCAAATCTGAGCACACGGGCATACAGCATTTCCGCCTCCATCGAAATGCTGCCGCCGCAGCCGGGACTCGATCGGCAACCTGCGGGTCAGCAGCCGAGTACCTTAGCCACTAGACCACCGCGGCGGGGCCTACCATTTGACTATTGCGCCAGATGATAAATACGCTGAATGCACGGTCAGCGGTTACTATATGCTCGTGCAGTTCTGCAAATTCTCAAAACTCCGGTAACAGCAACGAAATTGTCATACGCATATAGGCAACGTGCCAGGCTTGTAATTGTGCTTAATTACCTAGCGTAGTGTGTCTCACAGGGACAAATTCAATAAATACATCACGTGAGCACAGTCGTCTGAAAACGGAATGGTGTGCTAAAGACATCGCTTTGTGCTTGTGCATATTTTCAAACTGAATAATAACTTGATGGGCAGTGAAAATGTTTACGACCGTTGGTGCGGAACATATTGCTGCGTCAAATTCAACACTGCTCGCCGCCTTTTCTAGTACATAAATATTTCTGTAATAAAAGATTGTTATCGCAATAACCTCATTTATAAGAATTTGTTATATTCACGAAAGATCGCGTAGTCCTTGCACAAACCTAAACATTTACTTCTTGTGCAACTGCGACGCTGAAATCAAGAAACAAGCGTAGGGCTCTTGCAAGATGGCTGACGAGCATATTTTGTCACGAAATTAAGGCAAAAGTGGCTAAGCTGTCAATTGCCGTCAATCGCAGGAGTCGACAGCGACTTCGTGGTAATAATTTGCGGGCTCCATCAAGCGCCTTGTATACACATCTTTGTGGTTCCACAATCTGGCTCTTCATTCAACATACATTGAATCAAACTTCGTACATCCAATTCAGGGTAACCGCTCGGTTATTCATATCCACCTTGTTAGGAAGCGCAGCCACTATTACAAAGAACACACAACACAAGCGCTTGTGTTGTGTGTTCTGTGTAATAGTGGCTGCGCTTCCTAGCAAGATGGATCCTTACCAACTGGCCCGATACAATTGTTTATTGGGTTATTCGTAGTACCACCTACGAATTCGCGCACGTGCAACTCACGAGAGCGTTCCAGAGACACAAGCGGCTGTCGATCGCATTGGTGACAATCCAGCAAACGATACAGGAGTGATACGTATTCGTAAAGAAAAAAAGTTATTGCAAGACAACGCACAAACACTCGCGAAACTTTGCGACTCAGATGAGTATTGGGACACTTTTCTTTAGAATAAGAAATCGTATATTCACTAGATATAAAATTCATTCGTCTTGCTCTTTTCTTCGTTTCCCGATGAGAGTACACGCGTTGTCTGAGTTCAACCGCAGACTTCAAAGAACGTATGCAATGACTTGCATATGTTGCATTGCATATATGCATCCCATATGTTGCACCGCAATGCAACATTTAAGAAAAACAGTAAAATGTAACGGTTAAGACAGCTTTTTTTCTTATCGAATTGGTACTCGATTGCCGTAATTATCTCACAGCGTGCTAATATAGTTGTCTGTGCTCAGGAACAGTGCGCGATTACATATAAAACACAGCGGTATCCTCGACGTAAAGTAGGTCGACTATGATACGAAGTACTCACGTGACGTCATCCGCAAGGGGCGCTAGAGCGGCAGTCGCCATAATCCTGGTCTCGCGCGCGAGCATCATCGTTGTACCACAATCAAAGTCCTCGACAGCACGTGTTAAGTTGATATTTTTCCAAGAAAACGGGTTATTTGGGTGCAGTGACGCCTAATGTCACGCTGTCATTTGCAGGATCACTGACGGACCTCGGCTATACGGTGGGCGGCGCACTAACTGGCGCCACCAGGCGGGTAGAGCACAGTAAGTACCCTTATACAGGTCGGCATTGCGCCGCATAGCGATGAAGCTACCTGTTAAAATAACGCGATGCCATGCTCATATTTACAAGTAAAGAACGGCTAATCGCCCAGCAGATGGGGGAAACGGGCTAAGAGAAAAAAAAAGAAGAAAGGCCTAACGCACAGCAGAACGCGTAAGTCTTTGCTGGGTGAGTTCGGATACGATGATGCTGGGGCTAAATGTTTTTGATTACAGCCCGCACCGGTCCTTCCTCAGTTGAAAACTGGGGAATGACTTCTTAAGGACTTTAAGAAAGTTTAGTTCCCACCTATGCACCGGTAAACTTTCTGCGATGTGGCACAAAAACGCTCCTCGACGGATTTCAGCACACAGGCGCTCGGGCCTCCACGCTGAAACAGCCTGGTATTACGCGAGCTTGCAACAGCGTGCAAATCTCACAATACTCGCTCAGCTAACGCCGGGACTACAAATTTGCGCAGATGCGAACTATTGCGTAGGGCGTGCCATGGGGCGTCTATACTGTTCTATTCGCCAGTGCCGGTTTGTTTCTACCTGGACATTTAACGTCACTTCCGTGCATACGTTTCGCTAGACATTGAGATACGAGCTCTGTGGAGTTTTCCTTGCTCAGTGCGTGTATACAACTGAAAAGACTGCACAAATGAAGCGGTTCTTCAAATAAGGGGAGGCTTCTCAAAAACTTTTAGCCGCTTGCGTGGGCACGAATGCACAAACTGCTAATAACTTGATTGATAATAGAATGGAGTGGGCATTGGCTACACACAAAAAAGTAGATACGTAAAACACCAAGTAAAAGTATGAACCGTTGCCGATTTCTAAACGCCTCGTGCGCGTTACATCACGGGCCTTCACCACATTTCACTGCTTGTTTTCATGTATTTTATGAGAATGACACCCATTCCTGCTAGATCTATTATTAAGAACGTGAGTAGCACCTGACTCAGCACGTACGCGTTTAAGTACTTGTGGCAGAGTAGTGCGTGGCAATGCATCGGCTGCGTTCAGGAAAAACAGTGTCTGTTGCTCTGATGAAGACCTGTCTTCGTGCGCGTCGGCCATCGGGACGCTTTCCAACCTCACTCTCGACATTCGGCAAGCTCAAGGTGGACGAAAGCCGCATCATTACGCCCTTCAAGGCCTCATCAACGCCGTGCCGAAATAGTTACGACTGAACTTTCCGTCCCCGAAGCAACGAGGAAGGCTTCATCTCTGCCATAGGCTGACACCAAACTCGACACGAAGCTTCCGTAGGAACCGTTAACATTACGGATAGCAATGACGTACGTGGATGCACTGTGCTTGCACCTTTCGAGGGTGCCGCAACACGACCTGGGACGCCTGGAAGAGCAGGATCTCCCTAGGCTTCCAAGGCTCGGCGACAAAACTGTACCACAGGCCGTCATCTCTGTTCGTGTCCTTATACAATCCATGACAGATATGTACGCGCGTCCGCACTTCGCAGCCCACTTGTACAGCATTCTGGCCAATATGGGCATCATACGGCCCTGGGCGTTCTATCTCGTGGGCCAGATAAAGGACCGCAGTGACGTCATCGGCGACATCCTGAAGAAAATGCGGCGCAACAATGTCTTCGGCGCGTTCACAAAGGCGACGGAAAACGTCTACTGCAGTTGCCTGCTCGTCGTCGATGACGGGGGAAGCTTGACTACAAGCCTCACTTGTTGGCCACCTGGCGGACAAAGCCTTTCATAGCGGTTCACGAATCGCCCGAGGCATAATCACCGTCGCTCGCAAGCGCCCTCCGACAGGTATTCGGCCCACATCTGGAATCCTTCCATTGCGGCGTTTACCAAGACCTGATGTCGGCGCATGCTGTGGTCGCCCGGTTGTTGCCGTGATGCCATTGCCAGCTCCCGTGGATGTTGTCCATGAAGAACGAGGAAACGATTGTCTTCATTTTGGCCTGCGATCTTATTCCGTACGTCAACTTTCTAAGTTGTTTAGCTTTCCTTTCTAAATATAGCACAGTTGCTTCGCCATCGGTAAATTTAAGCCCACGATCCTTAATTGCAACCAACACTGAAATGAACAAGTATCCGTCCTGTCTTCTGTAGGAACCGCGTATATACAGCTACATAATTTAAGCATCTGACCCATTTAAGCACATGACCAAAAAAGAAACTGACAAATGCCCGCCGTGTCATTAGCGGGAACTACGTACCATGACTGTTAATTTTTATTCAAGCAGTTATCCATTTGCCATTGGTTAAGCAATCCTGACTTGAAGCTATGTTAGGCACGGAAAGTTTTGTGATGCGGTTTCGTTTTGATGACGTATTAACTCGTATGTAGGTCAACACGAACTCTTAAAAGAAAACTAATCTAACTGTCCTTTGTTGAAAAAAGCTCTGGTGACGGTGCTTGTACAAATTAATCCTTGAAGCAGAGCCATTAATTGCGTGACCCATAACGATGCTTGCAAACCCAATACGTCTTGCTCAGTGTTCCAGAGTTAACAGTGCTAACTAGTAAATGTCGGTGGCTTGTGCCAATTCATTTTAATCACAATGAACAAATGTTTCATTCGTTCTCTTCTTTGCAGCACCAAGACACTGTCCTTCGTCGAACTAGCGTTTTTGCTAAAACCGCTCCACCCAGTAAACCACCAGACCATCGATCGTCGAAGCCAAGAAAGCTCCTGATGAGTACCACGCCTGTTCGAAATACTGCGAAAGACGTATTCGAATTGTGTGTATTGAACAGTCATTTATTCGACGTCTCATTTTTAATCTAAATTTTTTTACGTTACTTTTAGCCTGATACGTCTCAAATATCCTATAGCCCGCTTTTTCGAGACTCCCCTTTAAGGGTTAGTGCCAGCCAGACGGAGGACATGGCCCTAAGCTCACTCTTCACAATGTGTAGTCCCCTGCGTAGTTCTTGCGTCACGAGACATCCTTTTCACTCCTTAGCACTGTGACGATGCCTCGACGGAGAGGCCGAAAGCCGTCCACGTACCTTTCATCATCACCCGACGCAAGCGGCCACAATATGACCGCTGCTCTCGGTATCTAATAAAAGACAACAGATCACGGCATCGTTTAGCCGATTACAAGAACTTAGATGCTCTGGCGCTTTAATAAAGTTCTTTGTATGCATGTATGCGCTCGTGTTTTGTGGTACGTTTGCAACCGTGCTTCTTCGGGCCATTGATTTGATTGATATGTGGGTTTTTAACGTCCCAAAACCACCATATGATTATGAGACGCTGTAGTGGAGGGGTTCCGGAAATTTCGACCACCTGGGGTTCTTTAACGTGCAGCCAAATCTGAGCACACGGGCCTACAACATTTCCGCCTCCATCGAAAATGCAGCCGCCGCAGCCGGGATTCGATCCCGTGACCTGCGGGTCAGCAGCCGAGTACCTTAGCCACTATACCACCATAACAGGGCACTTCTTCGGGCCAAATTCCTTCAAATATTATTATTGCTAGGGTGGCACACTTTCAGACTTCAGTATACGTGCTTGACGCCCCCGGGCATGCGCATAGTTCAATAGCTTGTGCAATGCATTGCAACAGCCCAGCTCGGGCGATAATTCGCGCGGTGTCCCATACAGGGATGCCACCTCATCAGTGGCGTTGCATATATTCTTGCAGACCAGCCAAAACCTCGCATGCCCGAAACGGCGAGTCTTCCAGAAAGTAGGACGCGACAAATAATTTTTGCTGGTAAAAATGCACTAATATTTAGATTTAACGTCCCGAAACCGCGACATGATAATGCTGTGCTCCGGGGTGCTATGCAGGATGGGCCGAGTTTCGCAAAACTAGGGATTTTTGAGCTCTGGCGACAACCCCTTTTGAACGGGCCAACAGTAGGCAAAATTCAAATCCACCCATCAGCGCGCTGCGTTTGATTGGTTACGATGGAAATAGTCATCGGGTCAAGGACAGTCGACGAAGTTCGGCGTTGTTTTCAAACCAGATGCATCTTCTTTTGC
Organism: Rhipicephalus microplus; assembly: GCF_043290135.1. Lineage (NCBI taxonomy): Eukaryota > Metazoa > Arthropoda > Arachnida > Ixodida > Ixodidae > Rhipicephalus > Rhipicephalus microplus. Next base: position 59,862,660 of record NC_134707.1, on the reverse strand, counting down.
TTGTTCGTCGTTGCACTGAGTGAAGAAGTGCACCCATGCAATAAAAGTGCCAGAAACTTTTCGTGATGATATTTTTTGAAGTACGTGGCGTTTATATTTACTTTGAAGCTTTTAATGCGCTAAGCATGTTTTAGCATAATCAGCACGGTGGCCTCCGAGATTAGCGCCGGCCGAGCGTCTTACAACATCGCGACTGCAGCTAAACCCGAGGCCACGTGTTAATTATCACGGTCAGCCAGAACATTCTAACGCGCTGCTCGGCTTGTGTGCGTATTCTTTGTCCGCTAGCACCCGAACACGTGCGGCCGGCTAATTAGGTATTCGGCTGGACGTTATACTTGGCTAGTTAGGCCAGTGCATGTTATGACCAAGCTAATTACGCCAAGTCATGGGAAGGCCGAGGCAAGGGCATTACCTTGACTCGGTCATGGTAAGAGATTCAACAGTTGGCTACGATAAAAATTTGTCCCTAGATTACTAAAAGGAAGTCTGCTTACCCGAAAGAGCGAAGCAGACAGCGCGATATGAACATGTCTTAATGTTATTTATTCACCCATACTGCAGTCTCACTTTTTTGAGACATAACAGGCGTAAATACAGATGTTCAGCAACTCGAAGAAACACAATTGAACAAAATGCACGTTTACACAATTTTGTTTTTCAATCTCCTCAGCACCGAGTCAGCGTACAGACTGATCAGGCTTATTTCATAAATGCACGTTCCGCACTGAAAAAAGAAAAGAAAATAATTCAGCATATATCTAACGGGGAAAATGTTTAGGGGATTTTCAAAACGGTAAGTGCACGAGCTGATTGGCATGTATGCATATTTATTATATTTCCAATGCGTATATATTTGTTCACACGAAGTAAACGCTCATGTTGTAACGCTGTTTCGTCCTGTCGTCTTTCTTCTCTTGTTCAGCCGTGCTGTTTTTTTTTACAAAAAATTTAAGGGATCAATTAGCCGGGTATGGTGTGCAGAAGGTGCAATGAAGGATATGGGTGCTTGAACACTCGATCTGATGTGACCGATCTTGTGCAGGAGGATGACACAATTGCAAGTTCGCCGATGTTCGAGAAGGGCCGCACCGATAAAACATGCGCATACAAAGTGAGCGAGAGACACTGGTCAAAGCGAAAAAAAAAAAACAAGCCTTATTACTCTTTTTTAACGGATCCTACATAGCCATGTCATGGCACTGTTGAGGTGACCAAACAAACGACTATTATGTGAGTATGGTCGAAGCCGTACGCGCTGTAAGTCCGCATTTTTTTTTCTGGAGTTGCCTATAGCGTGCGCCGGGGATACCAGTTTTCGAAAAGCTCGTTGCAGATTGTTTCGACGTGCTGTGCCATTTTAAATATGTAGCAAGAGTTAAAAAATTACCTTTAAATTCCGTAAGACGTACTGGACTTACACGGTCATTATATATATATATATATATATATATATATATATATATAAAATTAAGAAGCTGTTTCTTATTTGAAGAAATCGTGACTATACAGTCTCTTTAAGTTCATATATATATTTGTCATGTTTCATTTCAGTCACAAAACAGCGAAATAAGACTATTCAGCGCATCCTGGTCCCGCGAATCATAGATGGCTCTACAGATAACGCAGTCATCTGCATACGATAGATAACTCAGCCATCTGAACACATGCAGTATCATCTGCATACATTATAAGTTAAATTTGAGTGCTATATACCGATAATTTTTGCTTCGTCATTTATAAAAATAATAAACGAAATCGGCCCTAGCACCGAGCCTTGAGGCGCACCTGATGCAATTTGTACGTAAGACGACTTCGCGTGGTTAAACGCTACAAGTTTCGAGCACGACCATAAGGAATCTGCTATCCAATAAACCAGTATGTTGTCGCCGAAAAATTGTGAAGAAGCTAAAACTTCGGCAATGAAAACTTTGCGACAGGCCTTAAAATAACTACGGCATCAATCTGTCTTCGGTCGCTTAAACAAGAAGCAATGTCGTGAGTTCATTCAAGCAACTGTGTAGCAGTAGAATAGCCAGCACGAAAACCGTGATTTGATCGGTAAAGTTTATTGTGTGCGTTTAGGTACTCTAAAACGTATTTGTCAGTGACACGTTTCTAAAGTTTGGAGCTGGTAAAAAGCAAGGATATTGGCCTATAATTTGGTATTTGCTTGTTTCCGAACTGAAATGCGGGCACAAAGTTAGTTAGTTTCCATAGCTGGGGTTATTTCAGAAATTATTGATCTTTTTTTTTCAAATATTATAGAGTAAGATAACTAGCACACCATTTTGAATATCACTAAATAAGTAAAGGTGGCGTTATTCGTCTACGATTATAAGACGCAGCTTCGTAGGGAAGAACATTCTGTGGCAAAACAAATTCTCGGATGTGGTTACATAAACGAGTTTACGTATAAGGAGTACGGGCGCCCACACCTCGGGCTGTTGAACGAGTCTTTTCTTATTCTCGTATCTCGTGCCTTGAATCTACAAGGTCGTCAAACGTGGAATGCACCCACCCAGCCATGTTCATGCGCACACGTTCAACGTAGAAGTGTTTGCAGTGTGTTCAAGATGCAAAACGGTAAAGTTAGCATCCTATATATATAGTAAGGCGGCAACAAAATCAACCCGCGATATAGACGATAACAGACAGATCCTAAACTTGCCTATTCTGTCGACTTAAAATTTCTCGTTTAAAATGCCCCCCAAACAACCCCTGAAAGCGCGAAGAACGAACGCATTATTTTTTCCCGCGCTTCCCGCTCTTGCCGCATAATTTGTGATTGATTGACTTATTGATTGATTGATATCTGGGGTTTAACGTCCCAAAACCACCATATGAATATGAGAGACACCGTAGTGGAGCGGCTTCGGAAATTTCGACCACCTGGGGTTCTTTAACGTGCACCCAAATCTGAGCACACGGGCCTACAACATGTCCGCCTCCATTGGAAATGCAGCCGCCGCAGCCGGGAATCGAACCCACGCCCTGCGGGTCAGCCCCTTAGCCACTAGACCACCACGGCGGGGTTTTGCTAAATTTGTGACGCCAGTGGTTTGTTCACCTGACGTCAGGATGAAGTGGGCTTTCGATTGGTCGGTATACGAGACATGTCTTGATTGATATGTGCGGTTTAACGTCCCAAAACCACTATATGATTATGAGAGACGCCGTAGTGGAGGATTCCGGAAACGAGACATGTCTGTTGTGAATCGTCGCCTACCTTTTGTTGTCACGCTGTTGCTTGCCCGTTCCTCATTTCCTCGCATCACTGTCATGTGCGAAAAACTGATCTCACTTTGTTTTTTTTTTTTAGGTTCGTGGCTACGCAAGCGGAGGCACCAGCGTGTAGTCGAAAAGCGCGAAATTACCGACTGGCCCAAGGCTTATTGCGGACACCCGAAGTGTTTTATGAACATGCGAGTGGCGAGCAGGAGATATCATTTGTAGTAAGGGTAGTGAAGGCGATAAATAAAACTAATGTCTTCCTTGTAAACTGGGTGTGGCATGAAATCCTTCGCCACGTGACGCTACAATTCTGGGTCAGTTGTGGGTCCGGGTATAACCTTTTACCAACTCATTCAGCTATCGCATTGGTATGACTGACTCATCCAAGAAGGACAAGTGCAACTGTGAAGAAACTTGACTGTCGTCGTCCTGTGCCACCGTCCTGACTTCGAACAAGATTGGCGGACTCTCCAGTGTACCTTGAGGAGAGTGGATGATCGTCCCTTTACTAAGGAGAAGATCTTGGGTACACGGTCTTCAAGTACATCAGCCCAGAAAGCCACACGAATTCTACAATTCTGCCAGGCAACATCACTGAGCAACCCCCTGTGAAACCCTGTAGTATGTGGTGGTGGTGGTAGTGGGAGTGGTTAGAAGAGGAGAAAGGCATCTAATTTCTGCAGCCCGGTCGGGAGCACGGCGCAATGCCTGTATGTGTGGTGTGCAATGTGCATCTCTCTGTCTCTGTATCTGTATCTATCTATCTATCTATCTATCTATCTATCTATCTATCTATCTATCTATCTATCTATCTATCTATCTATCTATCTATCTATCTATCTATCTATCTATCTATCTATCTATCTATCTATCTATCTATCTATCTATCTATCTATCTATCTATCTATCTATCTATCTATCTATCTATCTATCTATCTATCTATCTATCTATCTATCTATCTATCTATCTATCTATCTATCTATCTATCCCTCTTTTCCCACCGCGGTGGTCTAGTGGCTAAGGTACTCGGCTGCTGACCCGCAGGTCGCGGGATCAAATCCCGGCTGCGGCGGCTGCATTTCCGATGGAGGCGGAAATGTTGTAGGCCCGTGTGCTCAGATTTGGGTGCACGTTAAGAAACCCCCGGTGGTCGAAATTTCCGGAGCCCCTCCACTACGGCGTCTCTCATAATCATATGGTGGTATTGGGACGTTAAACTCCACATATCAATCAAATCATCAATAAGATGAGGCTCACAGCAGGTACATGGCGATACGATGGCTTTTTGTGAAATTGCGAACCTTTCCTTAGCCACCAAAAGTATGAGATCCCATACGAATCTCATAAAAGGAGCTCTATCCCAGAAGCTGCTGCATCCGTAAATCCTTTTAGAAACAACGCTGTGCTGTTTTAGGAGTGGGTAGAAAGAACTAAATCACAGATTCGCAGGTATGCAGTCAGAATGCACTAGTCTTATTGCTTACTTACACACCAAGTTCAACCTCGTGAAAATAAAGAAACACAAAACAAAGGCTCCATTCATAATGTACAGAAAGATTTGCACCGGTTGAATTAAATTTATTGCGCGTCGCATAGTCATCCTGTAAATTGCTGCAGACAATCCAAATCAGCCTTAAGAAAAAACATGCCCAATGAAAAATTTCTTTACATGTGCATTTATGATTGAGTGATGTAATCAGCGGCACGTGAAGGCAATATTTGCGTGACAGGGACTTCCTGATTAGTCCAACTGTCATTCCATCCAAGACTTGGGCGTGGCTGCACTGCAGTACATCTGGCAGAGCAAGCCAGAAAATGAGAATCATAGAGTTCCAAATACGGTGGCTGGAGGTGGGGGGAGGGAATAAAGCTCTTAAAAAAAGAAAATTAATTAGAAGCATCATTGCACTCTTAGTATATATGCACTAATGAGTACCATCAATATCTCGCTTCGGGCTCCTACTCAAATAAGACGGTAATAAACGGGCGGCCTAATGAGCTAACATAGAAGCGACTGTCGTTATCATTCCACGCCGACTGAAATTTCAATCCCGCAAGTGATATTCCATAGCGCGCCGCCAAGGACCTCCTGCTGCCAATGAAGAAAGCTACGCTAGCGTGTTATTGCAAGAGCGGTGTGAGTGTGCCACTCACTGCGTATTCCGGAGGTAACAGATTCACACCCGAAACGAGCTTGTCCACTTCTGGCTTTCGCATCAATATTCGCAATCCATTGTCCTGAAAACGAAAATAAGCTTCTCGCTGACGGGGAAAATTAGTTTTTAATGTTTGTAATACTGATGATTTTTAGACAGCACGAGCAGCTTCTCTTGAACAAATCTGGAACTCGCGATGTATTCCTGTAATGTATAGAACTATGTGCTAAAGCACTGACCGCCACAGCCTACAGTTCTTTTACCTATCGTAGCTTCAAAGAATACGAATGAAAATTGTTGTCAGAAATATTTTTCCCGCTTTAATATTATTGAACAGTCACTTCGCGAGTAGGGCTTCAATATATCCGACCATGCTAAGCATAATGAACGCCTCGAAAACGTCTCCCGGGCGTCCAGTGTTACTGTATTCTTTGTCGGACACGGAAAGTCTCCTCGGGAGTCTGAACGATCTGCCTATTCCAATCAAGTTCGTTCCTACTTCAGTCACAAGCCTGTGCGCTGAATTCTATGGATATAATTCAGATCATTGCGGTGAGCTCGAAATCAATAATGATTTCAACAAGCTTCCGGAGTACAGATTGATTTTTTTGCTTGACACCTCGTCCGAGGTACCAAAGTATACCAAGAAACGGTTGATGCAATCAACTTTGGAGCACAAGAAAAACCTCATCTTCGCATCGGTGAAGTCCCATACCAGAGTCCGACGAGACGTTTTCAACGCTTATTGCGAAGTGGTAACCGTCACCGATGCAGATATTAGCGCTCCCGAGGACAGGTATCGCCGGTGTGACTCGCGAAAGCCGGTGCAGGCGTCAGACTTGTTCACCGAAGATAGGTCCGAAGGGAGTTTCCCCAAAGGGCACAAGTTACGAGTAATCATGAAGGATCAAAAATGGGGCGCGAGGAACCTGAAGCCGGAACGCTTGGCTCTTGTCCACGCATACAGATCGCTGAACAACACCATTGACGAGGCGAGAGGAACCATATTTTCTTTGCTCACAATCGGTGCGGACTTGTACATTCCTCCAGTGCGAGGAAGCGTTTCTCTTATCCCTGACGTATTCATTGGTGCCCAGTATTCACCTGCACCGCTTTGTTTCTTCACTGCAATGGAAACTGTCTACGAAACCACCTTCATTGATTCCTGGCGTTCTCTCATTTTGTCAACTACAGCTATCTTCATTCACTATGGCCTCTTGGCTCTGTACATGACTGTCCGCTGCCGTCTCTTCTACCGGAGACAAATACGGCAACACGGATCTCGCGTGTTCATGTTCTTTGTGTCCACCTTCCTGGGAAGGTCTCCGGCCTCGTCGATAGCGAATGCTCCAACATTCCGAGGCTTGGCCGTCGCAGTCTGGGCTCTGGGCATGATGGTTCTGGGCAATTACGTTCAGTCAAGCATCACCGCTATTCAGTCAGCCCCGCGGGCTGTCAAAGTTGTGGAATCCTACCCAGAACTCTTTCGTGCAGTCAACATTCGTGCTTTGACTCTTTGCTTTGAAAGGAACTGGTTTGATACGCTCTTGTTTTCTTTCACTCCCCAAACTACACCCCTGCAAGGAGTTTTTGTGACGGCAGGAATGAATGACAATTTCGGCGCCGCTTCGACTGTATCTGACTTCGACTGCTACCGCAGAACCCAGGCCCGAACTCACATTGCCCTTTCTGTTTGCTCTGACGACGAAGTAGCAGCAGCCTCGCAGTGGAAGCTCGTCACTGGGGACCATTTCTTCACCCTGATTCAAGTATCTGCAATACACACCCTGAATCCACTCAGGTAAGACGCCTTACTTGTTTTGCGATGCGATCTTTCACAGTGATGCTGGAAAACGCATGGGCATAACCGATGAACACAGAACGCACACTATGAGAAAGAGAAAGCAATTTAGAATTTGGTGAGTTAGTATTGTCATTAATTTTACATGTGGAGCAGGGTTTGCTGGGGGCTATGACAGTTCCTGGCGACCGTCCACGGCCCCATTGCGCATGTGCCCAACTCTCGCGCTCACGCGAGGAGGTATGGTGGAGGAGGTGGCAGAGCGCTGCCTCCGCCTCGTTTCTTCTCTCCCATTTATCCCTCCGCCACAGCTGCGCGCTCGTATATAGTAGACAGTTATAGTATACCGGGCTTACCGGAATACCGGGCGTACCATCATACCGGAATAGAAGTGCGCATGCGCAGATACGTACGTCACCCGTGCGGCTTACCGTACGCGCGGTATTTTTCAGATTTAAGGTAGCGTAGGTGAACGTAGTGTACGTAAACATGGCGGCGCTCTCGGACGCCATTTTTGAAGTGATTTTGGCGTAGTTGTTGAAAGATTCCCCCTCTTCGCATCAAACGACTGTTTAAAGTGGTTTCGCTTACCTTCAGTTAGCTTCGATGACCGAGTATTACGGATAAGTTGGCGTAATTTTTGAGATAGCTTTCCATTTCGGAAGCGTCTAGGCTTAACTAAAAGATCGATGTAAACAAATCGGCAACGTAATTTTTTTTCAAGTTTGGTGCGTGTTTCATAATTATTTGCTTTTATTATTAGTAAAATAAGCTTGTAACAACAATGCTTCGCGCGGCGGCATAGGCAAACATTCTCATTTTATTTTTTTATTTTCACAGCCTTTAAGTTATTCAACATCTGATAGGTGGCGCCACCATCCCAGCTGGGGCACGTAAACCACGTCAACAGTACCCTGCTAAACTATAACACGCTGCCCGCAACGAACATTCGTTTGCTGCATGGTAACGCCATTCCCTTAACCTCCGCTATTACGCTAACCATAAACTATAACTCTCTAATGCTGCGCTAGCTCGCTCCGTTGTGAACTCCCAGCAGCACCGGGTGTTGAAGTAATTTAACATTTGATGAAATATAGGGCATACATTAATTCGCTGTGCGGAATACACAGAGTAATACACAAAGTGGGAGGGGCGTAACATAAGCGGTACACAACATATGCCAGCTCCACAAGCACACAAATGAAACATACACGTAAACATACAAATGGAAACACAGGTGAACATTACCGGTGCTTCTCATCCCCAGGTGGTTCCCCTAATTAAGTGGGAGATGGCGTAATATTTTCCTGCTTCAACAATTCTCTCGCCCTTACTCCGTAGTTCAATAGGCGGTGCGTTGACATGTACTATAAGTGGAAAATCGGTATATATGTTAACCATAGAGAAGTATTCATCTTTATAACATTCTTTGCAGATGTGTTTACTGATTTCCCACTATTCCTACGTCACTACCTGTCGTAGCTCTCAGCAAAAAAAAAAAAAATCACAGCACATTCACGGGGTGAATGATGATGAGTGGGTCGAAGCTCCGGAAGGAATCATCGGTAAGCCATGAAACCCTTCCGTGCAATTCACTCAACAATTAAATTAAAAGTCAAACACTCCGAGCGCGCGCCAACAGCGAACGGGGTTTATTACAGCGCACACTCTAACGTACGATTGCCTCCTACCAATTACACGTGCCATATGGGACATTATTCATATTAACGTCTCGCATCTTTCATCATCATCTACAAGTACCACCCTCTAGTTTTATAACATCTCGCAACTTTTCATCAACTACAAGTACCGCCGTCTAATGAACACTCGAAGAACTAAAATAGAGGTGGCTACCTTCTACAACTACATACATCGGGGACGACCGACCCACACCTTAAGGAGCTTCGCCCCTAAAACGTCACATCGTCTTTGACCAGCACCGCAAAAACGCGCCTACAGCGCTTGAGCGTACATACTTCCTACATTTGGCAGAACACGTTAATTCCTTCCCAACAGGTCAGCGTATACTTAAAAGGCCTTCCGAGCACAAATTTTCTCGCTGTCCAGCTCTGCTCCGCGACGAACAAAAGTTAACGTCCCGCGATTCCCTCGCTTTCAGGGGCCAAGCTCTATAGCTGTACCTAAAACTGTAGGGATGCGGTAAGAATTTTGCTGCTACAGCTGGCGTTTCGGCAGTGTCGCCTGCGATGTCGTGTCGTGTCCCGCACAGTCGTGCACTGCTTCGAATTTCTGCGTATATTCGCGATTGTGGTTGCCGACGGAGAATATATCAGGATTCTAAGAAAAAATATTGAGAGAGAGGGGTAAGTAACCAAATCTTTTAAAATACGGACACCTGATTACTGCGGTGGAGCCCTCCAAACAAGGGTGCCACTACCTGTTGAGGCTCACCCGGCCTGAGAGTTTCGAGTCGCACTTCCTACGACTAACGTTGTGAGCCTGTCCTCAAGTCACCGTACCGCGTCTGCCGGACTCTGTGTGCACTGGTAGGATGGGATCGAATGACGATATTCCGCGAGGCCGTCGTTCGAGCTCACAACCCGAGCTTCTTCAAGAGATGCCATCGGCCTACGTTCGGAAGCAGAATGCGTGAAGGTATAGGTGTCCAAAGCACCACAATCTCAGGATAGAAATCTTATCTTCGCATGAGAAATTCGTCCCCGTAAGGACCACACGACAGCTATGTTGTGTCGGTTGGATTCAATGACTAGATACATTGTTAGTGACATTATTTATTGGCTTTCGGACATTTATTTATACGCTGTGATTGTGTTCGATGTGAGAGTGTGTGTTTTTACATCTGTCTGCTCGTGTGTTTTCTTTTCCATGTACTTCTCTTAATTTCTCGTTTCTTAGATGTATGCTCAACAGTCACTCAAGAGCTAAAAAGTAGCCGGTGCCTTACTTGTGCGCCAAAATTAATATATATATATATATCTTCGGCTTCGTTAGAAGGTTATTTTTAACACGTTATCATGTCCTCTCTGCAGATAGCTTGACAATAAGTTACCCTGCACGCTTCATTGCAGATACCAGCACAGGCGCCTCCTCCTTGCCATTGCGGAAGCTGGACTTTCCAAGCCTCACAGAAAACTCGTGGAGCCCGATAGCATGGTCGAAGAAAACACGTCCGAGCAAATGAAATTTCATTTACTCGCTTACATGTCTGGCTGCGCTGCGAGCTGTGCGGTTCTAGCTTTAGAAGTTGTCGCCCAAACAAGGTTTTTCAAGCATTTACGCGCACGGTTCGGACGCTTCCGTTGAAGAGAGTGCGATAAGCTTCGTGGGTCGTTTCCGGTTCCAAGATTTTGCGTAACGCGACGAACGACAAAGGAAATACAGATGATGTCTGCCGCGGACGTTAGGTGTGGGGCTTCTGGGATTGCGCAAGCTCTGTGTATACCATGTTCATCTTGATTTAAAGTGCTTATTCTGCATTGTTGCTTGCGCCAACTTCAGGTCTGTGAACGCCCTTCGACTTGTGATTGTACGAGACGGTGCTCATGTGCTTGTTGCACGTTATTAGTTGTACCAACCGAAGGCCCATGGACATATTCGACTTGTGCTTGCACGTGACGTCGCTAATGTGGTGGTTGCCCATCGTTACTTGCACCAAATAGAGGCCTATTTGCACCATTCTACTTGCGATTGCACGTGACGGCGCTAATATGTTTGTGGTACATAGTTACTTGCGCAAACTACAGGCAATGTACGCCGTTAAACTTGTGATTACACGTCACCGCACTAATATGTTTGTTGCACATTGTTACTTGCGCCAACTAAAGGCCTATGTACGCCGTTCGACTTGTACTCGCACGTGTTGGCTCTGATGTGTTTTTTGGACATTGTTTGCCAATTTCAGACCTATGTAAACCGTTCGACTTGAAATTGTGCGCGACGGGTCTAATGTGCTTAATTACAGGCACAGAAAACGCACAGAGCACGTTATAAGTGCGTGTGAGTGATTTTAAATGAAAAGACGAGAAAAGTGAGCCCCATAACTGTCTCTCAGGGGGAGGACACCTCAACAGCAGCTCACGAGGGGTGGGGGGAAAGGAGGGATCAAGAGGATAGGATTAAAAGGTAAAGAGACAGAGAGGGAGAAAGGAAGGAGGGAGCGAGGCGCAGGGACAGCGATCGACGGAAGTTAGGAGAAGATATGAAAGATGGACACGGTCGCAGGAGTCCGAGGACGAGGCACCACTCGGCGAGAGCTCTTGTCGGCGTCAGGAGACGGCGTAGGGCCAGCCCAGTCGGCCAGAGCTGCACTGTCGTCGGAGATCGCGGGGGCACAACTGGTCGGCACGAAATCCAGCGAGCGAGTCCTATAAGTGCGAACCTAGTACATATAATGTAGCGTTAACGGTATACAATCGCCATTTTTATCGAACACACGTTTACGGACGTTGAGAAAGTTGTTTTTTTTTCTAATGCTGTGCTCCCCTGCTCGCACTATTGCAGAGTGGACACAGCGACAGAGGTAGCTTAGCACCTTTACATCTATTACCTACGCATTGAATTTATTTAGCTCGAAAATATGTTTCCGAGCCACAATTTTCCTAAGGGGGATCGTGAACACTTCAGGCTGAGTATATGTGACTGTGTTAATGAATGGGCTATGTGAATGCTGAAACGCGAGTATCTGTGCATGACAATTGGCGCAAGTAAAGTCTGTGACTATGAATATGAGTAAGTTTTTCTTCACGGAATACCTGTTTCCTGCTACACAATTCATCACTCTGGTCTCTCTTCCTCCGCACTCCCTTAGAGTTACTGTATATATGCTACAGTAACTCTACATCCCCGCATCCACGGTTGCCCTCTAACCCTGCTTAGAGTAGTGCAGCCAAAATGTTTTTTTTTTCGGGAGCGTTCGACCATACTTTATGTATGTTCGTGCGTGCGTTTGCATGTGTGAATGTATATATAAACAAGCCAAATTGATAATTTTGGGTGGCCCAGCCGCGGTGGTCTAGTGGCTAAGGTACTCGGCTGCCAATCCGCAGGTCGCGGGATCGAATCCCGGCTGCGGCGGCTGCATTGCCGATGGAGGCGGAAATGCTGTAGGCCCGTGTGCTCAGATTTGGGCGCCACGTTAAAGAACCCCAGGTGGTCGAAATTTCCGGAACCCTCCATTACGGCGTCTCTCATAAGCATATGGTGATTTTGGGACGTTAAACCCCACAATCAATCAAAAAATAATTTTGGGTGGGGGTGGGGAGGTATTTGCAGGAACGCACGTGCACGTGTGATCCCAGCCATTTACACGAATGTGTTAACGTAATACTCCTGTTGTTGCGTCATGTGTTACATTGCGAGTATGTAGTGGTGTGAATGGTTTTGTGTACATATACTTATGCTGGTCACGAATTGCTATCGATTTACGTTGCGAAGATGTTGAATATGAATTGGTATATGTACACTTGTATGTATGAGAGTATCAGTTTTGTGTGTAGTTTGCAAGCGTAGACTACAGATTGATTGCGAATATTTTTTGTACAACTGCTTGTTTCCACTGCTGCGTGGGTTCTGATTCAAGCCTTCAGTAATATGTAAATAAAAATAAATAAATAAATAGGTGAATGAATAATTAACTAAAAAACAAACAAATAAATAAAAACCTGACATCGGCAGCGTTGACCCGGGGAATGCCAAGAATGAATGTCAAGGTCCAAGCAGGAATCGAAAGCAAGCATTCTGCGTGGCAATCGAGCATTCTGCCCCGTAGTCATCATGCCCGGTGTCGGAACTACCTTTTAAATAGACCCTAGAGTGTTTGTGAAGCGCCAATTGCGGCCGCAGTACTGGCTATATAAAATTTCATAAGCATTACATTTGTATACCTCTGTGATACAGCCCTCGTGTCGGGCTAACGTCAATTGTACAGTAAGGCGCCATGCGCTCAGGTTGGTCTATGTAGCAGTGTCAAGGGCTGTGACTCTCGTGATCACGAGCGCTGATCATATCAGCTTATCGCTTACGGTGTTGCTAACAGTCATGTGCCTGTTGGCATCGTAGTGCAAGTGCAAAAAAAACCTGTTATATAAATATTTATTTTTTATCCCGGCTGCGGCGGCTGCATGTCCGATGGAGGCGGAAATGTTGTAGGCACGTGTGCTCAGATTTGGGCACACGTTAAAGAACCCCAGGTGGTCGAAATTTCCGGAGCTCTCCTCTACGGCGTCTCTCACAATTATATGGTGGTTTTGGGACGTTAAACCCCACATATCAATCAATATTTATATTTAATCTATTTTCTTTCCTAACTTCTAACATATGTACAAGAGAAATATGTTTACGAGGTAGGGAAAAAGGAGACTCATAGGTCTCCTGAGGAGACCTTTGCCCCAGACTTACATGTCCACCAGCAGGAACAGAAGTCAGCAAAAAAGTTGGAGAAAATGTGCCAACAAATAAAAATAATTAACTTCTTTTGTGGAGTATGTAAGAAAATAAAAATACTTCAATATAAATATAAGAAAAAAAAGGTTTTTACAAACTATAATAGAGCGAGCAAATATGTTAGCGTATGAAGCACTTACAATACGAAGCAAAAAGGTAAACGTCAACATTTTACGATGCATCATTGAAAACTTATACATTTGTAGGAGACAAGAGAAGTAGCTTTACTTGTTTTGTTTTTTAAACGAGAAATACATGTGGTTTCGTTGGCTAGTTTGATTAAGGATGGGTGTGAATTACACAAAGAAATTATTTGATAATCTAATGTTTTATTGCCGTAGTTAGACCATGGTCTTAATCCTGTCAATGATGTAGTACGTCATTTGTGTGCCACTTGTCTGTTTAAATACTTGTTTGAGAAGGTGGTATAACCGTGTTTATTATCGCGGAAAATCATTGTCGCTAAGCAAAATTCATACAACGGAGAGAATGGTATAGTATGTTCAAAGTTTCATATATCTGCAACTGTTCTACATAAGTCTAGTTCGCTACATTTACATATGTATTTAGCGTCGTTTCATGACGCTTCGCTAAATAAATTAAATTTTTGGAATGGTCAGTTTCTCTCCGCATGCTTCGCATAACGTCGATTGTCAAGGTACGTGGGATCTGCCAAATAGTGTTTTTTTTCGAAGCAGTTACAAGCACTGACATGGCTTTGTAGTTGAATAAATAACTGCCGCACAATGCCGAACTTGAATTATGATTAGCGTTCACCATGTTTATTGTACCCATAGCGATCCTTCGCTCACAACCGACCACAATCCTACTAAGTTCTACGAGGAGGAGACGAAGCATTCGTATAGAGCCATCTACACGGGGCTGAAAACTATTTTGCATAAAAGTAAGGCAATGCGCAAATGTCTTGGCAGAAATCAGCGCTTTGGAATACGTTGCGAGACACAGTAAGTTATCAAAATATACGTATACTTAGTTCAGTTGTGCAAGGTTCGGCTCAGCGGTAGTAACTGCGGAGCCGAACCACGAGAGTGACTTGAACAAAAAACGCCAGGCCTGTGCGGAAGGCGCAGCACAGTCACAGCGAAAGCTAGAAGAGCGGCCTCTCAAAACCTTTTCTTAACACTCTTTGGGTAAACTCTAGAATCACATTTGGTATAAGCTACCCAATATGCCATAAATATTCATAATTTCTGCATAGCAGGCCGGCATTCACTAAGCTATTATTCGTAATTTTTCGGAGAAGCGTGGTATCCGCTAAAAACTTGTAACGAATTTCGCGTTGCCTTCCGTGGCTGACGACGATGAAGAATCACGCATGAAGTGGGTATGTGCCACAGTTAATGGGTGTTTAAGAACAAGCTTTTGTAATATTTTGGAGCATCGGACGACCCACTAGTTACACGGTTCGCATCGTGTGACGCTTGAATGTTCCTTTGCTGTTTTAAAACGCTTTAATACTCATGTTAACGGATTCCTTTCCCGACATCAAGCCTGCCTAAGGCAAGTTTGCGAACGAGTCCCAAGCACCGCGCATGGCTGAACTTCACGCCGATGTCGATGCTCGACGAGCTATAGAATACTTTCGAGAGTCCTTAACTTCATTTCTGGAACTGCAAAAAAAATGCAAAACGATATGCCCGATTGGGTACCGCGCATGAAATCACTATTGTTGATTGATTGCTATGTGAGGTTTAACGTCCCAAAACCACAATATGATTATGAGAGACGCCGTAGTGGAGGGCTCCGGAAATTTCGACCACCTGGGGTTCTTCAACGTGCACCCAAATCTGAGCACACGGGCCTACAACATTTCCGCCGAATCACTATTGTTCATGAAACAGTTGTAGAAAATTTGTTCTGTTGAAAATTGTTGAAGCTCTGGAATAAAAAAAAACGGCGTGGCTCAGTGGTAGAATGCTGGGCTGGCACGCAATGGACCCAGGTTAAAATCTCATTATGTCACCACATGACCTTGGTATTTGAGTTTTTACTGCGAAAGCTGATACGAGACCACAACTCGGGCAGCGGGCGATAACAAGGAAAATTATAGCTGTAACCTCAAGAGACGGGAAGAGAGCAAAATTGGTAAGAGAACAAATGGGGAAGGATATAATAGTTTAAGTCAAGAAGAAATGTACATGGGCCGGGCACGTACCACGTAGCCAGGACAAGCGCTGGTTATTATAAGGGCTACTTCCGAGAGAAGAAAAACGCCTCAGATGGAGACAGAAATCCAGCTAAGTGTCGTTTGCCTCTGAACGATTGCTCGTCTTTAATTGTGTGTCATGGGGGACGAAACACGCTAGCAAGACTTAACTGTTCCTTTATCGTCCTAAACGTCCCCACGATGTCGCGTGCCGACGGCCCCGGTCTCTTAGCTACGCTGCCCTAGTTTCAGGTTAGTGAGACCCCTCTGTTGGGATAATTATTTATCGAGCCTACTGTGGGTGGGAACATTTTATAGGCATGCCGGATGGCTTCCACCTTCAAGTCATCTTAGGCGGATGCATAAAGGACGTCGCTCAAGCCTTGATTGTTTTGGCCATCTTTCGTATGTGCATCCGGAAACAATACGTGCGACTAACTCTGCACTCTTCTGTAACCTCAAGGGACCCCTACATGCGACAGAAATGACCAAACGAGAACCGCAAAGGGGTAATGCATTTACTGGCGCTGCGAAAACAGCAATACAGCGCACTATGCGCGCCCTGGAGTCGCAACCACTAAATAAGCGTTTATTTTGAAACGCGCGGTCTTTCAGGGCTGCTCAGGTTGTCTCTTCTTCTTCCCCCTGCGGCCGAACGGCCAGAACATGGCCGCCCTGTCGCGGCTAGCCAGGTCCAAGTGGACCGTCACGTCGTCGCCGTTGATCACCGTGCTCACCCTGGGTGCGTGCCGTGGGCCGCCCGGCAACAACGCCGTGTCCGTACCCGTCAGTGTGACGTCTGCAGTGGGTGGCAGCGCATAGAATGGCTGCGACGGCGCAGCCACCAGGCTCAGTTTCTTGAGCGACGTCGTCGCCACATCGGAGCCCTCGACCTTGAAGGGGCCGCCATAACCGTAATTGTCGGTGGTCGACGCCGGCAGAAGCTCACCTGCGGTCGCCACAGTGGTCGAAGCCACGGCAACGTCTTCCTTCGTATTCCTGGAGTGCCGCTTGCCGTCGCCCTTCTTAGCGTGCTTCTTAGACTTGCTGCGCCTCTGACGACGATGACGGGGGTGATTGTGAACTGCCGCCGCTTCATCGAAGACTCTGTCGACGTTGTCGGTCGACGCCGCACGAGTGCTTTCCGGTTCGACATCTTTGGTCGACGCAAGGGGCGCGCCCGACGATGTCTCGACGGCAGCACTGGCCGGCGACTTCAAGGTGGTGTGCTTTTTGGAACGCCTTTTGTTCACGCTGGAGGTCCTTCCACTTGCCGCAGCAGATATCTCGAGGGCCTCACTGCTTGGCCCTACGACGGCTTGAGTCGACTCGGACGGTTTGGCTTCTGCGGCGCGCTCCTCCCTTTTTCTCGCTGACCGCTGTTTTATCTCGACGCGCGGTGGCGTTGAGGTCTTGACGGCGTCCTCGACTTTGTCTCGCACGACATTCGGCAGGCCTGAGTGAACCATGGCAACGTCGGAGGGCGATGCCATGGTTTTGTCGACAACCGACGGCCTCTTGTTATCCATGCCAGGCGTGGAAGCTGAAGCTACTGGCTTCGCAGTGGCCCAGGCGTCTTTGCTTCGCGTAGTTTCAGCAAGCGAAGGTGACGCTGTCACGCGAGTGGAAGTCGAGGAATCGATGCCGGCGACGGCACGCTCTGGAAGCAGTGAGCGTGCACTATCATCTACAACAGCCGCTTCGAGTTTCCGACGTGGCTTTTCGTCTTCGTTGACAGCACCCGCATCAACGCCGCCAGCTGCGCACGCGTCCACCGAAAGCGCGTGCGATGTCTTATCCGTCACAAGAGTGGTTTTTGACTTGTCCTTCATTTTTTTGCGTTTCCTTTCGCCCTTCGGTTTCCGTCGCTTGGGCGCGTCTTTCTTCGCGTCGCTTTTGACTTGGCTCGAAGGCTCGGGACACTTGTCAGTCGCGACGGGCTTCTTCCTCCAGAGTAAGCTCGTTGCCGAGCTGGATTCTGTCGCGGGGCGTGGCCTATCAAAAATCACAGATGCCGCGTCAACCGTCGCGACGGGTGCCGACTTTTCCAGAGGTGTCGCCGGCTCACCAGGCATATCTCTCCTTCTGGAAGACTTGCGTTTGCAGAGGGCAGAATGCCCGGGTGACTTCGCGGCCACGAATGGCTGTTCTAGCTTTTTGAGCGGCGGCGTACTGGCGACAGGTGCTTGACCCACCGAGGAAGTGCTGGCGACGGAGTCGGTGTCTGTGTGCGACTCCGACGGCACCCGCACCATCGGCGGCGGGGACCTGCGGCCTCTCTGGCCCGTCCCGCGGATGCCCCTGAAGGCCTGCAGGCTCTCGTTTTTGTCGAACAACTCTGCAGCTTTGATCACACCGCCCCGCTTCCCACTGGCCTTGTCAGCGATGTTCTCGTCTTCGGAGGCGCTACTCTCCCCCGGCGACCCGGAGACGTCTACGACGACAGCTCGCACGGGTTGAACGCCCTCCATGTCCGTCAAGGGAGTGCCGCCGCCATCCGCCTTCCTGAGGCCCTTGTTCTTCTTGGAGGCAAGGATAGAGCTGCCACGACGTTGGAAACCACGTCGTTTCCAGCCAAACTCACTGCCACCGCTGCTGGCGCTTCCACCTGCCAAGAACTTCTCGCACGTCTCACGGATCTTCTGGAGGCGTTCGAGTTGGCGCCGGTTGCGCCGCATCTGCGTGTAGATGTCACCCTGGAAGGCAAGCTCGTTCTGTTGCGACGTACTGGGCTCGGACGACGTGTCTCCCGGTTCGCGGTTGACCCTCGACATGGCGTCGTCCTCAGTGATCACGCTATCGTCCGTTAGGCTTGACTCGACGGCGCCACCGACCGCCCCGGCCTTGGTCGTGGCAGTCAGTGTATCGCTGTGGTGGCGACGTAGAGACGTGATCCGGTCGCCGATGCTCCTGGACAGCCTTCGAACGGGATAAGCACAAGGTGCCAACATCACCCCATTCCCATAGCTGTACGAGAACCGTGCCGTACTTCTCGTAGAAGAGTGCTGGGTGGAGCGTCCATGCCATTCCAGCCATGGCTGCGACGAAAGTGGGGACCGGGCTGGCTTTAACCTACGGAGCCCCGCGATAAGCTGTAGAGCTCTTGGCGTAAGAGGGCTGCAGTGAACGTTCCTCTGGCAGCTCGCGGAAAGCTCGAGCTAGCCTTGGCGAAAACCGCGAGTTCGCTTGTCGCGAAACGTCGCCGATGATGATATCTTCGTGGCACTCACGCTCCCACGGTACTCGACGTATGACAAAGAAAAAGAGAAAAAGACAGCACAACTCGAAAGGAAACGAAGGCGCACGGTGACAAATTAAACAAATACGAAAATTATCAACTGAAGGGCACGTAACAAAGACATATATTATGCAGATAAAGGGGACGTGTTGTAGAATGTGTTAGCCTATAAATTGAAATTTGACACGCGCCTTATACATTTACCTTCCTAAAACGCACTGTTTTTGCGCTGAGACATTTACAAATTATTCTACGGTACGTTGATCTATACGGCTTTGTTCGCAAGTCATGCCAAAAAACAACACAAGCAATCAGGATGGCGCACACTGCAAGACATCCAAAGACACGGTTTTGGATTAAGATTGTTTGATCATCATTCTTTGTCCAAAGAATGAGTAAAATCGAGACATCCTGGTTTTTTGCTCATAAAGTGTTGATGGGTGTTATACGCAGCTCCCACTCATTGATAGAAGCGGATCCTTGTGTTTTGAGGCAGAGAAAGCATTCTATTCGGAGCAAAAAATGAGCTGAAAAGTGGCAGCCGTCATTTCCGTTACGGAAATGACGTCACGCAAAAAATACGCGCGCGTACTCAGATTTACTGGAAGATGTGGCACACAGAAACAGGTGCACTCCCCCCTCTCCCACTATTTTCACCTTTTCCTATTTCCCCGGCTATGCCCCGCCCCAAAGGAATACAGCCAAAATCCACGCCATAATTTTCTCACCTCACTGCCCCCTCTTCCAGAAGAAACTGACTTCCGTACATACATAAATCACTAGTAATTAGCAGTAATACTACAAATTAACACAAATTAACACCGGTGTCGGCAGCGGACAACTACAGCGCCGCGCATGACCCGAGTTTTGATCTCATAACAGCTTTCGCTGTCAAAAAAAAACCTCAGTAAACATCAAGGACACAATGGGATTCGAACCCGCATCCCCTGCGTGCTAGCCCAGTATTCTACTTTGGTACTTCTTTGCAAACTGGCCTTAGGCAGGCTTGATGTCGGTAAAAGAATCGCGTTAATATGAGTAATAAAGCATCTTTATAACAGCAAATAAACAATCAGGTGTCACAAAATTCGAGTTGCGCAGAGAGTGCATCGTCGAATGCTCCAACCGTTTACAAAAGCTCGACCTTCTTCACATATTAACTGTGGCGCATTCCCACTGTGGACAATTGTAGGGATTACAAAAGTCTCTGCCATAATTCATCACCGTCAAGCACAGCACACACACAAAAAAAGAGCAAGATGTTCCTTGCAAGTGTGCAGCAGGTACCACGCTTCTCCGAAGAATGGCGAAGGATGGCACCTATACAGTTCCCTTGGAGCAGGAAATGGTGTGCAGCAAGACGGGCTGAAGTTGTAATAACCAGAATGCGTTGTAGAATTCCAAATGTTAATTTTTGCACGCACATAGCGGGTTTAGCAATCTCTCCTTTTTGCTTTTATTGTAACGAACTTGAAACTATCGAACACTTCTTGTTCAGCTGCCAATGTTTTTTTCTAACCCAGAAAGGGAAGTATCGAAATCATATTGTGGCAATGTGGTCTGCCGGTTACGTCGGCCATTCTGTTATCATTTGTAGCCTCTGCGCTGGGACACTCGGTCAGGGATATTTTCAAGGCTGTCTAAAAGTTTATATGCGACTCGAATAGATTTTGTACGCGTATCAACTACTAACAACTCTTCATTCAGCCTTCCCAGTCAAAAGATTTTCAGTCATTGGGAGGTTACACAAAATAGTGCAACTTAAAATCACAATCATTCATAGGTCCATTCGATTTGCCTTACACTGCGTGAACCAGTTCCTGAACCAGTTCAGATGACAGTGCAGCCAGTGCACCTCCAGTAGCGGGCCGGCAGCACCATGTATCTGACTTGTTCGTCGTGTGCTTGCGTATGTTTGAGGGCGTTGGTGTGAATGCTCGCCAATATCGTCAAAAAAAAGCCATGGATTCCGCCGCAACAAGTGCATTGATATGTGGGGTTTAACGCCGCAACAAGTGCAGTCACTGTGCAAAATTTCATAGAACTGATAAGAACTCGACACTACATCGTCGCAGTTGTTACGCTCGTATTGACTAGGTTGCAACGCAACAGAATGCCGAGGTGCTGCGAAGAAGTCGTCAGTGAGTACCTTGATTTTTTTTCTAACCTGTCAATATGGACGACCAATGGTCAGTGCTGAAAATGTTAACGTGCTTGGTGGATTTGTGCTACTTGGGTAGACAGCGCACTATACGTACTGCTTGGCCAACCACTGTCCACCATACACAGCACCATCGAGCCAACCTCGGATTTGCTCAACAACGTAAGTGCGGATTGTGGTTGCTTGCAGTTAGACCGCAGCAGGAATGCAGCAAAGCCGGTTTCCTAGCAAGTGACGGCATGGGGCCTAAAAACGCTACATGATACATAGGTGGCCGACACGTGGATATCAGAAAGCCGACGGAGTCACCAAACTCCCATTTCCTACAACGTGGTTCACGTCTTCAATCAATATAGGCGACAACTATGCGAGAATGCCTCTTACAGATGCACATAATTCGTCTTGTATACGCTGGCAGCAACAGCGCCACTGCTTGTACTCTAGCTGCACTACCTCCAAACTGAGTGCAGGGTTTTGTCCGAACTGGCCATGCACGACACCTGCACTTTTTAAACGAACGGCCTAGTTTTGATAGCGCCACCTTGCACTACATGAACGAACGGTCGAGTGCTGCACTACGTGTACCAGTTTAGGCAGTGCAGGTAAATCGAACGGACCTCATAATTATTGTTACAATAAAAAAAATCAATCTCAAAATTATTTTAGCTCTTACTAAATATTAATCAGAAATTTAGTATGTATATGTATCGTATAGTATATGTATAGTATGCGTATCCGCCTGACTCTTGGCCGATCCCCCTGAGTAGGGAGCCTACATGAACGGTCGTTTTTAGGGTGATGTCAGCCTTTGACCCACTACATGCCGCCAACGCACCGCCGCTACAGTGTCTAGAATAGGGAAAGTGTGCAGACCGCGCCGCCGGCTCTGAGGCCGCTCCGCGATGCATCGAAAAGAGAACTCTAGGGGGCGCTGACACCCGCTTACACTAGGTTACATCCAAAAGGTAACAGCCGATTCGTTTCAAAAGAGCGTCCAGGGGATCTCCCCGGTGAGTAAAAGTGTGGTGGAGAAAGCAACAGAGGAAGAGCTAGTACTTGATAATTTCAACTGGAAAAAGGCCGAAGGAAAAATTCCAAAGCGCACTGCCGCGGGTTTAGATGGGATTCCCGTTAGCCTCATTAACGAACTAGGACATAACACTAAAGAAGCATTGTTAAAAGCAGTAGAAAAAAGCTTAAAGGACGGACAAATACCGGACAGTTGGCGACAAAGTAGAATGAACTTAATCTATAAAGGCAAGGGAGAAAAGGACAAGATTCGCTCGTATAGACCACTAACCATTACATCGGTACTATACAGGTTGGCGATGCAAGCAGTAAAAATGAAAATAGAAACATGGGCCGAACATAACGATATTTTGGGAGAACTTCAGAACGGATTTCGAGTCGACAGGCGGTTAGACGATAACCTGTTTGTTCTCACTCAGTGTATAGAAATATCTAAAATAGAGAATAGGCCCTTGTACGTGGCTTTTCTAGACATCACTGGGGCATACGACAACGTTAATCAGGAAATTTTGTGGGATATATTGAAGGGAATGGGCATGGGCGACGACTGTATACAGCTTTTGAGGGAGATATGCCGAGAAAATACAGTTTGCATAGAGTGGGAAGGAATGCGTAGCAAAGAGAACGTTGAGGTTAGCAGGGGTCTGAGACAGGGATGCCCTTTGTCCCCGCTGTTATTCATGCTGTACATGGTGAGTATGGAAAAAGCGCTAGAAGGTAGCAACATTGGTTTTAATCTGTCACACAAACAGGGCGGCATGATGATTGAGCAGAAGCTTCCAGGTTTATTTTATGCGGACGATATCGTCTTATTTGCGGACAGTCGAGATGATATACAGCAGCTGGCGAATATATGCGGAAGGGAAGGTGAAGCTCTTGGACTAGGATTCAGTGTAACGAAGTGTGGATTGATGGTATTCAATGATCACTGTGATCAGACGGTGTCCATACAAGGCCAAGAAATACCGAGGGTAAGTGAATACAAGTACCTTGGAGTATGGGTAAATGAGAGTGATAGATACATGGAGGTACAGGAAAAAGCCTCGGCAGCAAAAGAAAAGAGGAATGCGGCAATAATGAAGCACAGAGCGTTGTGGGGATACAATAGGTATGAGGTGCTTCGAGGTCTGTGGAAGGGTGTAATGGTTCCAGGGCTTACTTTTGGGAACTCAGTGGTGTGCATGAGGGCAGAGGTGCAATCGGGAATGGATGTAAATCAAAGGACTGTGGGACGCCTCGCGTTGGGTGCTCACGGGAAGACGACAAACGAGGCTGTAAAGGGCGATATGGGGTGGGCAGGTTTTGAGGCGAGGGAAGCGCAGAGCAAAATAAGGTTCGAAGAAAGGCTAAGAAATATGAAGGAGAGTAGATGGGCAGAGAAGGTGTTCCGTTATTTGTATAGGAAGAGCGTGGACACACAGTGGAGAAAAAGAACTAGAAGACTCACTAGTAAATATACGGCTGGTATTGTGAGCCATATGTCAACAAAGAGCGTTAAGGGAAAAGTCAGGGAGGCGGAGAGGATTTACTGGATGGCAGCTATGGAGAAAAAACCGGCTTTGAGTAACTACCGAAAGGGCAAAAATGAAATAAGGAGGGAGGCATTTTACGATAATTCAAGGGGAAGCGCTTTACTGTTTGAAGCGAGATCGGGCTGCCTTAGAACGCGTAGTTATAAAGCAAGATTCAGTAAAGAAGAAGAACAATGCACATGCTGCGGGAAAGATAAGGAAACGGCGGAGCATGTTCTGATTGAATGTGGAGATATCCACCCAGGTGTACGTTTGGGCACGAGCCTACAGGAAGCCTTGGGTTTTAGGGACAACAATGGAAAGCTGAACACACCCGCGATTGAAATAAGTAAGAGACGGTTAGAGTATTGGTGGCAGAAAATTAGAGAGAAAGGACAAAAATAAATATTGGAAAAATAAAATATGGACAGTGTGCCGTAAATGGCAGAGAACTTAAGCTGAAAATTTACCTTTTTTCCATTAAGATAGAATTTATCGAAGTAGAGGCATTAGGCCAACATAAAAAAAAAAGGTTTTTTTTTTTTTTGTCGAGCCTGGTGGCATACTTGTCACCACCCCGTTATAAAGGGGACGCTCATAGCATCCATCCACGTCCGCTCGCCGTGTATTCGTCTGCTTGTCGCGCAGCTAATCGGCCGTTATTTAGCACCGTGCGTTTAAATTCCACTGTCTTCATTCTGCTACGTGCACATGTAATTGCATCTCCATTTGCCAGCTATGATTGTTGGGCCAGTGTGAATTAAGAATGTCGAGAAGCAATGTTTTTTTTTTTTGCCGTGAATTGTTGAAACAGATCGCTTTTGGATCTCGCGCTTTTATTTTTTAATCGCGGTTTCTATAACTTGTGGACACGGCAACAATTTCAGTCCAAATTTTAATCGCAGACGCTATCAAGCTTCTGGTTCATCCAAAGATCCATGGATTGTAGTGCCGAAATCGAAGGTGACGGTGCTTGCCGAGCACGCGGCGTTCGAGAATGAGTGATTAAAATGTGCTCTTGTTAAAGCTGCACCTTCGTTTGCATGCTTTTTTTTTTTGCTTGAAGTGTTTATTCGGTTGTTCTTTTGTGCGCTAAACGCAAGCCTCTGCTGCAAAAATATTTTACTCCATAAATGAGAGGCAATGAAACATCGAATGAATTGCGAAATTGCAGTCTGAACTGTTTTTTTTTTCAATTTAGAACAAACCTCGGGCTTAGCCAGCGTGTGGCACTCCGGGCCCGTGAACCCCCTCACCATCCGAAATTTTTTGAAGCCCGTTCCTGCGTTGAGCGGCGTCGCCGTTGGCGATGTAACCGAGGGACATGAAAAAAAATAGTTGAAAAGGAGAAAATAATACCGAGGCTGGAATGTGATTTGATCCCAGGCCCTCTGCGTGGCAGTCCAGTATACTACAACAGAGCCACGCTGGGTTTTGTTTTCTTTATTGGCCGTTTTGACTTATAACAAACACAAAAGAAAAATATATTCACAATAAAACAACCGGATGAAAAAAAAATCAGTCTTGAGAGCTAAACAGAGAAAAAGGAAAAGACGAAAGCCTGAAACGCGTTCACGAAAAAGACTGTATACAGGCATGGTGTAGAGCAAGGAGTCGCATTAGATAACAACCAGTGATCACACAATGCTAATTGCGCAACGAGTGTGTAGTATAATGCTTCCCACCCAACTCAATGTGCTCAGTCATAATTCTTCATCGTCCTCGGCCACATGCACCTTCAACAAAGGGTACAGAACACTTCACAGATGTGTAGCGGATACCTCGCTCATCCGCTGAAAGAAGAATAATGGCGTGGTGAGTGCCGTCTTTCTTCACAAAAATTATGATTTATGGCTTAGTTGATAGATTGCGGAAAGCCAAAACTTCAAACAGAAGTGGCCTTTCAAAACACGAAGCTGCGCTCAAAATTCGCAATAGGCAGTATCGATCATCAGTGAATTTTTCAGATTTGGGTGCACGTTAAAGAACCCCAGGTGGTCGAAATTTCCGGAGCCCTTCACTACGGCGTCTCTCATAATCATATGGTGGTTTTCGGACGTTAAACCCCACATATCAATCAGTGAATTTTTCGCCATAGCATACAGAGCACAAAATGACACTCGAACACATTGGCCAGCCCGGCCCACACTTCAGATAAAAAGGGTCCCCCCCCCCCCCCCCCGATAACATTTCTGGCTACGCCCCTTGGAACAAACATATTACACACTGTAAAAAAAAGGACAAGAGCAAGCACACTAAAGGTCCAACAAGAGTCTCTGACATTCAAGTCGTTCTTCTAAGTTTCAAGTGCTTCCTTCTTTCGCTCGCTGAAGCTCGTTCTCTGTTGAGGGACTTAGTAAAAAAATGAAGCCTGGTCAGAAGAAAAAACTTGATCACGTTGTTTGTCAGCTCGTCTTGATGTGTGTGACACCCAACGCGGGGAACATTCTTCATGATCTGCAAAACTTCAGTCATGCTGTCTCGCTGAAGATTGTTCCAGCTGAACCACATCGTAAAAACATCTTCCAAAGCTTCAATAAATGCAAAGAACTCGACGGAAGGGTACAGAAGACCTCCTTGGTCGCAGAAATCCGTAAACGAAGAAAGACCTTCAACTGCGTCTTTAGCGGATGTTAAGAGCAGGTCAAAACATTCCCGACACTTCGTTGCCATCACCTTTTTCCGGGCCACATATCCGGCCAGGTAATACGTTAACCTGGCATCACTTGTCTGCTTTGGGTAGACATGATCGGAAAGTTCAGATTGCTCAAAGACACTCGAAGCCTCATCAAGTTTTCCCTCATCAAGTAGGGTGTCCACATGGTTGGCGGCTGCGTCCACTCCGACAAGGGACGTGAGGGCACCTCCTGCACAGTTTCCTGTGTCCAGCGCTTTGCATAAGTTATAAAAACTTAAGCAGTTAACTGCTGTTAAGAACTGGGACGAGGTGGGGTGGTCATTACAGCCGGAGAACTGCCGAATAATGCCAAACAGCTTTTCGATGGGGTCTTGGCTCAGACGTGAGGTTAGCAAATACTTGTATGCGACACGTTCAGTGAGATATTCAAAAAGCTGTAGGGTCCCTTTTATCGTGACCCGAAGGCCTTCAGCAGTGCTGCGTGACAGAAAGCCTGCCTTTGTCGGCCCTGTGTTGGTTTCCCACCTATTAATGCAATCCAGGGCATTTTGCAGCACTTTTACTCCTTCGGAGTTTTTTCTCAGTGCTGCTGTAGGCACCCTTGAGGTCATTACAGAAATCAATTTCTGCATAAAGGTGATGAACTTTTCTGTTTCCCTTACATAAGAACATGACTTAGAAATTTGCTCTCGGTACAAAAACAGACCACGCAGCACTTCGGCACTGAAGAGGTGAAAAGCATAGTTGACCTTCATCTTTTCGAAATTATTCGAATTCAGGTGAACATGTGTGATCTTGGGCATTGCCTTAAGTGTTGTTGCACACTTGTCCAATTGGTAGGCAGCTCTGATTGGTCGCACATCAACGTGACCTGCTGGAGTTTTGTAGCCCTTTTTTATGAAGCCATTTCTCACACATTTAACTAGATGGGGAAAGTCTGAAAGGAAGAACAGACGTCTACTATCGTCAGCAGGGTGCTGTACTGATGGCGTGACAGCTGCAGCCGTACCGGATATGCCAAACTGATGCCACATTGCACGGTTCCAGGATGCCCCGTCGCAAGTGACATAATCAACTCTAAGCCCTGCTTTTTCGGCCAAAACGACCGCTTTCAAAATAATCTTGGAGAGTAAATGGGCTTTTACATTTCCCCTCGATGCAAAAACACCTAAAATTCGATGCCAGGACCCGGATAAGGGTTGAAACATTACAATCATTCCATAGTCACACGGCACACTCTTGTCAAGTTCAGAAGTAAATGCACCAAGGTCCACAAAGCCATCAATTTTTCCAGTACCTGGTGCCACTCCAAAGTTTTCGGCAAGTTTCATCTCGTCTATTATTAGACCGCCGTGACGCTGAAACTCATCCATTCTTTCAGTTTTTTTTTGCAATTCCAGAGAGAACTGAGGAGTTGAAACCGAAGCTGCTCTCATACTTCTTCATGAAATTCTTGAGACAAGTGCGGCTGGGAAGCATGAGAATCTTTTCTCGGCGTACGTGCTCGTACAGTCTTGGGCTCTTAATACGCATTATGACACATTCCAGAATCCACTCAGAACTGCAGCGCATGCCTTTAGGTGATTTTCGGCTTGCAGCGGCAAAACATTGAAGAATGGCAGCTTTTTGTTTAGGGGGAAGGCTGTCAATCTTTTTCAAAAGTACCTCTTCCTCAATCTTCTCATTTTCTGCTTTCATTTGCGAAATGATTTCGTCTAACGTTTTCACTTTATCCTTCAAGCGCCGCACAGCTTGCATTTTTGTTTTCATCTTTTGAGAAACATTTGTTTTTGACTTGTTTTTTTTTCTCCGACACCTTTGGTTGGTGAGGATTCTCCGAAGATATTTGCAGGCTACACACCGCTCAAGTGAGGTGCCTGCGCACTTTTTGTTGTACAGGCTCCCATTCCATACTGTCAAGTTGGAGTTAGAGCTTGTGAACGGGAACTCTTCAAGAAATCTTGCCCCTGAACATACATGCATACCATCGACAGCCTTGAGAACGGAAGCTGGGCCGCCAGGCTCGTCCAGATCAAGTTTCACTCCGCGCACAAACACTTCATGCGCCACACTATCGTCGGTCACAGTAAACAACACAAGCTTCTCAGCGCACAGGAGACCCATGTCTGGCCCCGGTGAACACACACTGTACGCGACCTTCAATGGCACACCACCGAACACGTGCTTTCCCCAGCTGTCTGACGGCAGGGCAACGTCCTTGTGGTTGAAAGGAACTTGAGGCTCAGAAGGCACTGTCGCAGACTCATCTGGCTCCTCACCTAGCAGTGGCTGTAGCACCTCGCTGAGCCGTTGCCGCTTTTCTGGCAGATCAGGCAGTGGGCACAACCTCTCCTTGGGATTTCTTTTCCTGGGAACGGGCTTTGATAAGTAGGCAGGCACATTGGGAAAGATCGTGGGTACGGCGCCAGGCAGAAGGACCGGTCGCGTTCTCTCAAGGCGTACAGTTTTCCCGTCAATAATATGTTCAAAGTGTCGTGATACAAACTGTTTGTCGAAATGAAGCTCGCAGACAGCTGAGTTGGACTCAAGCGGCTTATCTGCTCTTGGAATGTTGCGCTGCCACTGTTGAAATACGTCCGCTTCTTTGGGCACGCCGAACAACGAGACTTTTTCTTTGCACGACTTGCACCCGCTCTTGCAACCGGGTACAAAACAGTGACTCTGTCGTCGGCTCATCACTGCTTCTCAAGGCATCATTTAAATGAAGAAAACAACACGAAAGGCACGCACAACGCACGCAGTCCAGCATGCACACATGTGCTTCTCGTGGCGGCCTGACGTGTAAGCGGGAGAGCGCGCCACCTAGCGGATACATCGCCAAGCTGCCTCAAGGGTTCCCATACGCGCCGCTTGGCGGTAATCACACTTCAAATATTCTAGGCACTGTACCGCCGCCCGCCAAAACACAATGTTGCCAGACTGCAACGCCGTGCTGTTGCCCCATCTTGGTGCCCGCACTGCGTCTACGCCCGGTTGCGTTTAGTTCTCAATAATACGACGTCGAACGATTGCGGTAGCGTGTTAAACGCTGCCGGTGAAGCCTTAGAATGCCTGGATGCTGCGTACCGCTCCGCACTAACCACAAAAGAAAGGGGGTGCGAATGTTCCGCTTCCCAGCGAGCCCTGGCCGACGACAACTATGGCTGGCTCAAGTGAAGCGAGACGGCTGGGAGCCCACCAGTGCGTCTCGTATTTGCTCTGTGAGTACTGCGTATTTCGTTCACTGTTTTTTCCTACGGCACACGTATATGTGTTTCGCGGTGTTCGCGAATGAGTAGATAACCGAAGTTGTCGTTGCTGCGTCCACGCATTGCGAGTAGGAAGCCCACAAACGGGACGCGTCCGCGCGTTCGTACGGAGACGCGCTCGCTAGTCTGAGCTGTTGCCAGGCTTGCGTTCGTGTCAGCGTAACCTCAGTATTATGTCGCAAGTGTTTGTGTGTGGGCTGCGAATTTCTTCGTGCGCTCACTTTGAGAACTGGGTCGCTTACACGACCTTGAGAACCGCCGCTGTCAAAAGCCCAGGTGTTGTGTGTTGGCTGGCTCCAAAATGGCGGCGCACAAAAAACTATGTTGAATTTGGTGGAAGCTGGCAACAGCGTGCCCCGTTGCCCGCTGGTTTTGGCTGATTTTCTTGAAGGCACTTATTAAGATGTCTCCACCCTAAAAACAGCCGTTCATGTAGGCTCCATAGATCAGCTGCTCATGGGGCTTAGCGCCATCTATGTGGAGAGGGAACGCTTTCGGTGGAACAAAAAATAAAGCGGAAGTGACGCGATAGCTGGTAAACAAGCGACGTCATTTCGTGTGCGCTAGCACGAAATTTTATCTCGCATTAATTTGAGACGAAAATGCCCCTGACCGAAGGACTCGCGCTAAGGCGATCACCGGCGAGTCCTCTACGAGTGGGTGTCAAGTAAACACCAGCTAATCTAATACCGACTGGTGACTAGATAGTGATGTTTAAGAGTACTGCCTCTCACTTTGCCTCGTATTTACAATGTAATGCATTCTTCAAAGATGTATACGGCTTTCATGGCATCTTGCGCCGCTGGATTAAAGAAACAAACAGCGTATACTTGTCATAACTGCAGCGTTGCTTATTTGCTTCACATACGCCGGTTCATTAGCATGCGCAATGCTTGTGTTCTTCAATTGTAACAGGATGAAATGACGCCTAGTCATGCCAAAATATGGCATATCAGTTTTATTCAATGTTCACAATAACTCAAATTTATTAGACAGCACAAAATTGTAATAAGCACAAAAAAATCTGTGGGCACTACTTTTTTTGCATTATGCTTGGATAAATTACCGCTACGTATGCGAATTGCAGTGTGATAGATGACTTGGCAATCTGCTCAAGGATAACGCTAATAGTAGGTACTGCATGCTCAGGAAAGAAACAGGGCGGCAGGAATACTGATGCATGAAAGTCCAGTGCCTTGAACGTCTTTAGTGCAGAGTCCAATGGGCAGCAGACGATGTGGATTACATTTAACGCCGAGTGCTTTCTTCGGTACCATCGAAAACGTGCTGTGCAAGGATGCAGTAGCAGCAAACATAGGCCTAGTGCCCCATGTCTTCCAGATAAGAAACAAGGGGAATAGTTTGTAATACTGTATTCAGGTATACAGTATTCCGAACCATTGCCCTTGTTTTATATCTGGAAGACATGGGTCACCAGGCATAATTTTGCTGCTACTGTATCCTTGTGCAGCACATTGTTTCCGCAGGTACCAACGAAAGGACTCTGCGTTAAATGTAATCCACGTCGTCCGCTGCCCGTTGGACACTGCACTCAAACGTTCACCTACGATAAAACGCACCTTACAATTTCCCACACAGCAGAGAACGCAAGTGCAGAACACTAAAACACGCGAGGGGGTGTGTCATCGCAGACGAATTTTACAAACGTGCCTCATTGAGTGAAAGAGTCATGAGAAGGGGCTTAGCCTTGTGTAGACATCATGGGGCACATTGGTTCTGCTGCCATTTTATTGCAAGATACAGGATAAATTTACACACATGAATTTGCATGTTACATGAGCATGTTAGAAACATAGAGAATTCCCATTCAACTTAGTGCCCAGAGTAGAGGCACAAGAACTGTCCCGAGCTCACTGCATTGTCTAACCATTCTACCAGCTCCAAGCAACTATTTCTTTGGTCATGAAACTACCAGCCTGAAAATAGTGTGATGCAACCACACCAACCGAGAGACTCGAAACATTTCATTTTCAGCAATGTTTCACAGCTCACAAAGATTTTGGTTTGCAGTCCACCAACAGGAGGGAACACCAACAATATTTATTGAAGTTTCTGTACAAGCATATAAGCAGAGCTCCCTCTAAAGGAGTACTGTCAAATTTCCGCAAGCAGCCCCTTCATGGAGTGCAGCTGCCACACCAGTTAAGTTACTGTAGAGTTCAATCCAGAGGCACGAGATATATCCACAAGCCAATACAAGATGCAAAGCATGGCTTAACACCTTGACAATATAACAGCGTATATGTGTTTTAAGATTTTAAAATTGACCAAAATAGAAGATCCATTGCTGCAAACAAGGCAGCCTTTTGCAACAGCGACAATATGCTGTGTTCCAAAAGCAAACGCGAAATCTTTGACCAGCAACAGCAGCGTCAGGGCAGCATCATACTAGCTTCATTTACACACAACTGGTGCAAACAAGGCAACCATCACTATGCGTTCATGCTACAAATCTCAACAGGACAGCCACCTGGAAGGACACACATTTGAACGATGGCTCAGTGGTCTCGCAGGGCTCTGCTTAGCATGTCCCGGCAACTCTGCAAAACCTTGCAGAGTATTAAAGGCAGTGGCCGTTCTCTTCCACTTTAAAACAAGCAGAATTAAAAGAAGGCAAAACATCATAGCCTTAGTGGAAACCTGCGACATAAAAGTGAGCATTGCTGTCAGCAACTTCCCATACATGGTCAGTTGTACGACGACGGTCTTGTATAGTTCAGCACTTGCATGCATGGCCTTCAAAAATATATACAAAAAAAAAGGAAGCTCTGCAAGCATTCCACCACAGGAGACTGCAACTATTGCAGTTATTCTGGGACAAGCAAAACCGATGTGGGACGAGTTTTCATTCCAGCCAAGGGGAGAGGGGGGACAAACGCGGCTAAAGCCGAGACCAAACGGTGCAGCCCATCTCCGTCACTTGGAGGGAGCGTGCGATAACATCCCCCACCCGGGAGGCCTGCAGTCGAAGCTACACCCGCCTTGAAAGAGAACAAAAAGTGAGGGAGTGAGGGAAGGGGGGTCGCTCAAGCAACAACTCGTGATTGTGATCACTGGCAAGCATGCTAGCTCGGCTGCCACCAGCGGGCGGCTCACATACACTTCTATGTGCAGCACTTGAAGTGACCGTATTCTAGTACACCAGCATTTTGTACAGTTACGTCACATTGGATCCAATCTGATTTAAAAAAGTTGATCTGCCAGCCTCATTTCATATAGCATTACAATTCGCTGCTTTCGCATTCCTTGTTTCACCCTTGCGATGAAACTGCGACATTTAGAGGGGCCCTGAAACAATTTTTCAAGTGACCATGGAATGAGTTCACTAGAAGAGCTTATTGCCTCACAAACTCAACGCTGCAAAAAAAAAAAAAGAATCATTCTAGTGCGAGCGTAGTTACAAAGATTTGTCGCATGCTGCTATCGCATTTTCTCTTCTCTCGTCCTGACGAAAGCACTGGAAACTGAGCAGGGAGGGATGGCAGGAAGCAAAGAAAATACGTCACGCCTCGTGACCTTGAGCACTCTTTTCTTTCTTCTACTGTGCGGCTTTTTCAGCGTGATCGCACACGTGGGCAAGTTGCGGCCTCTCGCGGTGATTTCTGTAATGACCGAGTGCGACATGTTCAATTCAGCAAATGGCTAATGATGATATGTGGGGTTTAACGTCCCAAAACCACCATATGATTATGAGAGACGCCGTAGTGGAGGGCTCCGGAAATTTCGACCACCTTGGGTTCAGCCAATGGCTAATAGATGGCTTTCTACGAGTGATTTTAAAGCACCTTCCATCATTTGTCAAGAGAAGAGGAAGCAATGTTTAGCTGACTTTCATAATTTTATGTGAATTCCAGGCCGCGTGCAGCGCTATAATATTTGGCTCGCGTGTTCTTGAGAGCCTCTACTACCGATCGGCAGCATTTCCTGACCATGCTCAAAAAGTGTTATGCTGGGGTCCACCACAGCTCCACCGACATATCTGTCATGAATATGACTTAATAAAATATATACTAACAAATAGCAATGAAAAAAAAGCTAGCAAGAAAAGTTCTGTTGCAGGGCATCAAACCAGCAACCTATCACTCTGCAGCGCATACCACTAAGCCACAAAACGTACATTGTCAAGAGTGTCAACAGCAAGCAATAATTATATGCCATATACCATTTGGTAGTCCTCAGAGCTTCGCAACTTCAGTGCGCTTTCGTCATCAGTATCAAGATGACGCCACGAGCTCGCATTGAGCACGCTCTGAAGGTCGTCGCCTCCTTCCTCCATGCTTTTCACCTCGTGATGAGTGCCGCCTCCTGAAGATCGTCTCTCCTGTGCACGCACTTATCAGACGTTTGATTCAGCAGAGCACGAACGCACAGCCACTCCGCTCGCTGCCATGCTTACGAAAGAAGCACACTGTTCACACACCAAGTAAGTATTGTGAAAGTTCGCATTTGTCCTCTGTATACTTGTTTCCTGCACCTTTGTTTGAACAGCGCGGTTGAAGTGTCGAGC
Source organism: Rhipicephalus microplus (assembly GCF_043290135.1). Taxonomy (NCBI): domain Eukaryota; kingdom Metazoa; phylum Arthropoda; class Arachnida; order Ixodida; family Ixodidae; genus Rhipicephalus; species Rhipicephalus microplus. The sequence goes on along the minus strand of NC_134707.1, from coordinate 59,828,504 downwards.
CATGACAGCTCTTGGTCCGTGCCCGTCCTGTGTATGCTCGTTTCGTGCACGTTTTCTGCTTGAGGCACGTGCTGCGAATTTTTAGCAGCTTGCAATTATTTGCGTCACTTTGCAATTTATTGGTGTAGCATTCATTCCTTTGCCCTTGCGTCTAAATAGTGAACAATAAACGCTTAACTACTTTTGTGCATACACGTTTCACTTTCGTGTTACAATACAGATTCCCAGAGAGAGGGATCAGCCACTTTTCTTTTCCGTTATGCACAGACACCATTTTCTTTTTTAACCAGAACGCACAAGTGTCAAACCACCGAGTCGGCAAGCGCGAAGCACAGCGGCCAAATGAACGAGAATACGCACAAGCGCTCAATGAGCAGTGATGTGCACCTGCCTTTGCCAGGCTGTTCGAGGAACAGGACACCAAACCCGCTTCTTTTGAGCACCATCACTGCTATCATTTCTTTCCTTTTCCCAATGCTGCCACCAAGTTAAAGAAGTTTCAGCAGAAGGGTGAAACGATGAATGCACCAGCAACAAATGGTCAGGCTGGCAGCCAACTCTTTTAAATATTGTATCGTGTAACTCTACAAAATGCTGGTGTAAAAGAATACAGCCGTGCCAAAAAAGAGAGGCTCTTCTCGCAGTCTTTTCACATGTAGAAGGCTTCACAATCCATTCCCACTGATGCCCGCCGTGATCGAGACCGGGCCCTCAGAATCAAAGTTCATGGCTGCTGCTGGAGCGAGCCTTTACGAAACCAATACTATAACCATTCCGATTAAATAAACAGACGATGCTTCAGGCACTTCTCCGGGCACGGCGCTTCATGGCTTTCGCACCTTGCCGCTAAATTGCGGTGTTGCGGCCCAGTACAGCGCTGATAAGGAAGTTTGGCGCAGCAGGAGTGGTTCAGCGCAGATAAACAAGTTTGACGCACAATGGCGCAAATAGCACAGCTGTTCCACCCCAGACATCGGCAACCCTGTTGTTCTCGGCGTGTTCCTCCATCAACGCTGCAAGTGTCTCTACTGCTCGACACAAGAATGAGGAGACAAACAGGTGGCACTTCATTCTTTCCAAATACATGCAGATGCAAACATACTATACGGCTGCACATAGTGGCTACTGCGTCATGACAATACCACTCTTCATCCAGATGGTCAGGAGAGTAAAACATTTCATGCATCTGAATGCTCAGAACGAGAGACAAACATTTTCATGGGACTGGTCACGCTTGTAAGGCTGCTTTGCATTAGGAACCACTTCAAAGAACAGTGCAATCACTGCGTCGTCAAGGCTAAAAACGGCACAATGCTAAAAGCAAATTTCGCGCCCAAAGCTAAAAAAAATGTATCCCATGCCATTCCAAAATACAACAGTTGTTACGCTTAGCTTACTAAGCACGAAAGCAAAAAAATATATATATGCATATAAATAATGGGGCCAGCTGGGGAATGTGTCCAAGATGCTAACAATTGGAGCCTAGGCGGGACAAGAGTCCACAGCGCCAAAACTGCAAATAAAAGCGGGAAGGCACCATTCCGAAAGTGGCCCGGGAAGCACTACGCGTTATGTGAACTCAAGCATGCAACAGTTAAGAAATGGCCCCACAGCCAGTCCTCGTGCTGCCCACAATAACACAGCACCTAGAAAAAACAAAAAAAAAAAAGGGTGGGAGACTGGAGACCGGACCAGTCTGTCGCCACAAGCACGTTAAAACTCAAGCGCAGACGGCACAGAAGTGTCCCTTTTCAAAGCCTCAGAAAGGTCGCTAGTCTTTGAAGACGTGTGTCGCGACACTAGCAGTGGTCGTCAGTGGAAAGACGTTCCGGCTTCTCTGAACACTTTCACTGCGTTTTCAGCTGAATATTTCCAAGCGCCAGGGCACCAAAAAGCGTTTTAAAAAAATGTCACAGTTCCGACCGCTTCCGCAGTGCAGGCCATGCCACACGGGAGCGGCAACCGGCTAGTCAACCAAACGCCCAGGCGCATTCTTCATGGGTTGCGCCTGTTCGTTTGGTGCAGGCGAAACCGATTGGCCGGTTGCTGGGGCCGGTTTGCCACCAGGAAAGCAGTCCGGGAAGTTGGAGTCACTGCTGATATCGACTGTGGCAGACTCGAGGTACTCATGCTTTTCCGCATTGTTCTTCTCACGGACTGAGCACCGCTTCTTATGCTGCCTGGTGCCACTGAAAATGAGAGATGGGCATCTCTTAGTTACTTTGTTTGGTTTTCAATGGTGCAAAAGCAGCTGAAGCTATTGTCACGATGAGTCACAAGTACTGGGGGGTTTATTGAACGATCGGGCAGCTAGCTCTAGGACGATGCGTCAGTCGTGGCTGGCTCTCGAGCAGAGAAGAACGCGATCTTCTTTTTTCCTCCAGATTTAGAGCCGCTCTTGCTGCGAACCCACTACGTGCTGGCGGCATTATCCCCCCTTCCGAAAAGAAAAAAAAACAACAAGTACCAAAAAGATGAAAGGAAAGTACATAGCAGCACCGCGATGCTACTACATAGGCACGTGAAAAAAAAATGGAAATTCGGATGAAGTGAAAGTAAAAATTGAAGAGCGTGCCAACATAGGAAACGTCAATGAACGAGAAAGTACGTTCGCAAAATAAACAAAAAACACAAAGAACGCTGTACGGTAAAGGAAAAGTTACGAACAACGCGCAATAAATGGCTTCATGCGCAACACATGAACGACGTCCGGCCTCAGCCGTGTCCTGCTCCGTGCATGGGGTGTTGAGTCCGGAACCACTTCGTAGTTCACGTCACTGACGCGGCGTAACACTTTATATGGGCCAAAGTACCGGCTCAGCAACTTTTCACTAAGGCCACGGCGGCGGACGGGCGTCCACACCCAAACTTGATCTCCGGGGCTGTAAAACACTTCTCTGTGGCGGGTATTATAGCGTCGTGCGTCTGCCTGCTGTTGCTGGCCGATGTGCAGTCGCGCGAGCTGCCGGGCTTCCTCGGCACGCTCTGCGAATTCTTCGGCGTCTGTTGCCAACTCGTCTTCGTCCGGACAAGGTAGCATTGAGTCTAGCTAGCATGGTCTGCACTTCGCGGCCGTAGAGAAGCCGAAATGGCGTGAATCGCGTGGTCTCTTGCACGGCGGTATTATACGCGAAGGTCACGTAAGGCAAGATCCGGTCCCATGTTTTGTGCTGTACGTCGATGTACATTGAGATCATGTCTGCGAGGGTCTTATTCAGTCGTTCAGTAAGTCCGTTGGTTTGCGGGTGGTACGCAGTTGTCCTTCGGTGTCTGGTGTTGCTCAGTTTTAAAACTTCGTCCATAAGCTGCGCCGTGAATGCCGTCCCTCTGTCCGTTATTACACTGGAAGGAGCACCGTGTCGTAACACGATGTGGCGCATGAAAAATTGTGCTACCTCAGAAGCCGTGGCTCGTGGGATCGCCTGGGTTTCAGCGTAGCGTGTCAAATAGTCGGTCGCGACGATCACCCATTTGTTGCTGTCCGCAGACATAGGAAAAGGCCCGAGAATGTCCATGCCGACTTGGTCGAACGGCGTGCAGGGTGCTTCAATGGGCTGAAGCAAACCAGCTGGCTTAACAGATGGTTGCTTTCGGCGCTGACATTCCCGACAGCTCTTCACGTACTTCTTGACGCTTGCCGAAAGTCTGGCCAATAGTACCTCTCACTCACTCTGGCAAGTGTTCGTGAGTAGCCCAGATGACCGGATGTGGGTTCGTCATGGCAAGCGAAGAGGACGTCGTCTCGCATGTCTCGAGGAACCACCAGGAGGTAGGCACGGTTGTTCGAACGAGCGTTCTTCTTGTACAGCACACCATCTCGAAGGCAGAACGACGGCAACGAGCGGAATAAATGACGTGGTATGATTGTGTCCTGGCCCTCTAAATGATCGATGATCGGACGAATCTCTGCGTCATCCCGCTGCCGTTTACTCAAGTCTGATGAGCTAATGGCGCCCAGGAAGCCTTCGTCTTCCTCTGCTTCCTGACTGACGACATGAAGGGGCGCGCGTGACAGTGTGTCAGCGTCTTCATGCTTACGGCCGGACTTATGGACGATGGTGACGTCAAATTCCTGCAGCCGCAAGCTCCACCGTGCTAGCCGTCCTGAAGGGTCGCGCAGGCTTGCCAACCAGCAGAGGGCGTGGTGGTCCGTCACTATCTTGAAGGGACGACCATAAAGGTACGGGCGGAACTTGGTGATTGCCCACACGACTGCGAGGCACTCTTTCTCCGTAGTGGAATAATTGGCCTCAGCACGCGATAGAGAGCGGCTGGCGTAGGCTATCACTCTTTCGATGTCTTCTTGACGCTGAACGAGCACTGCACCGAGCCCAATGTTACTAGCGTCGGTATGGACCTCCGTTTCAGCATCATCGTCGAAATGAGCGAGAACGGGCGCTGATTGCATGCGCTGTCGCAGCTCATCAAAAGCTGCTTGTTGCTCGTTTTCCCAGACAAACGGTGTGTCGTCCCTTGTGAGACGAGTCAGAGGTTCTGCTATCTGTGAAAAGCCATGAATGAATCGGCGATAGTAGGCGCACAAACCAAGGAAGCGCCGGACGGCTTTCTTATCGACAGGAGCTGGTAATTCGGCAACAGCGGCAAGCTTGTCCGGATCGGGACGGATTCCTTCGGCGCTAACTACATGTCCAAGAAACTTTAGTTCTTTATAGCCGAAGTGGCACTTCTGTGGCTTTAGTGTGAGGTCCGCCGATCGGATAGCCTCCAGCACGCTGCGCAGGCGCTGAAGGTGCTGCTCGAACGTGGCAGAGAAGACCACCACATCGTCAAGGTAGACAAGACAAGTCTGCCACTTCAGCCCTGTGAGGACAGTGTCCATCATTCGCTGGAAAGTCGCCGGCGCTGAACACAAGCCGAAAGGGAGTACTCGAAACTGGTATAGGCCGTCTGGAGTCACGAAGGCTGTCTTTTCGCGGTCTCGCTGATCTACCTCGATTTGCCAGTACCCGCTTTTGAGATCGAGAGAAGTGAAATAATGGACACGACGAAGTCTATCTAGCGAATCGTCGATACGCGGTAGCGGGTACACATCCTTTTTGGTCACGTTGTTAAGCTTTCGGTAATCGACGCAGAAGCGTAGCGACCCGTCCTTCTTTTTGACAAGCACGACTGGAGATGACCACGGGCTGTTGGATGGTTCGATAACGCCATCGTCAAGCATCTCGCGAACTTGCGTACGTATCGCTTCACGTTCTTTAGCCGACACGCGGTAGGGGTGCTGGTGTATTGGGCGTGCGTCCTCGTACGTGATGATCCTGTGTTGAGTGATGGACGTTTGGCGGATCTTCGAGCAACTTGCGAAGCAAGACCTGTACTCGAACAAGAGCGCTCGCAGCGCAGTCTGGTTATCGGTGGACAGATCAGGATTGATGTCAATGTTGCTCATTGATGTGTCTGCGTTATCCACTACTTCTGACGTGAGACAGTTGGTTACGTTTGCTACTTCGTGGGCAAACGCTATCGAAGTGCCACGGAAAAGGTGTCGATTCTCGTTGCTAAAGTTGGTAACGAGCAATTCAGATCGGCCGTCACGAACGTGTATTACACTTCTCGCTACACATATGCCTTGCTGCAGGAGGTGTTCTAAATTTGTCTCGGCCACCACATCGCCATCGCTCAAACTACAGCATGTTACGTCGACTAGAACACTGGCTCGGGGAGGAAGCGTCACGCTCTGTTCAGAAATACGGAGTACGTCGACACGCATTCCGTCATCCTGCACGTTGATTGCTCGCTGAGCTGAGAACGTGACGCGGCGCTCTTGCAGATCAATGATAGCTCCATTTTCCTGTAGAAAATCAACTCCCAGAATGACGTCACGGAACATTCACGTAGAACAAGGCAGCTTGCTACGAATGTGTACCCTTGATTCTGTACTCTAGTTGTGCAGGCACCCAGTGGAGTAACGACATGGCCACCAGCTGTCCGAATCTGCGAGTTATGCCATGGTGTGATCACTTTCTTCAGCTGCGTTGTCAGTTTCCCGCTCAGTATGGAATAGTCTGCGCCGGTGTCCACTAACGCATTAACTACACAACCATCAATTGTTACTGCTATGTCGAGTGAAAGCCGGCTATCCTTTGCAGCAGCAGGTGATGTCGGACCAGTTTCTGTACAGTTCTGCGTCAATAGGAGGTCTTCAGCGCTTCGACGTTCAGCGACCCCGCCCCCAGAGGTCGCTTCGGCTAGTTTTCCCGGCGGGGGCTGGGAGATCGTGCGGTAGAGTAGCGCTGGGGCGTTGATGAAAATCGCCTCGGTGATGGCGAGCGCGACTGGCGCCTGGCAGACGGTGGTGCATGCTGCTGGGAGAGGTAGTTTTGGATGTCGCGTGGTCTCTGACCGTAACGGGGTGGCGGCGAGTACGCAGAGAAGCCGCGAAGCCCAAGACGGCGATATGGGCACTGGCGGTACAAGTGATCAGCTTCTCCGCAGTGAAAGCACAGAGGCCGGCGATCAGGTGTGCGCCAAACATCAGACTTTCGAGGAGACGTGCGCCGATCGTCGATGTACTGAACTGGTTGCACTGAACGATGGGCGACAGAAGCACCAGGGACAAAGGGCAGGGGCGGTGGCGTGTACGTGCCTTCGTAGTACGGTATGTGCTGCGCTGACTGTAGTGAAACAGCAGGAACAGGATGGACGAATAATGGCGGCGTTGCAGCAGGGCGTTTCAAGGCTTCCGCGTAGGTTGTCTCACGGCGGTATTCAGCAGGAGCTGGCACAGCTGTATCATGAGGCAAGGTGTCCCGGAGGGCCTGGTGCAGCTCATCCTTGATCACAGTTGCAATAGAGTTGACTGTAGGATGAGGTGTAACACCAGCCTTTTGTAACTCTTCACGTACTATATCACTGATGAGTTCACGTAGACAGTCGTTGTTGGTTCTAGTGGCGGTGAAAATGTCGGCAGTAGACATGCCACTGACTTGCCTGTCGTATTGGTTGGATCGCTGCTGCAGCATTTTTTCCATTGTCACGGCCTCGGACAAGAACTCCGCGACCGTCTTCGGAGGACTTCGCACGAGGCCGGCAAAAAGCTGGTCCTTGACACCGCGCATCAAGTGACGCAACTTCTTGTCCTCAGTCATTCTTGAATCAGCCCGTCGGAAGAGGCGCGTCATGTCTTCGACGTACGCGGTCACAGTTTCGTTTGGCGACTGGACGCGGGCAAGAATAGCTCGTTCAGCTCTTTCTTGGCGGTCAGTGCTGGCATATGTCTGCAGAAGTCTACGACAGAATTCGGGCCACGTCGTCAGCTGCTCCTCCCGATTTTGATACCACGTGCGAGCCCCGTCTTCGAGATAGAAGTAGACACGACCCAGTTTCGCCGCGTCGTCCCACTGATTCAAGTTGGCGACGCGCTCGAAGTCTGCCAACCAGTCCTCAACGTCTTCGCGCTCCGTACCATGGAACGTCGGCTGTGCCCGTGGGCTTTCCAACGTATAGCGGTTCGGCGACGTGCTTCCCGTGCTGGTTGCCAAGGTTTGTACCGAAGTGCTGGTCATGTTTGTTGACGTGGTAGGAGCAGTATCGTTGACTTCCGGAGGTAATCCCCTGATTCGGCGGCTGGTCCGATGCACGGGAGTGTTGACTGGCACTGGACTCGTATTACGGCTTCCTGGGGGGGTCTGCAGCATCCGTGGGGCTACCCAGCACCTTCCACCAGTTTGTCACGATGAGTCACAAGTACTGGGGGGATTTATTGAACGACCGGGCAGCTAGCTCTAGGACGATGCGTCAGTCGTGGCTGGCTCTCGAGCAGAGAAGAACGCGATCTTCTTTTTTCCTCCAGATTTAGAGCCGCTCTTGCTGCCAACCCACTACGTGCTGGCGGCACTATGCTGCACTGGGCACATGGTGATAGATACTGAACATTGAAATGATGTTAACAGCTTATTGGAAAATTCGGTCTCTTAAAGTTCAGCACAGAAGACCATCTCCAAGAAGAAGAGCAAGGTTAATAGACACGCGTATCATTGGCTAAAATACTTCCACCTGTGCAACAGTACAGGGACGTTCAATTAGGACATATGTACCACCCGTGTCACACGGTAAGCCTAATGTCAATAACAGCAAATGTCATTCGTTTGTATTGTCACGCTTGCCGTCATATGGGTGAACCAATGCATTCGATGAAAATGAACTTTTCTTCCGAAAGCGTTTCCGAAACATTCTTGTTCAATTTCAGAACGAATGCGTAGCCTCGACGCCAGGGACCTTTTAGGGATGGCTACTGCCCGACATAAAAGTAACTTTCGTAATTTGTAACTGTCATACTCTTTAGAAAGCTACCCTCAAATACAGTGGCTGGATGCCGGCCACAATTTAACTGTCTGATTGCGAGCGTTTTTTGGCGAGGCAGGTGGCGACTACACGAATTAGCTGATGCTGTCTCATTTCTGCAGCTGGAGCATCAATCGTACACCCACGCTTCAAACTGACAGCATCTGTTGAAAGTCGCGCGAAACGGCTGCTTTCGTAATCTTGGAGCAACTTTTTAGTGATAAAAATTATGTTGAAGGGTGCACGTATGTTTCACGCAAGTATTGATATGCTTTTATTTCTACAGGAGGGCTAACGTGTGTGCAATCATACACATCAAACGCGAAGGCTTGTGAGACACTAGCTAGAAACCAGATTTAAGTGTTCCCAGACTGTAAGTTACATAAGTGTAAAAGTATATATATGTGTGTATAAGTTGCTGCAATTCCTACCAAGGTGGATTCATATCAACTGGCCCGATATAATTGCTTATTGGACAAGTAGCACTGATTTAGCTTCACTGCGGCACATATTGTTGCAAGACACTACCACGTTAGACGAGCTCTTCAAAACCTCCGGCCCTGGAAGTCGTGACAGAAATAGATAAAGCCAATAACAAATTGCCTGTATTTTGACCTGGAGAGTCCGTTCTGGCTGCTCCAAAATAAACAAATCTTTAACTGCCTGCTAATTAGCATTAATGATATAAAAATAATGCAGGCCTATTTCTCGCGAAAGGATACGTGCCTTGAAATAAGGTTGTGCAAATATGACACACTTTCACAAACAAAAGCTCGCCCCTGAAGGAAGAGGATGTTATTGAACTTCTTATTACATATGCTATCCGCAAATATTTTGTCATCATGGTCTCATCCAAATAGCCTGTAAGGAAATGTGTAGCCAACCACGACTGTGATGCTTGACAGCCACACAACGGCAACAAAACATTCCATGGCAGCTTTGAGAGCCACTTGCAAAGATGTCAAGAACACCAGCCAAACATTAAAGAGTAAATACTTACCACAATAGTTTCAGGACAGACCAAATGCAGTGTTTGGGGTGAGAAAAATTGCAAAATATAAATCCTTAGTCCAGTTAAAAAGAGAAAACTCGATTATTTTAGTATGGATATTTTTCTCAGAGAACAGGCAATTCGCAGTGGTGAGAACGCCTTCCAGCATTTCAGAGCAGCTACCTCTGTGTTTGGTGCACGCACGGGCTTTCCATGACACACACAGAGGAAGAAAAGTTAGTTTTAATTTAATTTATTGTTCGCTCGCTTTACGTAATCATTAATACAGAAGCAGCAAGTGCACGAGATAAGCACAAAAGTAAACAAAAGTAGGATTTTGTACAGAAGCACTGACACAGGGTAGTGAAGGATATTGCACCAACAAGCAAGCCATACCATGAAGTTCATAGCAGTGCGCACATGCAAACACACATATTCAAAGCTCGTTACAGTAAAGCCTTATTAACATGTACATACATGCGGACAACCTGCAGGAAACACTGCTAACTCTGCACTAAGCGTGGGTGTACATAACCACGTGCATAACCGTACATAATTGTGTGCAGGGTTCCCCTTCGAGGTAAGGGGGAGTGGAAATTTGTGGCAGCCCCCCCACCCACGCCTATAAGTACTGATTTGCATTTCTTTACGTGTGCCGTTGTCACAGAACGAGCGCTAAAAAACGGGCGCGCCGCCAAATGCTTGCGATAACGCGCCCAGAGAGACGCGGCGAGGTCAACGAAAAAAAAGAAAAGAGAAAACAAGCATCCAAGGCTCCCCGGGCGCGCGACGCCTCTCCTCTCGGAAGCGTAGCTTCGCCGATGAACCTCCTCACCCCACAGCGGTGGCCGGGCAAGCACTGGAATGTTCCAGAAGGAAATGGGCGTGTATGCCGGGTTGACTCATCTGTCGGGGACGGCCCCCGTACAGTCTCGCGCCTCTCCCCAGCCTTCGCTGCGTATCGCACCGACGAAATGACAAGAACTTTCTAGAATGTGGCCCGGAAGGTATTTAATCGAGCAGCCGAGATGAGAGATCAGGAGAAGACGGAATTTAGCGCCAGAGTGCGTAGGGATCCCGCCGTGTAGTCGGCGAAGGTTTGTCCGTAGGGACGAAGCAGGAGATGAAGAGGATTTCCACCTGAGGGGTGAAGGCTCGAGCTACAGGCAAGAGCGTGTGTCTACCGCTATCGAGCGAGGACGCGTGGCAACAGCTGCGTGTGTGAAGCCGACGTGTTCGGACGAAAAAGTTTGAAGCTTGGAGAGTGGCCTATTGACGACGGGAGGTTTCCTGGAAGAGAAACTTCGAGGGCTGTGGAACGACAACAACGCTGGACTTTGAGTGAGTGATTCTCGGAAGAGTATCATCCAGACATTTGATCCAAGTACTTTGGACTGAATAGGTTTTCTATCTCTTTAGTCCTTAAGTGCCTTGGTTGTTCAATGCATGCGACTGCATTGTAGTGCGTATCGTTGTCTGTGACCGTTGTTCCAATTGTGGTTGATTGTACTGTTTAGTACGTTGTTTGTTTGGTGACGTATTGTATGTAACTATTGTGGAGTGTGCATTCTTGTGTATTGTTTTCGATCTGCCATTTTTTGAGAATATAATTGTTTTGTTTATCAACTCTCGGCTCTGACTTGTTCTTTGGACCACAGCCGGCGTCCGCTGGCGCACCGAGAAGGACCACTTCTAAATTGTCCACGCTTTCGTGGTGCGGTTCGGGGGGCCGATATTTCGGCCCTTGGAATTAGCCCGGCGATAGCCTCCCTAATTAACGGGACAGGTGTGACAATTAATCTGGCGTCCGCGACAGGACCTTTTGGTGCACAGTGTGTCCAAAGTAGTGAGAAAGAGCCTCGAGTGTTGATAGTGCTATCGGAACGATTTTGTGTGTTGTTCAGTGTTCTCGTTGACGAGTGCAGTGGAGTGTTCTGATAGACTGAGTGAGGCAGATACTTTTTGCACGCGGCAAGGTTTTATTTGCGAGACACAATGGATCTCGAAAAGTTAGTTGCTCTTGGTGAGAAGATGGGTCTTGCTGGTGCCGAACTACGGAAGTGGGTAAGCCAGAAGGAGAAAGAGGAAGCGGAAAGGGCCAGGGAAGAAAAAGCAGCTGAGTTGGAACGAGAGAGGTTGGCGGCTGAGAGGGCCAAGGAAGAAAAAGCAGCTGAGTTGGAGAGAGAGAGGTTGGCAGCTGCGAGAGAGAGAGAAGAAAGAGAGGCAAAGGAGCGACAGCTGAAAGAAGAAAGAGAACAGCAATTGAAGTTAGAGCTGGAGAGAGAGAGGCTGGCAGCCGAAAGGGCGAGAGAAGAAAGAGAAACGAGGGAACGACAACTGAAAGAAGAAAGAGAAGCGGAGATGGCTGAAAGGGAACGGCAGCGGCAGCATGAAATTGAACTCGAGCGGCTCCGTTTGCAACAGCGAAGCGAAACTCCCGTCCAAGCTAGAGTCGAAAGCAGCGAACGGGAGGATCATGGCTTCCGCTTGAACCCAAGCAAGTTGCTCGTGGCGTTTGATGAAAGGAAGGACGACCTTGACGCGTACCTTCACCGATTTGAGACGATTGCGAAGAGCCAGAATTGGCCGGAACATCAATGGGCAACTGCTTTGAGTACTTGCTTGAGTGGTGAAGCGCTCAGTGTGTACGGTAGGCTTACGCCGACCGATGCAGCCAACTATGCAAAGGTGAAAGGTGCTTTGCTGAAGCGATTTAGATTTACCGTGGAAGGATTCCGGGACAGATTTCGGACAGGAAAGCCAGCTGATGGTGAGACGGCTACGCAGTATGCCGCCCGACTTTGTCATTATTTCGACAGATGGATTGAACTTTCTGGAACAGCGCAGGAGTACGATGAGCTTAGAGAGCTCCTAATTAAAGAACAATTTCTTACTAGTTGCCACCCAAGTCTGTCGCTGTACTTGAAAGAGAGGAAGGCTGAGTCACTTGAAGGAATGCTTGAATTGGCTGATCAATTCTTGGAAGCGCAAGGTGGCACTAATTTGGCCAAGGCCAAGAAAGATTGTCCCGATGAGTCGAAGAAATTGGCTCCCGAAGAAAAGAAGCGTGCACCAGAGAGCATTCCGCGATGTTTTCTGTGCAACCGAGTGGGTCATCGCGCGAAAAACTGTCGGACGATCTTTACGAGCCCTACGGCAGTAAAATGTTTTAAGTGTGGTCAGACTGGGCACAAAGCAGACGCTTGTCGGAACGGAGTGAGTCAAACTCACCAGGTATCCTGTGTGCAAGTGGCACCGAAATCTGATAATAATGCCGTCACCGATGGATTCGTAGAGTTGACGAATGGGGAGAAAATTCCTATTGTGGGAGCTGTAATGTCAAAACGGCCAACCAGTGTTACGAAGGGAATGCCAACGCTGCCTGGAAAGGTTGCGGGGAAGAAGATTACAGTTCTAAGAGATACCGGTAGCTCCACGGTTATCGTGCGGAGAAATTTGGTACGGGAAAGTGAGTTGACCGGCAAAACGAAACCGGTTTGCTTAATTGACCGTACAGTTCGGATGCTTCCCGAAGCAGAGATTGAGGTTGAAACCCCGTACTTCAGCGGGAAGGTTACTGCTTTATGCATGACGACCCCCCTGTATGACCTTGTCATAGGAAACATCGACGGGGCGCGAGGGCCGAATGATCCGGAATGTTTGGGAGAAGACTTTAAGATAGAGCCCTCGCCAACCCAACGACCGCGAGATACAGTGGAGGAGCAACCCGTGACGGATCCCACTCGAGCCCAAGGTGAAGCCGCGGTGCAAGGGACTATGAATAATAAGATGATCGTGTTGAACGAGTTCACGGGCCGGGCAGCTGGACGTACGTCGGCACGACCCCAACCGACCGACAGTGTAAAGGAGACGGAGTCGGCCAGCCAGGCCAAATGTAGAGACATGAACAAGCTGGTAAATAAACAGACCGGACCCGTCGAACGTCATGACCCGTTAGCAGGGTCGGAAGTGACAACGATGGCTGAGACGCTGCCTCAGATACCGTCGTTGGAAAAGGCTCGCCGAAAAAGAACAAGAAAAAACAAGAAGAGATCGAGCGAGCACCGCAAGAAAGGATGCAAGCGCAGCTCGAAATACACAGGATAAGTGCTGAAGTCGAATAAGAATGTGTTCGGCAGTGCTGAGTGCCATACGTTGTGTTAATGTTGTGTTATCCTGTGTCACAAGCGTCGAAGTGTCCGTGCTGTGATGTGATGTATAGTGTTGTATATTTGTTGTAATGAGAGAACTTTGTACGTTTGTATTGTTTGGAATGTGTGATGACGTGTTGTAGTCATGTACTTGTGGCTATATTTCATGTGTTGTAGAATTGAACTACAATGTACGATTGTATTGAGCGATCTATTGCGAATGTGAAGTGTCAGGAGCGACGGTTTGTGTTACAGTCTTTCAGAGTGTGTGGTGACTGTTCGCGCTCGTTTGTGTGGTTTTGAATATTATGAGATAATATTCTTAAAGTGGGGGGCAGTGTCACAGAACGAGCTCTAAAAAACGGGCGCGCCGCCAAATGCTTGCGATAACGCGCCCAGAGAGACGCGGCGAGGTCAACAAAAAAAAAGAAAAGAGAAAACAAGCATCCAAGGCTCCCCGGGCGCGCGACGCCTCTCCTCTCGGAAGCGTGGCTTCGCCGATGAACCTCCTCACCCCACAGCGGCGGCCGGGCAAGCACTGGAACGTTCCAGAAGGAAATGGGCGTGTATGCCGGGTTGACTCATCTGTCGGGGACGGCCCCCGTACAGTCTCGCGCCTCTCCCCAGCCTTCGCTGCGTATCGCGCCGACGAAATGACAAGAACTTTCTGGAATGTCGCGCGGAAGGTATTTAAACGAGCGGCCGAGACGAGAGAGCAGGAGAAGACGGAAGTTGCGCCAGAGTGCGAAGGGATCCCACCGTGTAGTCGGCGAAGGTTTGTCCGTAGGGACGAAGCAGGAGATGAAGAGGATTTCCACCTGAGGGGTGAAGGCCCGAGCTACAGGCAAGAGAGTGTGTTTACTGCTATCGAGCGAAGACGCGTGGCGACAGCTGCGTGTGTGAAGCCGACGTGTTCGGGCGAAGAAGTTTGAAGCTTGGAGAGTGGCCAATTGAAGGCGCGAGGTTTCCTGGAAGAGAAACTTCGAGGGCTGTGGAACGACAACAACGCTGGACTTTGAGTGAGTGATTCTCGGAAGAGTATCATCCAGACATTTGATCCAAGGACTTTGGACTGAATAGGTTTTCTATCTCTTTAGTCCTTAAGTACCTTGGTTGTTCAATGCATGCGACTGCATTGTAGTGCGTATCGTTGTCTGTGACCGTTGTTCCAATTGTGGTTGATTGTACTGTTTAGTACGTTGTTTGTTTGGTGACGTATTGTATGTAACTATTGTGGAGTGTGCATTCTTGTGTATTGTTTTCGATCTGCCATTTTTTGAGAATATAATTGTTTTGTTTATCAACTCTCGGCTCTGACTTGTTCTTTGGACCACAGCCGGCGTCCGCTGGCGCACCGAGAAGGACCACTTCTAAATTGTCCACGCTTTCGTGGTGCGGTACGGGGGGCCGATATTTCGGCCCTTGGAATTAGCCCGGCGATAGCCTCCCTAATTAACGGGACAGGTGTGACAGCCGTCACTTTTAAAAAACAAATAAATACAGTGCCAAAGCAAATATTCGGGAGTTTTTGAATAATCGTCATCATAAGCCTGACTGCGTCCACTGCAGGACAAAGGCCTCTCCCATGGTGAGCCAGTCAACTCGGTCCTGTGCTTGCTGCTGCCCTAACCCGCTTACCTTCTCTGGTAATCCAGTTATTTACCCTTAATGACCAGTAGTTATCCTGCCTATGCGCTACATGCCCGGCATATGTCCATTTCCTCTTCTTGATTTCAATTATGATATCCTTAACCCCGGTTTGTTTCCTGACCCACTCAGCTCTCTTCTTGTCCCTTGAGGTTACACCTACCATTTTCTTTTCCATTGCTCACAGCGTTGTCCTCAATTTAGGCTGAACCCTCTTTGTAAGTCTTCAGGTTTCTGCTCCATAGTTAAGTACCAGCAAGACGCAGCTGCTATATACCTTCTTGAGGGATATAGGTAATCTACCAGTCATGATTGAGAGTGCTTGTTAAACGTGCTCCACCCCATTCTTATTCTTCTAGTTACTTCCATCTCATGGCTCGGCTCTGCGCTTATTACCTGTTCTAAGTAAACACCTTTTACAACCTGAAGTGCACTATTACCTATCTGTGCACTATTACCTAGTATTTGTATAGCGTACCGCAAAACATTGCATTTTGGTCGCTGCCACTGTACATGTGTCATAACGTCAACCGCAGTAAGCGTTTGGGGTCTGTCCGCAAACCAATCCGAAATAGCCTGCGACTCGCAAGGCTTGCAAAGCCCCTTTGCGGTTTAGGAAGACAAACGCTATTCGAAAACTCATACGGAACCCATACGCAAATGCTACGCCTGCCATGCCCACTAACTTAGCGTACGCTATTTGAAAACTACCTATTGCCTAAAGTGGCCCCCATGATGCCATTTATTTCCTTTTGCCAATGTTCAGAAACGTTTGCCATACATACTCGTACGATTGTGACACCAAAGCGACACCAAAGATCATTTCTAAAATACTGCGAAGTTCGCACGTCGGGCACATGCAGCCAGCACAGTGACTGACATTGCGAAGAAAAAGACATAATTGGCTGTCCGCGATAAATGTGTACTGCGATCTGCTACTTAGCGAGCGCAGACAATTTTTTTGAGACGCGGCACGGTTGCGAGATCGTCTACTGGCTAGCTGCATGCAGCGCTTCGCCTACTTGGTGTACACACCGAGCCGAGCCGCTTGCGCCCACTCCACTTCACACCGAGCACACATGAGGCGAGAAGCATGGTGCGTTAACACAACGATGCGAGCTTTCTGCGAGCTATGCTCTAGTAGTCCTGGCAGCGTATGGAGGTGCACTTGGGCTGTCGCCTCATAAAAGCGTGAGCTACGCTTGCTGCCTCGGTGCCCGCAATCCACAATGCTCCATTCCGCAACAGCGAGTCGCTGTCATTTCTGCAATGTGGTGCACGCTGAACACGGTACGGCACAATGATTGAGGTGGCAGCGATCAACGCCTAAGCGCTCTCAGGTAGTCGCCAGTTATTAAAAGCGTGCAGTAGGCTTAAAGCGGAGCAACGCCGTACACGCATGTTGTAAGCGATCAGTCATACTAGCGTACCTTTCGTAAGTCGCCACATCGCCTTTGTTCTTTGCCAATGGTTACGAGAAAAGGCACCGCTGTAATTCCGCGGAAGTCGGAATAATTGATTGGCGGCCGATTACGTGCTTTTTCAGCAGTGCAAATACAGCAGCGCAGGTGTACAAGGTGGCAACCTTCACGTAATATCCGCTCACGATGCGTGCTGTCAACATAACATTCGGTTCCAAAACCACCTTGTAGCGCAGAAATGGCACAAATAAGACAAAAAAAAGACCCTTTTGAAGCAGTATGGCGCAGTCATTTGCAGTTGGCGCAGGTTTTCCACCACTGAATTGGACTTCTTGGACGGTGGTCTAGAAGCTACCACCACTCCATAGAAGCTGCCAGGGGTTTCACCTTAAAGGCTTAAAAATACACTACCGCTCCGTAGGGGGCACTAGTCATGTAGGACATCTCAAAGCAGGTAATTGTGAAATGTAGAGTCATGCACAAATGTAGCACGTTTAACATATTACAACAGCTTTTGCAAATAAAAACTCCAGATAACAATCTCACACTAGTAACTATATACGGTTGTTAAAGATTCGACTGCGCACAAGCTTGTCAAAAAAAAAAAACTAACAATATGAGTTCCGGCAAAAACAGGAACCAGAGAACTCGTTTGAATGCTAACCTGTTCGTATCCTGACTGCCAATGAATGCACAAGAATATGCATTAGAGGCGTTAAAAATAAACGGCACGCACCCGCATTGTTCAGTTACAATATTGCAAGAGCATCTTATTTTTATTAAGTTTAAAATACCCAATATTTAGGCTTGTGCCAAAAGCGAATTTTAGGTTCGAAGTGAGAAGTGATTTTGCTCGAGTAATTTTGAATCGAATTTGAATAGCACACATATCGCATATTACAAAGAAAAATGGGCATATTTTTCCGGACCTAACTAACCAGTACAATATTTTTCAAACATTACAACGAGGCCTGTGCAAATACTATGTTTTTACATCAAAGGAAGTGGATGCAACTTTGAATTTTGGCTGGATCTGACGCAGTAGATTTCCAGTGATAGCCTATAAAATATGTTACGTTTTAAAACTTGCTATACTTAGGGCGCAGCAGTCAGTATAACAAGATTTTAAACTAAAGAAAAAATGAGTCTGTGAGAATAATACTTTTGTTTAACCTTGAAATGGGGCTTCGCGGCAGTGCGGATTTCCGTCAAGTACGCGTTCTCACGGCTTAGCACCTCTTCGCTGCAGTGAAACCACTTTCACCGAGACGATTACATGCGAATTTATATGCACTTGGTTAGGTGCTTTTGCGGATCCATACCCTTCCACTGCCGTGAAACCAGCTTTACAAAATGTTACATGCGGATTAATGTGCATCTCTATTCGGTCTTTTCGATTAATTCGATAGTTTCAATAACTTAAATATAATTCGAGGCGAATTCATATACCGCAGTATTCATTCTCAGATACTCAAAGCATTCAAATATTCCCATAAGCTTATCAATACTGCTTTTACCTTTTAAGTTTGTACTTTAAATCCACAGAACAACGTAGCACATTGGATTCTGGGACATATTTCCATTGGAGCAAGCACTGTCACATTCGCCTCCAAATTTGCCTAACCAAATATTGCAATGATTTGGCAAATCATGTCAGGGTCAAAACGATGAAAATTTATTGCGCTAGAACAGATCAGGCATACTGCTGGCCATGATGGCACGTACCACACCCGATACATGTGTGCGAAACTTGTTACCAAGTCGTTCCTGAAATGCCTCTTTATGCAGGAACACTATGCAAACGAGCAAAAGTTCAAATAACTAAACAGTGCACTTTTGAGTGCCAAAATGTAATTGAGTTGGGAATCACTACTTAGCTGAAGTTCTCTTTCGATTAACAGCACACGGCATGTTACATGCATTCCTACTCATGGAAAGCTTGTACTCGTACAGATGTACACAGACTAGCTAGATGAAAAAGGGAACCTTAAGGAACCAAGACGATACACTCCATTAACAGGAGTCTACTAACGGAGAGTTGAACTGAAGTGCAGATTTCAAGTACAAACCGAACTTACCAGAGGCAGTTGTTGAACTAAAGCAGCCACTTTGTTTAACGAATTTCTAGTCACTCAAAGCCAACTCATGTTTATGTTTCTGATGCGCCTCTTCCCGATGCTGAACTGCAGTACAATGTGCATATTTCTTGCCACAGCTGTAAAGACACTAAAGAGGACCATCAGTACAAAATTCAAGTACACAGGAGCCTCAATATAACGAACTGGATATAACGAAATATTGGTTATAATGCAGTAGATTAATAATTACACTAGATATACTGTTAAATATAACGAATTTTTAGATATAACAAAGTTATTTTCGTGTAACATGCAACTTCATTATAAGGAGGAGGTCTGAGTGTATGTCAATGTCGATCAGTATTATCAACATTATGCCGCGCTGCCCTGAAAATGCAACCAGACTCACCAAAGATGGATCGTGGTGCCGAGTTCTCTTTGTGCCCAATAGATGGGCGGTACTTTGCAAACTTCCGTGATTGCGGTGCGGCCTTCGACGTGGACGCCTGCGGAGACGAGACTGGAAGAGAGGAAAAGTGCGATGCTTTATTGCCACTGTGACAACATAGTGTTGCAACACGGAACGTAACGAGAGGGGGTCCAGCTCACACTATTACACTCAAATCTCAATATAACGAACCCGGATACAGTTAAACACCTTTATAAGAGGCATGCTCCAGGCAGTAATTCTTTGTCTTTTATACAAGATGTCTTATAAGCGGAAAACCTCGTATGCATTTTCATATCCCCCGTATTTTACTGTAGGCATACTAAAGTCTATTATGTCTTTTCTGCAACCTAATAAACGAGAAAACTGGGAACGATTAAACAAATACATCAGACCACCAACATACATCTCATCACGACGGTATCATCCTTAGAAAGTGTGTGAATATATGTGCCGAACATCAACGTCTTCATCAAGTCTTCCAAAAAACATTGTGACCGCCCCTTCCACAGCGTTTCCTTCCCTTTTAAAAGAGTATGTGGTCACACAATGATATTGTATGCTGTGATTTAGGTATTTTTTATTTGTTTTTTATTTTTTGAGTGCCGTGCAATTTAACTTGTCCCCACTGATTTAAATGTACTTTGAATTTGTAAACCCCCCTACAACAATGCCCCCAGAGGGCGCTGTAGGTATGAGTATAAATAAATAAATAAATAAATAAATAAATAAATAAATAAATAAATAAATAAATAAATAAATAAATAAATAAATAAATACCCATTTGTCTCTTATATAAGTGTCTCTTATAAAAAGGCTTTGACTGTATAGCAAAATATCGGTAGTAATGGAGTAAATGAAGAATAGACTTGCAATAGATACAGTCTAATATTAATACACTTTTGTAATAAATTTTCTGTTATAACAAACTTTTCATGTAAGATGGAAGATTGTTATGAGGTTTGACAATGATTGTATGGTTTAACCTCCCAAACCGACGATATCATCATGTAGAGGCGCCTAGTGGATGGCTTTGAAAGATTCAACCACCTGGGGTTTCTAAACATGCACCGAAATGCAAGCACATGGGCTTCAACCATTTTAACCTAAAAAGGGTTCAGTTTGTCCGCTAACTTGTCGATTTAAGTTTACGGCTATGGGTTGCCACGTAATGGTGCAGCCTTTAAAAGCGTTTCTTCGGCACATGCTCAATGCATCAAATGGACGTTACCTGCAGAGTTTATTGTGCTTAGTAGAAAATCACGTTGCCCGAGACCCAGATTTTTTACGCCCATTAATCTGCTCGATAACAACAATGCACACTGACCTTGATACAACGAACACAAATATAACACATCATCAATGACAACAAAGTGAATGATGAATTGTCTTGAGATAGGTAAAGCATTATAAATATACATTAGTAGTCAACCGCTGCTATTTGGACATGCCTGAATATTCACTTGCTTTCACAAGCCTCATTGACGTCAAGCTGCAGAATCACAGAGAATGGAACAAGCGCGAAAAGAACGCCCAAAATGTCAAGACGCTAAAACTCCCGACAGCGCAAAATTTTTCTAAACTTCAGCCCTAACTGCAGGTCCAAAGTGGCCTTCAAGCAAAGTGAAGCCCATGCCTCTGCCGCACCTTTCATCTCATAGCCTCAAGCCCCTTTCGCAAGATTATCAGTTGGTAGCCATAGCAAAGTCCAAAGTGTATGCTATGGTCCTTGCGGCTGAGGTAGACTTAATACTGTCACAGGGTCGTGACGTGGCCAAAGACAGGAAACTTCATGTGGGGATTTAACTGTTTATTTGGGCGAACCTGTGCCCTGTAAAGGGAAAGTCTAATTACAGCAGCGGTCTTGCACAGATAGCAGTCTCGGACTGATAGCGGCGAACGCAGCGTCGGCCTTCGATCAACAACTGACAAGCGACGAAGCGCGTCGGCATTTATACCCTTGCCGTCGAATGTTCTAGCGTTATCGCTGGCGGTGGCGTAGGTTCCAGAGCAATCTGTACCGTTCGCACAGTGGGCGTGATCTTATCGAAATGATCTACTACAGTCCGGAACCTTCTCGAAACCTGCCGGCGCGGTTTGCGCCGAGAATCGTGTGGTGGTCCGGAACGATAACACAAACTTGTGAAATGGAGCGTTGTGCCGCACTGCAGCGGCGTAGCTCATAGTTTCTGGCTCGGGCGGCGGTGTTTCGGGAATTCGAAGCGATTGCCGGACTTCTTCTCGCACAATGTCGGCGATCGAATCCCCTTGAGGCTGCGCCGAAGGCAACAGTTTGCGCAGCTCTTCCCGCACGATCGCTCGGATCGTTTCACGCAGGTCGTCGGAGTCACTGACTTGAGCAGCAGCGCATTCTGGAGTCAGGCGACGATTATACTGTCTGGTGCGCATGTCCAGCGTTTTTTCGATGGTGGTCGCCTCGGATACAAATTCTTGGACGGTGTTCGGTGGATTTATCATTAGTCCCGCGAAGAGCTCCTGTTTGACCCCTCGCATGAGGAAACGAACTTTCTTTTCCTCCGGCATGTCTGGGTCAGCGTGACGAAATAGGCGGGTCATCTCCTCTGTGAAAATTCCAACCTTTTCATTTGGTAGCTGAACCCGGGTCTCGAGTAGAGCAGCGGCCCTCTCTTTGCGAGCGACGCTTGCGAACGTTTGCAGAAATGCGCCGCAGAAGACATCCCACGTTCGGAGCGTGGACTCCCGATTCTCTAGCCAGGTCCTTGCGGTGTCTTCCAGGTAGAAGTACACACGACGGAGCTTTTCTTCGTTGTCCCAGTGGTTGAGGGCGGCCACACGGTCGTATGTTTCTAGCCAGGTTTCCGGGTCTTCAAACGATGAGCCATGGAACGTTGGTGGTTCCCTGGGTTGATGAATGACGATCGCGGGCTGGGACGCTCCGGTTGTCATTGTCGCTGCAGTCGAGGTCATGGTCTTGGTCTGCCACGCCTTGTCTTGTTGAAGGCCGTACTCCGGTGCGAGACCTTGCTGTCGGCGGCTCGTTCGCTGCTCTTGGTTGGCGTCGGTGTCTTCTCCGCGACGGGGGCTGGGTTCACGGCTTGACGGGGGCGTCCGGTACATGAATGAAGCAGCACCTCCACCAGATGTCACGGGGTCGTGACGTGCCCGAAGACAGGAGACTTCGTGTTGGGATTTAACTGTTTATTTGGGCGCACCTGTGCTCGGTAAACAGAAAGTTCAATTACAGCAGCAGTCTCGCACAGATAGCAGTCTCGGACTGATAGCGGCGAACGGAGCGTCAGCCTTCGATCAACAACTGACAAGCGGCGAAGCGTGTCGGCATTTATACGCTTGCCGTCGAATGTTCTAGCGTTATCGCTGGCGGTGGCGTAGGTTCCAGAACAAGCTGTAACGTTCGCACAGTGGGCGTGATCTTATCGAAATGATCTACTACAGTCCGGAACCTTCTCGAAACCTGCAGGCGCGGTTTGCGCCGAGAATCGTGTGGTGTTTCGGAACGATAACAAAAACTTGTGAAATGGAACGTGGCAATACTATGACAGCGCAGTGTGTTGATGGTGTCGGGTTGTAAACACGGCCGTATATAAAATGATTGTTTAGCTAAGTGATTGGTAATGCGCGGGACCTATCCCAGTTGTGAGCATACCACACGCTATTATTAGGCAACAACTCAAGTGCACTGCCAGTCACGCTGCCTCTGTGCAAGGCGGCTAAGCGCACTGCACAGATGTGTTGCCTTCGCAAAAAAAGTAGCTTGCCATCATTGCACCTATGTGTGCGGTGAGGAATGTCATATGCAATTTCGTTACATTCAGGTTTGAGTGTAATATAAAGAAAAAGTTCAGAGGAGCGCTGAAAGACAAGAATAGAGAAGTGCAACTACTCACTTGGCTCGAACATACGCAGCTTGGGAGTGTCGCTGACGAACGTCTCATTTGCCGCATTCGACTGCATCGAGCTCCACGATGGACTCGCCGATGTGCTGGCGACGTCCGTGCTCCTGCTACGCCTGTGGCGGCGCGGGTGTGGGGATCCGTTCGGAAACCGGACGAATGTCACGTCACCTGTGCAGCCTGATCCAAAGCCAGAGCCAATAAAAAGAATAGGAACAAACTGAGAGGGGCACCTAACACAGCCTTAAACTCATTAGACCACGTACTACGGTAAAAATTTGTTAGCGTGTACTGGTTTTAAACACACTGTCACGTCATTGTGATGGCAAACGATTCAAACCTAAAACAGTAAAGATGAAACAGACCCCAGTGGGTGAACTTAGGCCCAGGACAAGAAGGGATCAAAGTACAGGCAACACTCGCTGAATGACAGTAACGGTCAGCAAGAACATTGGTTATCAATGGTCTGCTACTCTGTGAAATGAGTACGCTTTTATACAGTGTGTCTAATTTTCCAGCATCATTGTTGAAGCTCCCGTTAGTTTTAGAGTGAACTCAGTTACTCATGTTATGCGCGCCATCCTAACAGAAATATTCTGAAACTATTGCAAACACTGCGACACGACCCAATATACCTTGTTGAGTGGATGAAACCATATCAAAGTAAAATAAAACAAGCGTAGTTGTGATAAATTGTGATTATGCACAGCCCTGTTGCGATACTTGGCAGCAAGGCCTTAAGGGATACAAGATGGATTAATCAGAGCCAAAAATTCTCACCTTCAAAGGAGTCGTCGAGTTTAATAGACGGTGGAGCGACAGACTTCCTTCGCACTGTGGTGGCCAGCTGCCAATCAGGAGCGTGGAGCAGACTTGCGAGATCCAGCTGACCGTTTGCCCCGTCATTTTGTTCATCCGCCCATGTGACACCGGGACCCTTCGTCAAGGCAAAAAAAAAGTCAACAGTAAATTATACAAATGGGCAAATGATAATTGAACAATTACTGCTCATGCAAAATGGTGGCCATTGGTCGTTTCCTCTACATGTGCACAGGTAGCGCTGCTCCGAATTTTTTTTTAACTAGTCTACGGAAATATGTTATAGTGCTACTTATTAGTATCATCGATGACGTTAGTGTCTTCTTATTTCCATCCAGATTACAATTGCATAAGAAAAAAAAAACGCAAGACAGCAGGAAACCAAGATATTGCTTTGTTTATGTTTCTTTTCATTAACCTCGATTCTTTCACTTTTTTTATTAGTTGAAAAGTGTGTTAAGGGGAGACGAAGGTCTTAAAATAGCACGAAATTGTAAAAAGTGCCGACTTTCGAAAATTGAAATTTGAGGTATTTGTAGTCGAATGTATGTTTTGGAAAACTTTTATATTATGGCTAAATACCATTTCTTTTTGTTAAAAGCTGATTATTTGAAATTACATATGTTTTTAAAACTGAAAACAATTTCCTTGGCATTGTTATTTTTATGAAGTGAAGCGCCTTACAGAAGTTTTGAGCAAGTTTCTGTGAAGACATCTAAACAAACTTGGTACCATTCTTTTCCACACCATTTGAACTACAGGCTAAAGCTTTTCTTTTTCTCTGAACCTTGATATATTTGTAGTTATATAACAAATACCAGCTAATTAGAGGAAACTCACTTTTACTTTCCCGGTTTAAAAATTATTTATGATCAAAGAAATAAATTTTCTGACGTCTAGTTTGCCTTAACCTGAGGGATGAACCTTTACCTTTACCTTTACCAAGTTACTTGCGTCTTACGTCGAAGCGCGCTCTGAACCCATGATTTATTACGCAGCACCACCGCCAAGCGTACGTGACGATGACAGCGAGTTTTACCCATGACCCCAGGTCTCCTATAGGTTCATGGAGAAGGCCGTTTATGTGTTCGGAGGGATAGAAGAGTTTGAGATTTGGTTGGGTGAAACGCAGGCGGTGTTGGTGAAACGCGAGGGACTCCACACGAGGCGAAAATTCAAATTATGCGAGACGTGGTCCCGAAGACCCACGGCCGCACGCACAAACTTGCCCACTGCAGTGGGTTAACGGCGCTCGCATGTGAGGACGCGGAGCTCTACAAGTGCACTTACTACAGACATTGAACAAGGCGACTAAGGACTGTAAGAACAACAGCAGGGTCTATCCGCCGCCTCACATCAACGCGATTCAACAAGAGTTGGCTGAAGAGCCAGACTGTTTCGCTTGTGGAACCTATATAAAGACCAATAGGAGGCCCTTAATGGGGCACGCAAATAATTCCCGCGACATCGCTATCGACTCGTGCGTAGGACGGAAATGAACAGTTTATATGTGAGCTACTGCTTTACTTAGGGATACAATGTGTTGAACCCCATCAGAATTAAGGCGGTGAAAAGATCGGTGGAAAATAAAAAAGAAAAACGGCTATTACTTATTGATCACGCCTTCTCATGCGCTGTTTTTTTATGGGCTCCACGACCCACAAGAATGCCGTAGATTGAAGCGGTTGTACAAATGATGGGTCTTTCTAAAAATCATTCAGTCACTCGAACTTGCCAGAATGAAAAAATGACGGCTGATGGGATTGATAATCGAACGCCTCATATATGTTACGCCTCATATATGCGACATCCGTCTAGCGGGAGTAGGCATTGCATATATACGAACCAGTAGAAATGAAAAACGAAGATATAAAAAAATGGCAGATCCCCCCGTGGTGGGTTGCGCCAGGACTCCGAGGAACAACCAACCAATTAACCAACCACGTGCTGTGAAATTCGATGATATGCCAATCACGAATGTGAAAGGTTGATATGTCACTTTAAAATCAGCACAACGTTACGAGGCGGACGTAAGTTATGCTGTACATGACTTTCACGTCATGTTTATCATGTTCGCGCCTGGTATTTTTGTTCGTCGTCCATTCACGTCAAGCAATATGAAATTTGGTATATGTGAAGCTAGCGAAACGGCCGTGAGCACGGTATGAGTGTAGCATGTAGTGATGTTTTATATGACACGCATGTCATGATTATCTTGCTTGGACGTGTCGTTTACCTTCGTCGTCCATGCACGTCACGTAATAGCAAATTTGGTGTATGTGAAGCTAGCGAAAAGACCACGAGCGCATCATGAGCGTGGCACGCAGTCATGTTCTTACATTACACGCATGTGATGATTTCCACATGAGGGCCTTTAAATTACATTCGCCAAGCTGTCATGTCGTGCCATACCAGTTTTGCGATATTACATGTGGACGAAATGACCGCAGGAACAGCAAGACCATGACATGTAAACCCCGACATTCATGACATACATGCCATGATTTTCATGACATGACTAGTCAGTTATGCCCGTCATACAGTCATGTTATGCCATACCAAACGTCGTATATATCCCGTTATACAAACAGCCAGAAGAGCTAAATGTCGTAGGCAGCTGAATAGATAGACAGACAGATAGGGTCAAACTCGCCGAAGTTCGCTAAGAAATGCTTCGCATTAAGATATGAAAGATCCTGGTTTATAAACACCTGTCGGACATTATCTCACAGGCATTAAGCACGTGGACGTACAGCTGCTTGTATCTTTTAAAATCAGAATGACGCCCCTTCCAGCTAAATCTATTATCAGACACGTGACCAGCGGCCGAGTAAGCACGTGCATTAAAGTCCTTGCGGCGAGGCATTGCATTGCAATCCGCTGCCAACGCTCGAACGAAGCGAAGCCTGTCGCCACACTTCTGAAAAAAAAGTATGTTCAAACACCCCATCGGTCGGGAAGCTTTTTAACCTCAGATTCGACATCCGACTAGCGGGAGGTGAACGCAAGCTGCTTCACTTCACCCTTCCAGGTCGCATCTTCGCCGCGCGTAGGAGATACGACCGACGCTTCCGTCATAACAGCAAGTACACCGAGGGTTCCCTCTAGCCATAGGCCAACACTCCACTCACCATCAAGCTTCCATAGGCACCTTCAGGGTCACTGGCAGCCATGGCGTACGTGGAGGTACTGTGCTCGCACCTTTCGAGGGTGCCGCAACACGAACTGCGGTGCTTGGACAACGACGGCTTCACCGACCTTCCAAAGCTCGCCGACAAGTCTGTACCAGAAGCAGTCAGCGTGGTTCGCGCCCATCTGGAATCCATAGCCGCTCTGCGCGACCGTCTGGACTGCGCGGCCCACTTATTCACCTGCATGGCCGGCCTGGGCGTCATAGGGTCCTGGGTTCTCTATCGCGCTGACCGTAGGGAGGACCCCACTGATATCGTCGGCGACATCCTGAAAAAAAAATGCGGCAGAGACGCGTCTACGGCGTGTTTGCGAAGGCGACGGAAAACGTCTGTTGCACCTGCCTGCTCGTCCCCGAAGAAGAGAGAGGCAGGGACTTCAGGCCTTACTTGTTCGTCGACTGGTACACAAAGCCCTGCGTAGCCATACACGAACCTCCCGACATACATTCGCCGTTACTCGAAACCGTCCTTCGACAGACGCTGGGAAATCCGCCACGAAACTACCGTTGCGGCGTTTATGGAGACCTGACGTCGCTGTATGCGTGCGTCCTCCAATTGTTCCCGTGATGCAGCCGCCGACTCTCTCCCATGCCGTCCATGGGCAACGCGGTGAACTGTCCCTCCTTTTCGGCCACCGACTTTATACCGTAAGTCATTTTTGCGGGCTATTCTCTTTCTATGTATGGCGTAGTTGCTCTGCCAAGAGAATTTAAGCCCGTGATCTCTGTAGCCAACGTCACAAACAGGTCTGCTTTCGCGAATAGTAACTGCGTAGATGTGGCTAAACACGTTCATTTTAATTATACCGTTATTGATGTAGCATTCCTTGGACAATCCTGAATTTACTGTATAACTATCAAGCATGAAAAACTATGTGATGCGGTTTCCTATATTTATACACTTCTGCTTAATTGAACGTAATGCTCATTGAACAGTCGTTGCTAGTAACATCACTGGTAACGTGGTTCCACGGCCATTAACGTGGGGACACACAGCGATGCTTGAAAGCCCGACGTGTCTTTATATGCGCCCTTGAGTTTAACACTGCTAATTTCCGTAACGTCGATTACCAGTAGCGATTTGCTTGGATTTATAACTGCCATAGCCGGTTTATTGCGTTATCCACCGTGAATAACTATTTCATTTGTTAAACAATTCTTCATTGGTTGTCTTCTTTCCAGCATCAAGACGATGTCGTTTGACGGACCAAAATTTTTCATGAACCATGCAGTTTGCCGAAACTACTTGACGACTTACAAATAACCACGCATCTCCATCGAAGACTGCAGCCACGAAAATCTTGATAAGTACCACACCTGTTGAAGATGTAGTGACAGCTGTGTTGAACATTATTTTACTCAATGTTTCATTTTTAACCTAAAATTTCCCCTTTCCTTTTAGCTTCATACATTAAATTTCTTGCCGCGTTCCTCTTCGAGCGCCCCTTTTGTGTGTGTGAGCGCCACCTGGAAGAGAGCATCATCGTATCCGTTCACCATTTGTTGTCACATGCGTAGTGGAACATCATCTTAATCTTAGCTGAGTGACGACGCCTCGACAAAATGGCTTAATGCTGTCCACCTACATGTTACTTCATAACTTTGACGAAGGCGATGAGAGACTTCGCACTTCGTGTTTTATGAAACATGTTGGGTCTTATGCAAGCTGACACATCCTGGTATCGACCATGCAGTCGAATAAAGAAACTTTTATATGCACCCATGCTTTTTGGTATATTTGCTTCGCAACTGTGTCTCTTGTGGCCAACCAAATTCAAGCATTGTTGATATTTCCACTCTTCAACATACACCATCAACCCCCCCCCCCCCCTTTGAGCATGCGTGTCATTCCTCAACAAGTTTCACGACGCTTCGCACTTTCCTAGCTCTGGTGACAGCGCAAGGTCTACGAAGTTGCATCTGTTCTAACAGGACAGCCGAAACATCACATGCCGGAAACGGTGGGCCTTGCAAACAGTGGAACGCCACAAATTTTCTTTTGAAGGAAATATACTTTCTTGGTGCCCAGAACGTTTCAGGAAGAAGTCACAAGGGACAAAGCGCACACTCGCAACCACTTTATCGCACAGATGGCGGCCGTATATATAAAGCCAAGAGGGCGAGAAGAAGACCCAGAGAAACGAAAAAATGATGGCGCATATGCCAGAACATCTTATTACACGAATCTTTAAATTACGTGTAAGTGACAAGATACCTGTACTCATTGTCCGAATGGGGCACTTACACACTCTGTTACCGCCTTGCGAATCAAAAACGCTTCATTTCCCGTGCCCTCTTGTCAATCTTGCCATTACTTCGCATTCATCAAGCATCGGGGTGCACTAACAATGGGCACAGTCACTTTCAAGGTGGCTGCCCACTGATCCGCGCTTGAGATCCACGTACTCCTTAAGGAGATAGTTCAGACATGCAGCGCCCCATCTGACCGATGTAGTATCGGCCACATGATAAAGCAAATCGATATACAACACCTACATTACATTCTACGAACATTTTTGGAAGCTTCTTATAATACCATATACCTGAAGATCTTTCGTTTTTCATAATTTTGTATAGAAGCCCTGGATGGTTTTTGCTGTGAAAACGACCTTCGCTCTAGTTTTTTTTTTCAAAGAATACTTTTTAGGCAGTGTGAACGTTTGTGCATATAAAGTATGGCAGAAACTTTCGGCTTTGGCTGTTCCTGAATTGTGTGCTTCATAATATTTCCCTGCTTTAATTAATTCAGAAGTGACTCTTCTGTGCCTCAGAGCAATTGATAAGGAAAGCCTGCTTTCTTATGTCTGTTAATATGGCTGCCGAAGCTGCTCTCAACCTGGTGATGACAGAGCCTTGACACTGATGCCATCTCGCGTTCTTTCGCAGTTCCTCACTCAATAAGCTTGGAATGCGCTCAACTAAAATGTATCAGGGCTTTCTGGTTCTGGCAGAAACATCTTTCTAATTCTTGCAGGTTGTGGCAGAAGCTCTAGGTCTAAAAATCTAAGTTTGTTATTCTCGGGAAACTCCGCCGTCAGCATGCAAATTAGTCATGTTATCAGAAATAATGCTCAACTCTAATCAGCGTCCTGCCGTCTGTCACATTGTTCCGCACTATAAATGACTAAGAAATCATTACCATAGAGTAATACCTTAACGGTACCAAGCCTCGCTGTATGCGTTTGTCATAACGAGCTAATGAAATGCCACTGAGTACTGGAGCTAAACATGACCCAGTGCACATGCCCTGTCTTTGAGTGTACCATTTGTCGTTTTCTCGTGATGAAAAGTCGACTGCGAATAAAAGTTCAGAAGTTGAAGAAAGCTGTCTACGTTAGTTGCACAAAGTCTACAAAAAATTATTCCCACCACAGCGTTGCAGACTTCACCTCCTCGCACAAAATGTCCTGAGGTAGGAAATAAAATAAGTCTTTAACGTCTACCGAAAACGCACAAGCACTTTGAGGGCACTCATCCCCTAGAAAGTCTAAAACGTCCTGGGGATTTCTCACGAGGAACGTATTTTCAATGGTCAAGGCATTTGCAGATGTCGTCCGACAATTTTCTGCCTAGAGTCATACTCCGAAACAGAAATAACTCCTTGTGGGTTTTGGCCGTGAAGGAGACAGAGAGGCTGGCACTTTTGCACGTCCTCCCGGATAGGGCCAACCTAATGAGTCCCTCGCTGTTTCATACAGCCTCACGGTTCTCGTTTTGCTTTTGCCGGAGCTACTTTCCGCAGTTCTCTGAAGTTCCCTGATAGAGCCGCTGCAACCTTTTCTTCGTACAGTGGTTCGGGAACCAGGGCGAATCCTCCTTCCTCGTCAGACTGAAGTAAGTTGATGTCCGCTTTTTTAGGAGCAGACAAGACATGCCGAATTCCTGAAGTTCGTTGTCTCGGGGTTCCTGGGGCAGACGCTTGACTCCTTGTTGGATACAGCTCTCC
Source organism: Rhipicephalus microplus (assembly GCF_043290135.1). Classification (NCBI taxonomy): domain Eukaryota; kingdom Metazoa; phylum Arthropoda; class Arachnida; order Ixodida; family Ixodidae; genus Rhipicephalus; species Rhipicephalus microplus. Next base: position 59,797,619 of record NC_134707.1, on the reverse strand, counting down.
GTTTCATCAGCCCCAGTTCTCCAAAAGACTTGTCCGACAAGACTGACCAACTCAGTTTTATCAAGCCTTGGGTGGACGCAGCTCTTAGGACCGAGTTCCAGAAGGCCATCTTTGGGTATCCTCTTATTTCCAAGGAGGAAAACGTTCTACTCCGAAGCGGGTGCTTTAAATTTTTCTCCTTGGTAGCCTTATCCCCGCGGAACGCCAATGGAACTCGGCTGTTTGCAAGGAATTGCACAGATCCTACAGAAACACTTTCTTGGCTTTGTCCATTTGTCTCACGCATGCGCACTGACGGGACAAGGAAGACTTCGCTCGCTTTAGCAGCAATCGCTTTCAACACGAAATCCTAGAATCAAAGAGGTTACCGCAGTCATTGATGTGTCTGGTAGTAGCCTTCGCGTACACTGGTGCGCTGCTTGCGTTGACTGCGCTTCGCACTCAGCTCGGAGGCCACACAGAAAGGAACGCGTGGTTCAGATCTGCTCCGCCAGGTGCCGCAACGGTCCCGACAGATCGCAATCTTTCAATGAACTTCGTCCGGTACATTTCATCTTCATTTACCAGCGCACTGTTGGTACATGGCCACGTGGCGTGCCACATCCCGATCGAAGTATTCGCCTCGCTCGAAGCCGTTAGTATCACCGCCAAGAGTGTTGCCGAAAACTTCGTGTACTTCACTGGAATACCCCTCTCGTGGTTTGTGGAGTGCAACACACGGAGACGAAGTCTAGAATGTGAAGCAGTACACGTCGTGGGCCCGTAGTCGGGCTGTCGTTTTCCGGAACCAACGAGCACGCGTGAACTTTCTTTGGTTATAGCCAGCGAGTCGGTGGCGACGTACTTCGCATCCATCTCCAGCAAGAAGCGGTCCAAAAGTGCGTCCTAGGCCGCACACTCGGCGTTGGGGACGTGACAGAGAATTTAGGGACCGATCACCGTCTCGAACATAAAGACAAGTATAAATCGCGCGAACGCACTCCAGACGCACCTTTCTGTCCCACATTACAGCGATAATCGTGCAAATTGTGGAGATAGCGTCCGGAACGGACATTTCGGTGATATTCAAGATGGAAAGACAACTGCCACCGTCCAAGCAGTACAGTTAGTCCGCTTGGACGCTGGATATACAGCGTTGAGCAGAGCGTGTCCGAATCTACCGCAGTCACCAGAAATAACGGAAAAGTACGTAGAAAGAAAGGTTCGACTTCTGAGTAGGATTAGGATTAGAATTAGGATGTTGTAGGTAGCCGGCGGATCTAGCCTTCCAAAATTTGCAGGCAATTGCCCTATCCTATTCTTTGCTAACTGTAACTAATGTCCTTTTGTTTGTTTGTTTTTTTAACTAAGCAAGGGCAGGATTTGAAACGGTCGCGCGAAGCTCAACGTAAGCTGTACTGTTATAGCCGTTGTTGTAGCCGACGTAAATATTATCTATTTAGCAGCAATATATGTTTGTTGTGAGTGAAGTGCGCGAGTCAAGTGACTTTCAAATTTGGCGCGTAAGATGAACTACTGACAATGTGTGCAAGATGGCGTATTGCGCCAGTGCGGCGAACACTGGCGATTGGAAAAAGAAGAAAATTCAAGGAAATGGGAGAAAAATCCAGAGCCAGGGCATCGAAGAACGAGGAAGAGGAGATTCGGGCTCGTGCTTGGAAGAAGAAGGCGAGGGTGCGGCGTGCGACCTCGTCGGGTGCGAGTACCTCCTGGGCGTCAGGGCATCCACCTAGCTGGCGACTGTTTCCACGGGGTCCTGGTGACCATTCAACCGCAGCGGCTATTGGCGAATCCTTGGCAAGACCTTGGTCTGATGTTCGAGCGGAAGACAGCGCAGCAGAGGACGTCTACCGGGAGCGGGAGCAAGCCGTCGGGCTACGGGCCCGAGCTTATGCACTCTCACCACGGCAGCTTCCCCAATGGACTATTGAAGGGCGTGAACCGCTGGTGAGCCGTATCCGTCTTCTCTCGCGTCCGGACTCAAACACGAGGACTTTAACGAAAAGGACTGTTTAGACTCTTAGAGGTTTCCGCTCGCTAACGAAACTGACAGTGCTAATTAGTTAACATTTTTCTGATCTTAGTATTTTCCTTTTTGTGGTTTTTTTTGTGTGTTTGTGAAAGTATAATTTTTTTTTGCAAATCAAACGCTCACTTCCTTTTCTCGTGAGAGATTAACGTTTCACAGCTAGCTCGACTGGCTTTATTTACTGAACCTGTCACAATGTTATAAGATCATAACGCGGGTCACGCTCGGCACTGTAGTTGTTCACCGCCGCCGCCGGCGTCCTAACGAATTTGCACGAAATAAGAATTAATATTAATGACACAGTGGTGCTCGAACCCGGGTCCACTGAGTGCCAGCCCAATATTGTACCTCTGAACCACGCCGGTATTTGGGACTTGTTCGCAAACTTGACTTATAGGTAGGCTTGACGTCGGAAAAGGAAATCGCGTTAATACGACTTATAAAGCGTTCTAAAACAGCGAAAAAAGAAGCAGTCATCGCACAATGCGAATAGCGTAACGAGTGGGTCGTCCAATGCTCCAACCCATTACAAAAGCTTGTTCTTGTTCGCCTATTAACTGTGGCTCATACCCAGTTCAGGTACAATTCCTGATCATCGTCAGCCACTGCATGAACAATTGGCAAAGAATACATTGCCAGTGTTTAGCAGATACGACACTTCTCAGAAGAACAACGAAGGATAGCATAGCGTATGCCGGCCTGCTACCCAGAAATAATTGTCATTAATAATGCCGTAATGGGTACCGAGCAAGTGGGCTTGCAGCAGTTACTTAATGAGTGTTTAGAAAATGCCCTGAAAGGCCACTCTTCAAGTTTAGCTGTGACTGTGCTGCGCCTTCCGCGCAGGCCTGGCATTTTTTTTACAAGATTCATGCATATTCTTCCCACCGGAAGTAAATGCTCCACTGAATATGCTTTGCAAAGTGTCCCTCGTTGCACGTGCCAGTGAAGTAAAAGGATGAACGTTACGAGAGTGGTTCCCCAGTCGTTTGAGTTAGCCCACGCCGTAAATAATTGGGTTAAATTATTCTTTGTTATCTACGTACTTTTATACGTGGCACCCGAGATTGTCTGTACACTAAGCCAACATCGCCTACACAATTTATCACGCGTAATAAACACCGTTTGTAACAGGTTCTACGTGATTGTTTACGAATAAGAATGTAAGAATAGAATAAACTGGAGCCAATTTTTTAATTTTATATAGCGCGCTCGTCCTGAACCGCTGGAAACACAGGCATACAAACGTCCATGCTAGGTGCCAAGATCTTTTAGGTGACCAAATGAAGATTACATATTTTATCAGAAGCCATTTCGAGAGACGTGAACAGGAACAGGCACAGCCTTTCTTTGTTTGTTTGCTGGTTTGTTTGTCTGTAGCCTAGAATGCATGTCACATACCCACTCTGGGGGATTGGCCAAGAAAATATATAGTATCATTTGGACGGTAACTGCACTATTGCTTACAAAAAAGGATGTACAAGGCGGATGACATTATCAAAAAAATCCAAAGAGTGAGAAATCAAAAACAAGAAAATAATTACTATTATATTAACGACAACTTGATTTTTGGAGCCAACCAGGCAGCTGAGTTTGCGAAACACAATTAATTTGGGATGTACGTCTCGTACTTATTCGCATATTAGAAATTACGTCTCGTCTTCTTTCGTTTTTTTAGATCACGAGAACTCGTAAATGTGGGCATTATGTTGAAATACGTTTAGTGGCTTAAATGAAACTGCAGACCGTATCGAATACATCTCTGTGGCAATGTCACAAAACGGAGGCACATAAATTTAGCAGAATTTCTGTGGTTAAACTTAAACCTCGCTTCACAAACAGAATAGCTAGTAGTCTTTTCCAAATTACTACCTAGTTACGACATGATAGAAAATATTGTTCAATAGATACAAATTCTTCGCAGAACAGACAATGGCAGGAAAGCTTTCCCGCACTCGGAGTGCTTTTGTCGTCTTCTCCTTCTCGTATCCTCGTGGCACGTATTAGCGCGTCGCGCCACTGTCAAATGACGGATAATAGAGCACCATTGAAACAAGAACGGTGTACGTTGTGGTATTATAACTACATCAAAAAAAGGACGTCAGCCATTGTCACTAGATCAAAATGGCTTGACAGCGAAGCTAGAACGATGATGATATTTGCTTCGGTACAAAAGGCATCATCATCACCGCCATTTGATTTTATTTCGCTGAAAGAAAGCGCAATCATCATCATTCTCGAGAATCAGCACTCTTAGATCACGCGACCTGCGCCGCCGACGACAGCGGCACGGCGAACATGGAACTACTACAGAAAAATAATAAACAAAATGAAAGAAAACACAAGGACGGACGCAGTCAAAGTACCACAATTTCGCATCTTTCCATCCCATATTGATCATATACAAGTACCGCCATCCAGCGTGCATTTCAAGGACTAAACGAGAGGTGGTTACTACGACGACGACGACGACACGGAACATACGAACCGACGGCGTAAGGAGTTTCGCCTCTAAAAAAAAAAAAAAAAACATCGTGGTCGGTGATTCGTGGATACACAAATTTAAAGATATTTGAACATGCTGAAACTTACCGTGCAATCCTTAGGCAGACGCTGTAGACTCTAAACGGCTGCACTTTGTGAAAGAAAAAAAAAAAGCGCGCAAAGGAATGAATCCGTGGTGGAAGCCGTCGCTACTCCAGAAAGAAGAAAATACACCGTCGCGACAGCGGCCGGCCGCGGCTACCCACGGCTTGCACAATACTACCGCGCGCCCGCCTGTGTTCTTGCGCGCCATGGCTGTAAAGCAGCGCCGCCGCACAACTTCCGAACAAGTATGTAGTGCGTTTAAAATTTTAATGCTGCCACAACGAAATCGCTGTGGTACGGACTGTTGTAAATTGTAGAATGCCATCACCGTGACCAAGCGCCAATCCTGTGACCGGCACTATTTCTTAGGCCTTTTCACAAAACTCTGGTTGGAGACGGGTTGGGAGCCGTTTAAGGCGCGCAACAGAAAGCGCCGGCCACGGTACCTCTGCGGCTGCTGTTTTGTCGGCTGGACATGTAAATGGTATTCTCTAACAGTGTACGAACGGCACAGCTCTTCGAACCGGCAATCTAGGCGGTGAATCTCCGCGGCCGACGAGGATAGTATTGCCCCAAGCAACCACTGACTCCTCAGAGGTGGAACCTTTCGTCTGCGTACTTTTCTGTTATTCCCGATGGCTGCCGTAGACTTGGACAGGTTGTGCTCGACGCTGTCCTGTGTCCAAGCGGGCAAACTGTATTGCCTGGACGGTGACAATTCTCTTCCCATCCCGAAGATCACCGGAATGTCCGTTCCCGAAGCCATCGCCGCAATCCGCTCGAGCATCGCTCTCATGCCGGACGTGAAGGAACGTCTGGAGTGCATTTGCGCGATTTATACCTGTCTTATGTCCAACAGGGCAATCGGTCCCTGGATTCTCTATCACGCCCCCGACGTCCAGGAGGCACTTTTGGACCGCTTCTCACTGACGATGGATGCGAAGCACGTCCTCACCGACTCGCTGGCCATAACCGAAGAACGAATTCACGCGTGCTCGTTGGTTCCGGAGAGCGAAAACCCGACTACGGGCCACGACGTGCACTGCTTCACATTCTGGACTTCGTCTCCGTGCGTCGCACTCTACAAACCACGAGAGGGGTATTCCGGCGAAGTGCGTAACGTTCTCGGCAACACTCTCGGCGGTGATCCTAAGGACTTTGAGCGAGGCGAATACTTCGACCAGGATGTGGCGCACAACGTGGCCATGAGCTTGGCTCCGTCGAGCCGAGCTTCGTAGGACGTCGGAGAACGGTTATCTTTGCTTGGTTTCCCACAGACACCTTTTGTACCGGCCGACACCGACTTACTGCACGGTAAGAAAAAAAAAGAGGCTGCGTATCGGCGCGCTTCGCTGCAAATGTAATCGAACAACGATAGTCTTCTGTGTGGAGGCGCTGTGTGAGATATGGAGACGTAGGAGTAATGTCGACCAACAGGAGATCGTAGAGAACCTGGAGCCTTTGGCAAATGGCTGAACCGTGCAGTCCACAGGGTGCGTTTTCGTACATAGCGTCGCTTTTTCATCGTAGTGTAAGAAACACGTAATTCGTGTAAGGTGTAGAATTACTAAGGTTTTTTTTTTAGATTTAGGTATACCTGTATATCCAAGTCAAGAAACACGCCATCTAATGCTGGCGTACTGAGGTTTCGCCTCATATGTGCGTAACATTTGTTGTTGTTTTTTTCATCGTCAATGTTCACAACTATGAACACTGCCACCAGATAAAGATGACTGGGTCATACGGAAGTGCTAAAACTGTGGCTGAACTGAGTGGCAGATAGACACAGACCGCAATTTCTGCGTTCAAGTATTCCAACAAAGATTGTCGTCGTTAAAAAAAATCGTACCGTCTCTTGAGCAATTGCCTAACATGGCGGAAACGGCGTGAGCCATTCTCTTCTCACTCCGTGGCATTGGTCTCTCCTGGAACCTTTCAACGCCATACGTAGTGTCCAATGCCTCAGGTTTGACAGGAATCGAAAGCTTTCTTTCCCTAAGGTGGCCTTGTTAGTGGACCACTTTTTGACCAACCGACGATGTCATGTGGTGAGGTCATCCCGTGACGTCACAAGTTCTGGCCATCGGTGATGCCATCGCCTTACGAATATTTCCACATCATTCGTGGCAATGCCGCTGACAGTCAGCTCTCGCATTTGACGAGGCATGTAATCCTGTCGCCTCAACAAAAACGTTGGTGAGATCTGGAAAACTTGTGGTATATTCGTTCAGGTGTAGGTAATGACAAGCATGTTCGCAGCGGATATTATATTTCTTTTGTCGATAAGCAAGTCATTTTGAACTTTGTGGGCGCCTCATTTCATATGTAACACTTTTTTTACGCAGTAAGAGAAATTCGGAAGCAGATTTGCGCGTTGGAAATGTGCGCGTCCCTCAGCTGAAATTCGAAGTTGTGAATAATTGCATTCGCGTCACTCAAGTAAACAGGCTGTGTTGCAAGGAAAATGCAGCAGTTTCTACCCTTAAAAGTTTGCTAACTACGCAGCGATATATAGATATTTGATTTTGCCGAAGACCACTGCAGTTACCGCGATGAACACCACACCAAGAAATATTGTGTTACCCTTTAGTGATGTTTGCTGAATTGCTGCTCCAACGAGTCTCCGACGAGAGTATATCGACCCCAAAAAGGAGTTCACGTTATTACTTAAAGGGACTAAGACATTTGGCTCGTCAAATGATTCCTTTTTCTTAGCGTGTACGTCTCCGAATGGAATTGCGGTACCTTTGGTGTTTTGATTGATGCACAATGTCTTGTTTTTCCTTGTGTTGATCGAACACAGATAGCACGCAAAAAAAATTTAATTGACGAGAATGACTGGGGCAAAAAAAAAAAACGGAGCATACGAGAAAAGCCCACAAAGGACATTTCTCTTGGGCCAAGCAATTCTCATGAATATGCACGAACTAGGCCCTCAAAGTTTACGATTTTGTTTGTTCGTTTCACGCGACTGGAAACATTGCTAATTTTGGAATTCATTCCTTGCTTTGTTATGCTTTCCAGCCCGAAGACTGTCTCTTGAGAAACCAATGGGAAACTGCATCGACCAGATCTACGATTCCTTCCTCTCGGGCCGGAAAACGTTGCTAGTAACTTAAGGGCTGCGCTGAATCATCACCTTCTGCGTGCCTTACTTAGAACTTTGACTCAACTGCCTAAAAAGTATTTGTGGTACTTTTAAACTAATCAGCAAACCTTACGATGACTTTTTTTTGTTTTTACCGCGTGTACAATATGTTTTGACTGCCCGTAACCTTCATAAAGCACCTGAAAGCGATCTTTGTGTGCTCTTTTGCTTCATAAGTGTGTTACGTGACTTGCGATACGCGACCGAAATTTCAGAACGTGTGCTCTCCACTTACATTGTGGCCCATTGCGTCCACCATTAGACGGATCGCCAGTAAACAAACTGTCACCAATATTACTTTGGAGCGGCTGAAATGTTTTTAAAAATGAGCCGAATAAAACAAATTTTATCGATACGGTATGCTTTGTGGGGCTCCTTCTCTTTGTGCACCGTAAAGCAGCACGGTTAGGTTTTCGAGTGCTGCGTTTTTCTTGTCATTTAAATCGCTTACGGCCGGCCCCAGCATAGCTCCCGTAAGATTCAATACACCGGGAATGTTCCTTATTCTTGAGCTGTTTTCCACACCGCTGAACATAATTAAGCTTGTGCTCACTACAGCTGCCCACACAGCATGTCTCATTACGCTGCTTCAGGCTTACACTCTCTATCTTTTTGTTTATTAGACTAAATTACATGATGAGTATTATAGTAGGCGTTTCTAAGGCTGTGATTAGCCTGCACATTTGCCTGTGTTGCATTTTTGTCACTAGACAACACTTCGGAGTGAGAGAGAAGAAGAGAGAGAATTTATTTACAGAAAGGTAGAGAGGTCGGCCTGAGCAGTGTCTTTAGCCGTTTGGGCATAGTAAAGATGTGTATGAATATAACAAGCAAAGTTTGCTGGATGAGCCGAATATTCTATTGCACGCATGTGTGCGTGCGCGCGCGCGCGCGTGTGTGTGTGTGTGTGTGTGTGTGTGTGTGTGTGTGTGTGCGTGTGTGTGTGTGTGTGCGTGTGTGCGTGTGTGCGTGTGTGCGTGTGTGCGTGTGTGCGTGTGTGCGTGTGTGCGTGTGTGCGTGTGTGCGTGTGTGCGTGTGTGCGTGTGTGCGTGTGTGCGTGTGTGCGTGTGTGCGTGTGTGCGTGTGTGCGTGTGTGCGTGTGTGCGTGTGTGCGTGTGTGCGTGTGTGCGTGTGTGCGTGTGTGCGTGTGCGCGTGTGTGCGTGTGTGCGTGTGTGCGTGTGTGCGTGTGTGCGTGTGTGCGTGTGCGCGTGTGTGCGTGTGTGCGTGTGCGCGTGTGTGCGTGTGCGCGTGTGCGCGTGTGCGCGTGTGCGCGTGTGCGCGTGTGCGCGCGTGCGCGCGTGCGTGCGTGCGTGCGCGCGTGCGTGCGTGTGCGTGCGTGCGCGCGCGCGTGCGTGTGCGTGCGTGCGTGCGTGCGTGCGTGTGCGTGTGCGTGCGTGCGTGTGCGTGCGTGCGTGTGCGTGTGTGTGTGTGTGTGTGTGTGTGTGTGTGTTTCTTTAGATGTTATCGGAACGTGCGAAGGTTTAATATAAATGTTATTCTATGGCGCGAGTATATCTTAGCACACGATTGGTCAGCCTGTAGTATGCTTTAAACCAGACCTTCGAACTGTGTCTGGCTTTTTTCATTAAAACGAGCATCTGACTAATGAAAATTATCGTAGTGATCGACTCCGGCGAAGATCTGTTCCAGCGGGTACAAGCATAACCATCGCTGAAGCATTCATTCCGCCGCAGAGCCAACTTAAAAACACTCGCGGCAGAGATTCCTGCCCAAAATCTCACAGAGTGCCAAAACCTTGAGAAACACCGCGACACGTTTTTTTGTATGCAGACATTATTCATTGTGTAGAAGCACCCAGAAATGATATTGTGATAGTAGCAGCGCTTAGTTTTTAAATCATGTCAGCGCTATAAGCGTCCAAAAAGAATTTGGTGGGAAAAGGGGGCGTTGGACGAAAAATTTTGGGGAGGGGGTTGACCCCCTCCCCCTTGGCTACGCCACTGCAAGCGCTGTAGGCTCGTATCGGCGAACAGAACGTTGGACGTAACCAGTCTGAGAAGCGGCCAAGAGCAACGACTTTTACGCGTGCATCATCGAAGATTCCAGCGCTGTCGCTGGCAGTGAATCTTGTTGTGGCCTAGCAACTAATTTTGTATCTGTATTGCATTCGGGAATACGGATACTGGTATTGTTGGCTACTTGACATGTCTCTGAGTTGTCTTGTTTATGTTATTATGTACACTTTAGAGATTCGCCTGCGTTGGTGCACATTTTGACACTATCGCGATTATAGATTTTATTGTCGTTTGGCACGAAGATCGCATGCTAAAAAATGCTTGTAGTAGTACTGTACAACACCCTGTGTTTTGGAGTGTTAGTTTCTTTTTTATGTAACAGTAAGCCTGCACCACTGCATACATTGTTTATTTATTTTACTTATAGAATACTGCAGGCCCGAACAGGGGCCCGAACAGGAAGGGCAAAAGGACACAAACAAAGCAAGGCAGAGAAATCGCATACTCAGCAAAAAAATAACACTGGCATGTGTACAAAAGAAACTGCAGCAAAAAATAAGGCAAAAACTACATAATTTCTTTAAAAGTGGTACGTCAAGGCGAAGCAACAAAAGTGGAAACATAAAACAAAACGTTTTCACACACTGAAATAAGACCATGTGATAAAGGCACGTCAGACTTATATACACAAAGAGGCATGAGATAAGGCAAGTGACATTGACTTTTTAAACTAAGGATCAAGGAACAGAAGGATAATATTTAATGAAGCTAAAAAATTTGTACATCCTGGTCAGAAGTTCAAACATTAACATGTTCTAAGAAATCGTCATTATGTAAGGGGGGAAATGGTAGGTTGTTCCAGTCGGTGATAGTTCTTGGGAAGGAATATTTGAAAAGATTAGTGCGTGTCCGATAGGTGTTAGAGAGTCAGCATGACGATGCCGTGTTGTTCCAGCAGTAAGCGGCAATAAGTAAGGACTTGGGTTTATAGCAAAGAGTTTATTTTTAGGTGCAAACAGGAATTTTAGTCTCTGCATTTTTCTGCGCAGGTGTAGTGTTTGAATACTATTCTGCATCATTAAACTAGAGGGACAGTCACTATTACGACATTTAGAATAAATGAACCTGACAGCTTTACGCTGAATCATTTCCAATCTATATATATTAATTTTTGTGCACGGATGCCAGACTATGCTGGCGTATTCGAGTTTAGGCCGCAATAGTGATGTATAAGCCGTTAAAATTGTACTAGAGGGTGCATCCATTAGTTAATGCCTGAGAAAACGAACTTTTGTGAACGAAGAGTTGCATATGTTGGTAATGTGTGTATTCCTATTAAGGTTATTAGTTATTGTGATTCCCATGTTTTTGTACTCCTTCACTTCTGCAAGCATTTCGGTACCCAGCTTGTACCCAAAAGAAAGTTTTTAGATGTCTGTCTAGTTATTGACATATACACTGTTTTACTGAAATTTAACTGCATGCTCGACCGATCACACCAAGAAAGTATACTTTGGAGAATATTGTTGAGCGATGATTCATCTTCAAGGCTTTTAGTTTTATTATAAAGTACACAATCATCCGCAAATAATCTAATTTGAATAGGGGAATTATTTTGTTTGTTATGCCATTATTGGATATCAAGAATAATGAGGGGCCAATGACACTGCCCTGAGGCATACCAGATGAGACTGGTAGCTTCTCAGATGAATGGCCATTAATAGAAACTACCCGACTCCGGTTGGTCAGATAGGCAGCCACCCAATCAACTAAATAAGCAGGAAGATTAATCGATTCTAGTTTAGTAATAAGCTTGCTATGTAATACAAGATTGAACGCTTTCTTGAAATCTAGAAATATTACATCAACCTGGCCTGACCCATCAAGAACGCTAGCAAAATCATGAACAACTGTTGTTAACTGTGTGATAGTAGAGAAACCTTTGCGAAAGCCACATTGACAGGACGACAGTATGCAGTTATCCTCTAAATAATTATTAATTTCCTTAGCTGTGGTATGTTCAAGTAGTTTGCAACATGACGAGGTTAGTGATATGGGGCAATAATTTGTTACTAGTGTGCGGGTCACCTTTTTTTTTAGTACGGGTACAACACGTGCCAAAAGCCAATCATTAGGCAGTGTAGCTAAAGACAGGGACATTTGAAATGTACGAGCTATGAAAGGTGCTAACGCTTTTGCATATCTTTTCAGAAAAACCTTAGGTATATCGTCTGGACCTGAGGAAGATTTAGTTTTAAGGTTAAGTAGCATAGAAACGACACCTGGCATTGATACAACATCGGGAGCAGGAAAGTATGGTCTATGGCTATGAAGTGTAGCAGCATCAAAACTCGAAAAAAACACTGTGGAAGTATTCACATTTTCTTTTTGGACCCAAGACTAGCCATTGGCTAGAGGTCCAAGTAGTCTGATGATCTTTTGTACTGTATGATTCAACAAATAGAAAAAAGTGGTCGTGTATGTTGCACAAATAACTCCAACGCGTCGAACACGTGACCGCATGGGAAGGTTTTATCCCATGCGGTCAAATGGGAAGGTTTTATCCCAATTCGTATGGGAAGGTTTTATCCCAAATCGTTCTCAGTCACTCGGACACTCGCTGCTCAAGGCAGCAGCTACATTGCCATGAGGTGGTAACATGAAAGATGAGAGATAAGAGTGGGTGCAGCAATACAAATGATACAAATACGTGTGATCAACAGCTTTCAAAGCGTCGGCCAACTTAAAGACGCATCACTAATTCAAAAATACGACGTGACGCTGAGTTCTATACTCAAAATGCTTCATGAGAAGGCGTTTGGTCGGTGGAGAGCGGTCGTCCTTTAGTCGAAAAAGAACTAATCGAAAGAAATCCATTTCACCATTTGACTATTGATCGATTGATTGATATGTGGGATTTAACGTCCCAAAACCACCATATGATTATGAGAGACGCCGTAGTGGAGGGCTCTGTAAATTTTGACCACCTGGGGTTCTTTAACGTGCACCCAAATCTGAGCACACGGGCCTACAGCATTTCCGCCTCCATCAGAAATGCTGCTGCCGCCGCCGCCGGGACTCGATCTCGTGACCTGCGGGTCGGCAGCCAAGTGCCTTAGCCACTAGACCACCGCGGCGGTTGTACCATTTGACTATTGCGCCAAATGGTAAATACGCTGCATGCACGGTCAGCGGTTACGATATACTTGTGAAGTTGTGCAAATTCTCAAAACTCCGGTGACAGCAACAAAATTGTCATACGCATATAGGCAACGTGCCAGGCTTGTGATTGTGCTTAATTATTTTGCGTAGTCTGTCTAACAAGGACAAATTTAATAAATACATTACGCGAGCACATTCGTCTGAAAACGGAATGGCGTGCTGAAGACATCGCTTTGTGCTTGCGCATATTTTTCAAACAGAAAATAATAACTTTATTAGGCGATGAAAATGCTTACGACCATTGGTGCGGAACATTGATGCGTCAAATTCAACACTGCTTGCCGCCCTTTCTAGCACACAAATATTTCTGTAAGAAAGAATTGTTAACGCATTATCCTCATTCATAAGAATGTGTTATATTCACGAAAGGTCGCGAAGCCCTTGCACAAACCTAAATATTTACTTCTTGTGCAACTGCAACGCTGAAATCAAGACACAAGCGTAGGGATCTTGCAAGATGGCTGATGAGTATATAATTTACGAAATTAAGGCAATAGTTGCCAAGCTGTCAATTGCCGTCAACCGCAGGAGTCGATAGCGACTACGCGGGAATCGTTTTCGGGCTCCATCAAGCGCCTTGTACACACATCTTTGTGGTTCCACAATCTGGCTCTTCATTCAACATACGTTGAATCACATTTTGTACATCCAATTTAATCATAGTACCACCTACGAATTCGTGCACGTGCAACTCACGAGAGCGTTCCAAAGGTACAAGTGGCTGTCAGTCGCATCGGCGACAATCCAGCAAATGATACAGGAGTGATACGTACTCGTAAAAAAAAAGTTAATGCAAGACAACGCACAAACACTCCTAAAACGTTGCGATTCAGATGATTACTGGGGCACTTTTCTTTAGAATCAATCGATAGATATGTGGGGTTCCACGTCCCAAAACCACCATATGATCACGAGAGACGCCGTAGTGGAGGGCTCCGGAAATTTCGACCACCTGGGCTTGTTTAACGTGCACCCAAATCTGAGCACATGGGCCTGCAACATTTCCGCCGCCAACGGAAATGCAGCCGCTGCAGGCGGGATTCGATCCCGCGACCCTTGGGTCAGCAGCCGAGTACCTTAGCCAGTAGACCACCGCGGAAGTGCTTTCTTTAGAATAATAAGTCGTACATTCACTAGATATAAAATTCATTCGTCTTGCTCTTTTCTTCGTCTCCCGGTGAGAGTACGCGCGTTGTATGAGTTCAACCGCAGGCCCCAGGCGTTGTCGTACAACGGTAAATGGAACGCTTGTTCTTATTTTTTGCACACGCACAATGCAACCTATACAATGAATTGCATATGTGGCATTGCATATATGAATCGCATATGTTGCACCGCAACGCAACATTTAAGAAAAACAGTGAAAGGTAACGGTTAAGACAGCTTTTTCCCCTATAGAATTAGTACTCGATTCTGCTCAACTACCCCGGTTTTCAGTAATGTCAAGTGAGAAGAATTCCAACAGTTGGAAATACAGTATGCAAGGAAAATAAATTTGTGTTGTTGTAATCAGACTACGTGCCGTAATTATTAGCTCACAGCATGCTAATATAGTTGTCTGTGCTCAGGAACAGTGCGCGATTACACGTAAAACACAGCGGTGTCCTCGACGTGGAGTAGGTCGACTATTATACGAAGTACTCACGTGACGTCATCCGCAAGGGGCGCTAGAGCGGCAGTCGCCATAGTTCTGGTCTCGCGCGCGAGCATCATTGTTGTACCATAATCAAAGTCCTCGACAGCACGTGCTTTAAGCGCGCGCACACACAAGTCACCTCGTCTTCCTCAGCGCCTATCTCACTGTTTAAGTGGGGCATTGTCTCGTAACAATATTTTTCCAAGAAAACGGGTTATTTGGGTGCAGTGACGCCAAATGTCACGCTGTCATTTGCCGGATCACTGACGGGCCGGCGCACTCACTGGCGCCACCTGGCGGGTAGAGCACAGTAAATACCCTTATACAGGTCGGCATTGCGCCTCATAGCGAGGAAGCTACCTGTTAAAATCACACGATGCCAGGCTCATATTTACAAGTGAAGAACGGCTAATCGCCCAGCAGATGTGAAAACGGGCTAAGAGAAAAAAAAAAGAAGAAAGGCCTAACGCACAACAAAACGCGTAAGTCTTTTCTGGGTGAGTTCGGATACGATGATGCTGGGGCTAAGTGTTTTTGATTACAGCCCGCACCGGTCCTTCCTCAGTTGAAAACTGGGGAATGACTTCGCGTACACTGATACCTTCGCGTACACTGGTAGCCTTCGCATACACTGGTGCGCTGCTTGCGTTGACTGCGCTTCGCACTCAGCTCGGAGGCCACGCAGAAAGGAACGCGTTGTTCAGATCTGCTCCGCCAGGTGCCGCAACGGTCCCGACAGATCGCAATCTTTCACTTCGTCTGGTACATTTCATTTTGAGTTCACAGGACACTGTTGGTACGAGACAAAGTCATGGCCATGTGGCGTGCCACATCCCGATCGAAGTATTCGCCTCGCTCGAAGCCGTTACGGTCGCCACCAAGAGTGTTGCCGAGAACTTCGTGTACTTGACTGGTATACCCTTCTCTCAACAAGAAGCGGTCCAAAAGTACGTCCTGCGCCGCACACTCGGCGTTGGCGACGTGATATTATAGAATCCAGGGACCGATCGCCCTCTCGGACATAAATACAGGTATGAATCACGCAAACGCACTCCAGACGCACCTTTATGTCTCACATTACAGCGATACTCGTGGAAATAGTGGAGATAGCGTCCGGAACGGACATTTCGGTGATATTCAAGATGGAAAGACAACTGCCACCGTCCAAGCAGTACAGTTAGTCCGCTTGGACGCTGGATATATAGCGTTGAGCAGAGCATGTCCTAATCTACCACAGCCACCAGAAATAACGGAAAAGTACATAGAAAGAAAGGTTCGACTGCTGAGTAGGATTAGGATGAGAATTAGGATGTTGTAGGTAGCCGGCGGATCTAGCCTTCCAAACTTTGCAGGCAATTGCCCTATCCTATTCTTTGCTAATTGTAACTAATGTCCTTTTGTTTGTTTGTTTTTTAACTAAGCAAGGGCAGGATTTAAAACGGTCGCGCGTAGGTCAACGTAAGCCGTACTGTTATAGCCGTTGTTGTAGCCGACGTAAATATTATCTATTTAGCAGCAATATTTGTTATAAGATCATAACGCGGGTCATGCTCGGCCCCGTAGTTGTCCACCGCCGCCGCCGGCGTCCTAACGAATTCGCACAAAATAAGAATAATTAATACCAATGACACAGTGGTGTTCGAACCCGGGTCCACTGAGTGCCAGCCCAATATTCTACCTCTGAACCACGCCGGTGCTTGGGACTTGTTCGCAAACTTGACTTATAGGTAGGCTTGACGTCGGAAAAGGAAATCGCGTTAATAGGACTTATAAAGCGTTCTAAAACAGCGAAAAAAACAAGCAGTCATCACACTATGCGAATAGCGTAACGAGTGGGTCGTCCAATGCTCCGATTCTTTACAACAGCTTGTTCTTGTTCGCCTATTAACTGTGGCTCATACCCAGTTCAGGTACAATTCCTGATCATCGTCAGCCACTGCATGAACAATTGGCACAGAATACATTGCCAGTGTTTAGCAGATACGACACTTCTCAGAAGAACGACGAAGGATAGCATAGCGTATGCCGGCCTGCTACCCAGAAATTATTTTTATTAATAATGCCGTAATGGGTACCGAGCAAGTGGGCTTGCAGCAGTTACTTAATGAGTGTTAGAAAATGCCCTAAAAGGCCACTCTTTAAGCTTTAGCTGTGACTGTGCTGCGCCTTCCGCGCAGGCCTGGCATTTTTTTTACAAGATTCATGCATATTCTTCCCACCGGAAGTAAATGCTCAACTGAATATGCTTTGCAAAGTGTCCCTCGTTGCACGTGCCAGTGAAGTAAAAGGATGAACGTTACGAGAGTGGTTCCCCAGTCGTTTGAGTTAGCCCACGCCGTAAATAATTGGGTTAAATTATTCTTTGTTATCTACGTACTTTTATACGTGGCACCCGAGATTGTCTGTACACTAAGCCAACAACGCCTACACAATTTATCACGCGTAATAAACAGCGTTTGTAACAGTTTCCACGTGATATTTTACGAATAAGAATGGAAGAATAGAATAAGCTGGAGCCAATTTTTTAATAGTATATCACGCACTCGTCCCGAGCCGTTGGGGTCACAGGCATACAAACGTCCCCGCTATGTGCCAAGATCTTCTAGGCGGCCAAATCAAAATTGCATATTTTATAAGAAGCCATTTCGAGAGACGTGAACAGGAACAGGCAAAGCCATTGTTTGTTTGTTTGCTGGTTTGTTTGTCTGTAGCCTAGAATCCATGTCACATACCCACTCTAGGGGATTGGCCAAGAATATCTATAGTATCATATGGACGGCAACTGCACTATTGCTTACCAAAAAAAAAAGATGTACAAGACGGAAGACATTATCAAAAAGATCCAAAGAGTGAGAAATCAAAAACGAAAAAACAAGAAAATATTTACTATTATATTAACGATAACTTGATTTTTCGAGCCGACAAGGCAGCTGAGTTTGCCAAACACAATTATTTGGGATGCACGTCTCATATTTATTCACATATTAGAAATTACGTCTCGACTTCTTTCTTTCTTTTTCGAGAATTCGTAAAAGTGGGCATTATGTTGAAATACGTTTAGTGGCCTGAATGGAATTGCACACCGGTCGTATCGAATACATCTCTCTGGCAATGTCCCAAAACGGAGGCACATAAATTTAGCAGTGTTTCTGTGGTTAAACTTGAACCTAGCTTCGCAAAAAGAATAGCTAGTAGTCTTTTCCTAATTACGACATGATAGAAAATATTGTTCAATAGATACCGATTCTTCGCAGAACAGACAATGGCAGGAAAGCCATCCCGCACTTGGAGTGCTTTTGTCGTCTTCTCCTCCTCGTATCCTCGTGGCACGTATTAGTGCGTCACGCCACCGTCAAATAACGGATAATCGAGCGCCATTGAAACAAGAGCGGTGTACATTGTCGTATTATAACTACATAAAAAAAGGACGTCAGCAATTGTCACTCGATCAAAACTGCTTGACAGCGAAGCTAGAACGATGGTGAGTTTCGCTTCGGTACAAAAAGCATCATCATCACCGCCATTTCATTTCACTAATTGAAAAGCACAATTATCATCATCATCTCGAGAATCGGCACTCTTAGTTCACGCGACCTGCGCCACGGACGACAGTGGCACGGCGAAGATACAACTACTGCAAAAAATAATAATGAACAAACAAAATGAAAGAAAGCACACGGACGCAGGGACGCAGTCCAAGTACCACCTTTTCGCCTCTTTCCATCACATAATCATCATATACAAGTACCGCCATCCAGCGTGCATTCTAAAGACTAAATGAGAGGTGGTTACTACGACGACGACGACACGGAACATACGACCGACGGCGTAAAAAGTTTCGCCTCAAAAAAAAAAAAAAGAAAAAGAAAAAGAAGGCGCATGCGGTGGATCGGTGATTCGTGGATACACAAAATTAAAAGATGATTGAACATGCTGAAACTTACCGTGCAATCCTTAGGCTGACGCTGTAGACTCTAAACGGCTGCACTTTGTAAAAAAAAAAAAAAAGGCGCGCAAAGGAATGAATCCGTGGTGGAAGCCGTCGCTACTCCAGAAAGGTGGAAATACCCCGTCGCGACAGCGGCCAGCCGCGGCTACCCACGCCTTGCGCAATACTCCACGCGCTCGCCTGTGTTCTTGCGCGCCATGGCTGTAGAGCAGCGCCGCCGCACAACTTCCGAACAAGTATGTAGTGCGTTTATAATTTTAATGCTGCCACAACGAAATCGCTGTGGTACGGACTGTTGCAAATTGTAGAACGTCACCAGCGTGACCAAGCGCCAATCCTGTGAACGGCACTATTTATTAGGCCCCTTCACAAAACTCTGGTTGGAGACGGGTTGGCGCGCAACAGAAAGCGCCGGCCACGGCACCTCTGCGGCTGCTGTTTTGTCGGCCGGACATGTAAATGGTATTCTCTAACAGTGTACGGACGGCACAACTCTCTGAACCGGCAATCTAGGCGGCGAATCTCCGCGGCCGACGAGGATAGTATTGCCCCAAGCAACAGCCGACTCCTCAGAGGTGGAACCCTTCGTCTGCGTACTTTTCTGTTATTCCCGATGGCTGCCGTAGACTTGGACAGGTCGTGCTCGACGCTATCCAGTGTCCAAGCGGGCAAACTGTATTGCCTGGACGGTGACATTTCTCTTCCCATCCCGAAGATCACCGGAATGTCCGTTCCCGAAGCCATCGCCGCAATCCGCTCGAGCATCGCTCTCATGCCGGACGTCAAAAAACGTCTGGAGTGCATTTGCGCGATTTATACCTGTCTTATGTCCAACAGGGCAATCGGTCCCTGGATTCTCTATCACGCCCCCGACGTCCAGGAGGCACTTTTGGACCGCTTCTCACTGACGATGGATGCGAAGCACGTCCTCACCGACTCGCTGGCCATAACCGAAGAACGTATTCACGCGTGCTCGTTGGTTCCGGAGAGCGAAAACCCGACTACGGGCCACGACGTGCACTGCTTCACATTCTGGACTTCGTCTCCGTGCGTCGCACTCTACAAGCCACGAGAGGGGTATTCCGGCGAAGTGCATAACGTTCTCGGAAACACTCTCGGCGGTGATCCTAAGGACTTCGAGCGAGGCGAATACTTCGACCAGGATGTGGCGCACAACGTGGCCATGAGCTTGGCTCCGTCGAGCCGAGCTTCGTAGGACGTTGGAGAACGATGATATTTGCTTGGTTTCCCACAGACACCTTTTGTACCGGCCGACACCGACTTACTGCACGGTAAGAAAAAAAAAAAAAAAACCCGCGTATCTGCGCGTTTCGATGCAAACGTAATCGGAAAACGATAGTCTTCTGTGTGGAGGCGCTGTGTGAGATATGGACATAGGGAGCCTACATGAACGGCCGTGTTTAGGGTGATTTCAGCCTTTGACCCACTACATGCCGCGAACGCACCACCGCCCGCCAAAACACAATGTTGCCAGACAGCAACGCCGCGCTGTCGCCCCATCTTGGTGCCCGCACTGCGTCTACGCCCGGTTGCGTTTAGTTCTCAATATAACGACATCGAACGTTGCGGTAGCGTGTTAAACGCTGCCGGTGAAGCCTTAGTGGCTATGAAAAGAGAAAAGAAGAGAAAAGCGAGCCCCGTTATTGTCTGCTTCAAAGAGCGACACCGCCACAGTAGCTCACGAGGGATGGGGGTGAGGAGGGATAAAAAGGATAGGAGTAAAGATGTGGGAAAGCCGAAGAAGGAGAAGAGAAGAAGAGACGTGTGGTAAGCCACAGCGAGCGAGGACAAATCGAGGGGATAGAAGAGATAGGAAAGATGGAGCACGGTCACTGGAGTCCGAGGACGGGGCGCACTTGCGAGAGCTCCTTTCGGCGTCGGTGGATGGCGTAGAACAAGTCCAGTAAATCAGAGCTGCACTGTCGTCGGAGGTGGAAGGTCGTCGGCGGCAGGAGATGACGTAGGGCGAGTCCAGTCGGCCAGAGCCACGCTGACGCGGGAGATCGCAAGCGCGCGGAGCGCGCGAGCGCACGACCGCTCAGCTCGAAATCCAGCAAGCGAGACCTGAAGCCTTAGAATGCCTGGATGCTGCGTACCGCTCTGCACTAACCACAACAGAAAGGGGGTGCGAATGTTCCGCTTCCCAGCGAGCCCTGGCCGACGACAACTATGGCTGGCTCAAGTGAAGCGAGGCGGCTGGGAGCCCACCAGTGCGTCTCGTATTTGCTCTGTGAGTACTGCGTATTTAGTTCACTGTTTTTTCCTGCGGCACACGTATATGTGTTTCGCGGTGTTCGCGAATGAGTAGATAACCGAAGTTGTCGTTGCTGCGTCCACGCATTGCGAGTAGGAAGCCCACAAACGGGACGCGTCCGCGCGTTCGTACGGAGACGCGCTCGCTAGCCTGAGCTGTTGCCACGCTTGCGTTCGTGTCTGCGTAACCTCAGTATTATGTCGGAAGTGTTTGTGTGTGGACTTCGAATTTCTTCGTGCGCTCACTTTGAGAACTGGGTCGCTTACACGACCCTGAGAACCGCCGCTGTCACTCGGTCGGCTCCTTTTTGTTGCGCCGTACTTCACGTATCTGGAGGGAGCGGCATCTGGCTCCAAAATGGCGGCGCACAGAAAACTATGCTGAATTTGGTGGAACCTGGCAACAGCGTGCCCCGTTGCCCGCTGGTTTTGGCTGAGTTTCTTGAAGGCACTTATTAAGATGTCTCCACCCTAAAAACGGCCGTTCATGTAGGCTCCCTATATGGACACGTAGGAGTAATGCCGACAAACAGGAGATCGTACAGAACCTTGAGCTTTCCGCAAATGGCTGAACCGTGTAGTCCACAGGGTGCGTTTTCGTGCAGAGCGTCACTTTTTCATCGCAACGTAAGAAACACGTAGTTCGTGTAAGGTGTAGAATTACTTAGGTTTTTCAGAATTAGGTATTTTTGTATTCCCAAGTCAAGAAACACACCACCTAATACTTGCGTATTGAGAATACTAGCGTTACATTTGTTTTGTTTTTTCATCGTCAATGTTCACAAGTATGAACACTGCCACCAGATAAAGATGACTGGGTCATACGGAAGTGCTAAAACTGGGGCTGAATTGAGTGGTAGACAGACGCAGACCGAAATTTCTGCGTTCAAGTATCCTAACAAAGACTGCCGTCTTTTAAAAAAATCGTACCGTCTCTTGAGCACTTGCCTAAGATGGCGGAAACGGCGTGAGCCATTCTCTTTTCGCTCCGTTGCATTGGTCTCTCCTGAAACCTTTCAACAACATACGTAGTGTCCAATGCCTCAGGTTTGACAGGAATTGAAAGCTTTCTGTCCCTAAGGTGGCCTTGTAGTGGGACCACTTTTTGACCAAAAGACGATGTCATTTGGTGAGGTCGTTCCGTGACGTCACAAGTTCTAGCCATCGGTGATGTCATCGACTTAAGATTATGTCCGCATCATTTGTGTCAATGCCGCTGACAGTCAGCTCTCGCATTTGACGAGGCATGTAATACTTTCTCCTTAACAAAAACATTGGTGAGATCTGGAAAACGTGTGATCTATTCGTCCAGGTTGTGGGGATGCTGACACCCCCTTTAATGTGGTTTGCGCCGCGTGGCGCTAGTGTCTCGCCCCAAAACCGCATATCGGGTTACAACAACCGGGCGATAGATGGCGTTGTGTTCGCGTTGAGTACCATATCGTCATCATCATCATCATCATGGGGTAGCGGCGGCAGTGACCCCTGGCAGAAGCAAGCCTTGGTGGCGGGCGAGAGTTGAGTCTCTTTTGCGCGTGCCGGTTGCCGCGAACGGTTGTCTCTACCGTGGTTCCCCGGTGCTCGGCACCCCGGGCGGCGCGCCGGGGGACCCTTGTGGTAAGTCGAGCGTTGGCGACGCCGCCTTGGGTGTGTTATTGTGTTTGGCATGGAGTGTATGGTAATATTGTGTGCGGATGTTCAAGCGTGTTAATTACGATTGATATATAGATTCGCCGGACGATATCGTTGTTCGAAAAGTAGGTAAATAAATGTGTGTTTGTTGTTTGGTTTGTGCCGACCATGTCTGCTATGACCTTTCACTCCAAGAGCGTGGTGTGGCGTGGCACTTGCCAATTCGAGACCACACAAGGTGTAGGTGATGACAAGCGTGTTCGCAACAAAAATCTCTTTTGTCGATAAGCAAGTCATTTTGAAGTTTGCGGGAGCCACATGTCATGTGCAATACTTTTTTTAACGCAGTAAGAGAAATTCGGAAGCAGATTTGTGCGTCTGAAATGTGCGCATCTCTCAGCTGACGTTCTAAATCGTGAATAATTGCATTCGTGTCACTCAAGTAAACAGGCTGTGTTGCGATGAAAATGCAGCAGTTGCTACCCTTAAAAGGTTGCTTGCTAACTACACAGCGATATATATATATATATATATATATAGATATTTGATTTCCCCGAAGAACACCACAGTTACCGCAATGAACACCACAACAAGAAATATTGTGTTACCCTTTAGCGATGTTTGCTGACTTGCTGCTCCAACGAGTTTTCGACGAGAGTATATTGACCCCCCGAAAACGCTCTCGTTACTACCTAAAGGGACTAATACACAGGGCTCGTCAAATGATTCATTTTTCTTAGCGTGTACGTCTTCAAATGGAATGGTGGTACCTTCGGTGTTTTGATTAATGCGCTATGTCTTTCCTTGTGTTGAACAAAGATATCACGCAAAAAAATATTATTTCACAAGAATGACTAGGGCAAAAAAAAAAACGGAGCATACGAGAAAACCACACAAAGGACATTTTTCTTGGGCCAAGATTTTCGTGAATATGCACCAACTAGGCACTCAAAGTTTACTATTTATTTTGTTCGTTTCACGCGACTGGCAACATTGCTAATTTTAGAATTCATTCCTTGCTTTGTTATGCTTTCCAGCCCGAAGACTGTCTCTTGAGAAACCAATGAGAAACTGCATCGACCAGAGCTACGATTCCCTCCTCTCGGGCCGGAAAACGTTGTTAGTAGCTTAAGGGCTGTGCTGAATCATCACCTTCTGCGTGCCTTACTTAGCACTTTGACTCAACTGCCTAAGAAATATATGTGGTACTTTTAAACTAACCAGCAAACCTTACGATGACTTTTTTTGTTTTTACCGCGTGTGCAATATGTTTTGACTGCCCGTAACCTTAAGAAGCACCTGAAAGCTATACTTTGTGTGCTCTTTTGCTTCAAAAGTGTATTAGGTGACTTGCGATACGCGACCGAAATTTCAGAACGTGTGCTTTCCACTTACATTGTGGCCCATTGCGTCCATCATTAGACGGATCGCCAGTACCAACTGTCACCAATATCACTTTGAAGCGGCGGAAATGTTTTTAAAAATGAGCCGAATAAAACGAATTTTATCGACACGGTAATGCGTTGTGGGGTTCGTTCTCTTTGTGCACCGTAAAGCAGCACGGTTAGGTTTTCGAGTGCTGCGTTTTTCTTGTCATTTAAATCGCTTACGGCTGGCCACAGCATGGCTCCCGTAAGATTCAATACACCGGGAATGTTCCTTATTCTTGAGCTGTTTTCCACACCGCTGAACATAATTAAGCTTGTGCTCACTACAGCTGCCCACACAGCAGGTCTCATTACGCTGCTTCAGGCTTACACTCTCTATCTTTTTGTTTATTAGACTAAATTACATGATGAGTATTTTAGTAGGCGTTTCTAAGGCTGTGATTAGCCTGCACATTTGCCTGTGTTGCATTTTTGTCACTAGACAACACTTCGGAGTGAGAGAGAAGAGAGACAAATTGTTTACAGAAAGGTAGAGAGGTCGGCCTGAGCAGTGTCTTTAGCCGTTTGGGCATAGTAAGGATGTGTATGAATATAACAAGCAAAGTTCGCTGGATGAGCCGAATATTCTATTGCACGCATGTGTGTGTGTGTGTGTGTGTGTGTGTGTGTTTGTGTGTGTGTTTGTGTGCGTGTGTGTGTGCGTGTGTGTTTCTTTAGATGTTATCGGAACGTGCGAAGGTTTAATATAAATGTTATTCTCTGGCGCGAGTATATCTAAGCACACGATTGGTCAGCCTGTAGTATGCTTCAAACCGGACCTTCGAACTGTGTCTAGCTTTTTCCATTAAAACTAGCATCTGCCTAATGAAAATTATCGTAGTGATCGACTCCGGCGAAGATCTGTTCCAGCGGGTACAAGCATAACCATCGCTGAAGCATTAATTCTGCCGCATAGTGAACTTAAAAACACTCGCGGCAGAGATTCCTGCCCAAGATCTCACAGAGTACCAAAGCCTTGAGAAACACCGCGACACGTTTTTCTGTATGCAGACATTATTCATTGTATAGAAGCGCCCAGAAATGATATTGTGATAGTAGCAGCGCTTAGTTTTTAAATCATGTCAGCGCTATAAGCGTCCCAAAAAAAATTGGTGGAGGAGGGGGGCGTTGGACAAAAAATTTCAGGGAGGGGGTTGACCCCCCCCCCCTGGTTAAGCCACTGCAAGCGCTGTAGGCCTTAGTATCGGCGAACAGAACGTTGGGCGTCGACAATCTGAGAAGCGGCCAAGAGTAACGACTTTTACGCGTGCATCATCGAAGATTCCAGCGCTGTCGCTGGCAGTGAATCTTGTTGTGGCTTAGCAACGAATGTTGTATTTGCATTGCATTTGGGAATACGGATACTGGTATTGTTGGCTACTTGGCATGTCTCTGAGTTGTTTTGTTTATGTTCTTATGTACACTTTAGTGATTCGCCTGCGTTGGTGCACCTTTTTACACTATCGCGATTATAGAATTTATTGTCGTTTGGCACGAAGATCGCATGCTAAAGAATGATTGTAGTAGTACTGTACAACACCCTGTGTTTTGGAGTGTTAGTTTCTTTTTTATGTAACAGTAAGCCTGCGTCACTGCATACATTATTTATTTATTTTATTTATAAAATGCTGCAGGCCCAAACGGGGGCCGAACAGGAAGAGCAAAAGAACATAAACAAAGCAAGGCAGAGAAATCGCATACTC
Organism: Rhipicephalus microplus; assembly: GCF_043290135.1. Taxonomy (NCBI): domain Eukaryota; kingdom Metazoa; phylum Arthropoda; class Arachnida; order Ixodida; family Ixodidae; genus Rhipicephalus; species Rhipicephalus microplus. The sequence goes on along the minus strand of NC_134707.1, from coordinate 59,772,033 downwards.
AGCAAAAAAATAACACTGGCATGTGTACAAAAGAAACTGCAGCAAAAAATAAGGCAAAAACTACATAATTTCTTTAAAAGTGGTACGTCAAGGTGAAGCAACAAAAGTAGAAACATAAAACAAAACGTTTTCACACACTGAATTAAGACCATGTGATAAAGGCACGTCAGACTTATATAGACAAAGAGGCATGAGATAAGGCAAGTGACATTGGCTTTTTGAACTAAGGATCAAGGAACAGATGGATAATATTTAATGAAGCTAAAAAGTTTGTACATCCTGGTCAGAAGTTCAAATAGTAACATGTTCTAAGAAATCGTCATTATGTAAGGGGGGAAATGGTAGCTTGTTCTAGTCGGTGATAGTTCTTGGGAAGGAATATTTGAAAAGATTAGTGCATGTCAGATAGGTTTTAGAGAGTCAGCATGACGATGCCGTGTTGTTCCAGCAGTAAGAGGCAATAAGTAAGGACTTGGGTTTATAGCAAAGAGTTTATTTTTCAGTGCAAACAGGAATTTTAGTCTCTGTATTTTTCTGCACAGGTGTAGTGTTTGAACACTATTCTGCATCATTAAACTAGAGGGAGAGTCACTATTACGACATTTAGAATATATGAACCTGACAGCTTTACGCTGAATCATTTCCAATCTATCGATATTAATTTTTGTGTACGGATCCCGGACTATGCTGGCGTATTCGAGTTTACGCTGCATTAGTGATGTATAAGCCATTAACTTTGTACTAGAGGGTGCATCCATTAGTTGATGTCTGAGAAAACGAAGTTTTCTGAACGAAGAGTTGCATTTGTTGGTAATGTGCGTATTCCAATTAAGGTTATTAGTTATTGTGATTCCCATGTTTTTGTACTCCTTCACTTCTGCAAGTATTTCGGAACCCAGCTTGTACCCAAAAGAAAGTTTTTAGATGTCTGTCTAGTTATTGAAATATACACTGTTTTACTGAAATTTAACTGCATGCTCGACCGATCACACCAAGAAAGTATACTTTGGAGACTATTGTTGAGCGATCCTTGATCTTCAAGGCTTTTAATTTTATTATAAAGTACACAATTATCCGCAAATAATCTAATTTGAATAGGGGAATGAATTTTGTTGGTTAAGTCATTAATGGGTATCAAGAATAATACGGGGCCAAGGACACTACCCTGAGGCATACCAGATGAGACTGGTAGCTTCTCAGATGAGTGGCCATTAATAGAAACTACCTGACTCCGGTTGGTCAGATAGGCAGCCACCCAATTAACTAAATAAGCAGGATCGAAGAATTATCGATTCTAGTTTAGTAATAAGCTTGCTATGTAATACAAGATTGAACGCTTTCTTGAAATCTAGAAATATTACATCAACCTGGCCTGACCCATCAAGAACACTAGCAAAATCATGAACAACTGTTGTTAACTGTGTGATTGTAGAGAAACCTTTGCGAAAGCCATGTTGACAGGACGACAATATGCAGTTATCCTCTAAATAATTATTAATTTCCTTAGCTATGATATGTTCAAGTAGTTTGCAACATGACGAGGTTAGTGATAGAGGGCAATAATTTGTTACTAGTGTGGGGTCCCCTTTTTTTAGTACGGGTACAACACATGCCAAAAGCCAATCATTAGGCAGTAAAGCTAAAGACAGGGACATTTGAAATGTACGAGCTATGAAAGGTGCTAACGCTTCTGCATATCTTTTCAGAAAAACATTAGGTATATCATCTGTACCTGAGGAAGATCTAGTTTTAAGGTTCAGTAGCATAGACACGACACCTGGCATTGATACAACATCGGGAGCAGGGAAGTATGGTCTACGGTTATGAAGTGTAGCAGCATCAAAACTAGAAAAAACACTGTGGAAGTATTCACATTTTCTTGTTGGACCCAGGACTAGCCATTGGCTACAGGTCCAAGTAGTCTGATGATCTTTTGTATTGTATAATTCAACAAATAAAAAAAAAGTGGTCGTGTACGTTGCACAAATAACTCCAACGAGTCGAGCACGTGACCACATCGGAAGGTTTTATAAAACTATCTAAATCGTTCTCAGTCACTCGGACACTCGCTGCTCAAGGCAGCAGCTACATTGCCATGAGGTGGTAACATGAAAGATGAGAGATAAGAGTGGGTGCAGCAATACAAATGATACAAATACGTGAGATCAACAGCTTTCACAGCGTCGGCCAACTTAAAGACGCATCACTAATTCAAAAATACGACGTGACGCAGAGTTCTATACTCAAAATGCTTCATGAGAAGGCGTTTGGTCGGTGGAGAGCGGTCGTCCTTTAGTCGAAAAAGAACTAATCGAAAGAAATCCATTTCACCATTTGACTATTTATCGATTGATTGATATGTGGGATTTAACGTCCCAAAACCACCATATGATTATGAGAGACGCCGTAGTGGAGGGCTCTGTAAATTTTGACCACCTGGGGTTCTTTAACGTGCACCCAAATCTGAGCACACGGGCCAATAGCGTTTCCGCCTCCATCGGAAATGCTGCCGCCGCAGCCGGGACTCGATCCCGTGACCTCGGGTCAGCAGCCGAGTACCTTAGCCACTAGACCACCGCGGCGGAGTACCATTTGACATTTTGGGCCAAATGGTAAATACGCTGCATGCACGGTCAGCGGTTACTATATGCTCGTGAAGTTCTGCAAATTCTCAAAACTCCGGTAACAGCAACAAAATTGTCATACGCATATAGGCAACGTGCCAGGCTTGCAATTGTGCTTAATTATTTAGCGTAGTGTGTCTCACAGGGACAAATTTATTAAATACATCACGCGAGCACAGTCGTCTGAAAACGGAATGGTGTGCTGAAGACATCGCTTTGTGCTGGCGCATATTTTTCAAACACCGATTAATAACTTGATTAGGCAGTGAAAATGCTTACGACCGTTGGTGCGGAACATTGATGCGTCAAATTCAACACTGCTCGCCGCCCTTTCTAGCACACAAATATTTCTGTAAGAAAGAATTGTTCAACGCATTAGCCTCATTCATAAGCATGTGTTATTCAGCAAAGGCCGCGAAGTCCTTGCACAAGCCTAAATATTTACTTCTCGTGCAACTGCAACGCTGAAATCAAGAAACAAGCGTACAGGTCTTGCAAGATGGCTGACGAGTATATTTCGTTACGAAATTGAGGCAAAAGTGGCTAAGGTGTCGATTGTCGTCAATCGCAGGAGTCGACAGCAACTTCGCGGGAATCATTTTCGGGCTCCATCAAGCGCCTTGTGTACACATCTTTATGGTCCCACAATCTGGCTCTTCATTCAACATACGTTGAATCGAATTTCGTACATCCAATTCAGGGTATACCCTCTCGGTTATTCATAGTACCACCTACGAATTCGCGCACGTGCAAGTCACGAGAGCGTTCCAAAGGTACAAGTGGCTGTCAGTCGCATCGGCGACAATCCAGCAAATGATACAGGAGTGATACGTACTCGTAAAAAAAAAGTTAATGCAAGACAACGCACAAACACTCCTAAAACGTTGCGATTCAGATGATTACTGGGGCACTTTTCTTTAGAATCAATCGATAGATATGTGGGGTTCCACGTCCCAAAACCACCATATGATCACGAGAGACGCCGTAGTGGAGGGCTCCGGAAATTTCGACCACCTGGGCTTGTTTAACGTGCACCCAAATCTGAGCACATGGGCCTGCAACATTTCCGCCGCCAACGGAAATGCAGCCGCTGCAGGCGGGATTCGATCCCGCGACCCTTGGGTCAGCAGCCGAGTACCTTAGCCAGTAGACCACCGCGGAAGTGCTTTCTTTAGAATAATAAGTCGTACATTCACTAGATATAAAATTCATTCGTCTTGCTCTTTTCTTCGTCTCCCGGTGAGAGTACGCGCGTTGTATGAGTTCAACCGCAGGCCCCAGGCGTTGTCGTACAACGGTAAATGGAACGCTTGTTCTTATTTTTTGCACACGCACAATGCAACCTATACAATGAATTGCATATGTGGCATTGCATATATGAATCGCATATGTTGCACCGCAACGCAACATTTAAGAAAAACAGTGAAAGGTAACGGTTAAGACAGCTTTTTCCCCTATAGAATTAGTACTCGATTCTGCTCAACTACCCCGGTTTTCAGTAATGTCAAGTGAGAAGAATTCCAACAGTTGGAAATACAGTATGCAAGGAAAATAAATTTGTGTTGTTGTAATCAGACTACGTGCCGTAATTATTAGCTCACAGCATGCTAATATAGTTGTCTGTGCTCAGGAACAGTGCGCGATTACACGTAAAACACAGCGGTGTCCTCGACGTGGAGTAGGTCGACTATTATACGAAGTACTCACGTGACGTCATCCGCAAGGGGCGCTAGAGCGGCAGTCGCCATAGTTCTGGTCTCGCGCGCGAGCATCATTGTTGTACCATAATCAAAGTCCTCGACAGCACGTGCTTTAAGTTGATATTTTTCCAAGAAAACGGGTTATTTGGGTGCAGTGACGCCAAATGTCACGCTGTCATTTGCCGGATCACTGACGGGCCGGCGCACTCACTGGCGCCACCTGGCGGGTAGAGCACAGTAAATACCCTTATACAGGTCGGCATTGCGCCTCATAGCGAGGAAGCTACCTGTTAAAATCACACGATGCCAGGCTCATATTTACAAGTGAAGAACGGCTAATCGCCCAGCAGATGTGAAAACGGGCTAAGAGAAAAAAAAAAGAAGAAAGGCCTAACGCACAACAAAACGCGTAAGTCTTTTCTGGGTGAGTTCGGATACGATGATGCTGGGGCTAAGTGTTTTTGATTACAGCCCGCACCGGTCCTTCCTCAGTTGAAAACTGGGGAATGACTTCGCGTACACTGATACCTTCGCGTACACTGGTAGCCTTCGCATACACTGGTGCGCTGCTTGCGTTGACTGCGCTTCGCACTCAGCTCGGAGGCCACGCAGAAAGGAACGCGTTGTTCAGATCTGCTCCGCCAGGTGCCGCAACGGTCCCGACAGATCGCAATCTTTCACTTCGTCTGGTACATTTCATTTTGAGTTCACAGGACACTGTTGGTACGAGACAAAGTCATGGCCATGTGGCGTGCCACATCCCGATCGAAGTATTCGCCTCGCTCGAAGCCGTTACGGTCGCCACCAAGAGTGTTGCCGAGAACTTCGTGTACTTGACTGGTATACCCTTCTCTCAACAAGAAGCGGTCCAAAAGTACGTCCTGCGCCGCACACTCGGCGTTGGCGACGTGATATTATAGAATCCAGGGACCGATCGCCCTCTCGGACATAAATACAGGTATGAATCACGCAAACGCACTCCAGACGCACCTTTATGTCTCACATTACAGCGATACTCGTGGAAATAGTGGAGATAGCGTCCGGAACGGACATTTCGGTGATATTCAAGATGGAAAGACAACTGCCACCGTCCAAGCAGTACAGTTAGTCCGCTTGGACGCTGGATATACAGCGTTGAGCAGAGCATGTCCTAATCTACCGCAGCCACCAGAAATAACGGAAAAGTACATAGAAAGAAAGGTTCGACTGCTGAGTAGGATTAGGATGAGAATTAGGATGTTGTAGGTAGCCGGCGGATCTAGCCTTCCAAACTTTGCAGGCAATTGCCCTATCCTATTCTTTGCTAATTGTAACTAATGTCCTTTTGTTTGTTTGTTTTTTTAACTAAGCAAGGGCAGGATTTAAAACGGTCGCGCGTAGGTCAACGTAAGCCGTACTGTTATAGCCGTTGTTGTAGCCGACGTAAATATTATCTATTTAGCAGCAATATTTGTTATAAGATCATAACGCGGGTCATGCTCGGCCCCGTAGTTGTCCACCGCCGCCGCCGGCGTCCTAACGAATTCGCACAAAATAAGAATAATTAATACCAATGACACAGTGGTGTTCGAACCCGGGTCCACTGAGTGCCAGCCCAATATTCTACCTCTGAACCACGCCGGTGCTTGGGACTTGTTCGCAAACTTGACTTATAGGTAGGCTTGACGTCGGAAAAGGAAATCGCGTTAATAGGACTTATAAAGCGTTCTAAAACAGCGAAAAAAACAAGCAGTCATCACACTATGCGAATAGCGTAACGAGTGGGTCGTCCAATGCTCCGATTCTTTACAACAGCTTGTTCTTGTTCGCCTATTAACTGTGGCTCATACCCAGTTCAGGTACAATTCCTGATCGTCGTCAGCCACTGCATGAACAATTGGCACAGAATACATTGCCAGTGTTTAGCAGATACGACACTTCTCAGAAGAACGACGAAGGATAGCATAGCGTATGCCGGCCTGCTACCCAGAAATTATTTTTATTAATAATGCCGTAATGGGTACCGAGCAAGTGGGCTTGCAGCAGTTACTTAATGAGTGTTAGAAAATGCCCTGAAAGGCCACTCTTCAAGCTTTAGCTGTGACTGTGCTGCGCCTTCCGCGCAGGCCTGGCATTTTTTTTACAAGATTCATGCATATTCTTCCCACCGGAAGTAAATGCTCAACTGAATATGCTTTGCAAAGTGTCCCTCGTTGCACGTGCCAGTGAAGTAAAAGGATGAACGTTACGAGAGTGGTTCCCCAGTCGTTTGAGTTAGCCCACGCCGTAAATAATTGGGTTAAATTATTCTTTGTTATCTACGTACTTTTATACGTGGCACCCGAGATAGTCTGTACACTAAGCCAACAACGCCTAAACAATTTATCACGCGTAATAAACAGCGTTTGTAACAGTTTCCACGTGATATTTTACGCATAAGATTGGAACAATAGAATAAGCTGGAGCCAATTTTTTAATAGTATATCACGCACTCGTCCCGAGCCGTTGGGGTCACAGGCATACAAACGTCCCCGCTATGTGCCAAGATCTTCTAGGCGGCCAAATCAAAATTGCATATTTTATAAGAAGCCATTTCGAGAGACGTGAACAGGAACAGGCAAAGCCATTGTTTGTTTGTTTGCTGGTTTGTTTGTCTGTAGCCTAGAATCCATGTCACATACCCACTCTAGGGGATTGGCCAAGAATATCTATAGTATCATATGGACGGCAACTGCACTATTGCTTACCAAAAAAAAAAAGATGTACAAGACGGAAGACATTATCAAAAAGATCCAAAGAGTGAGAAATCAAAAACGAAAAAACAAGAAAATATTTACTATTATATTAACGAAAACTTGATTTTTCGAGCCGACAAAGCAGCTGAGTTTGCCAAACACAATTATTTGGGATGCACGTCTCATATTTATTCACATATTAGAAATTACGTCTCGACTTCTTTCTTTCTTTTTCGAGAATTCGTAAAAGTGGGCATTATGTTGAAATACGTTTAGTGGCCTGAATGGAATTGCACACCGGTCGTATCGAATACATCTCTCTGGCAATGTCCCAAAACGGAGGCACATAAATTTAGCAGTGTTTCTGTGGTTAAACTTGAACCTAGCTTCGCAAAAAGAATAGCTAGTAGTCTTTTCCTAATTACGACATGATAGAAAATATTCTTCAATAGATACCGATTCTTCGCAGAACAGACAATGGCAGGAAAGCCATCCCGCACTTGGAGTGCTTTTGTCGTCTTCTCCTCCTCGTATCCTCGTGGCACGTATTAGTGCGTCACGCCACCGTCAAATAACGGATAATCGAGCGCCATTGAAACAAGAGCGGTGTACATTGTCGTATTATAACTACATAAAAAAAGGACGTCAGCAATTGTCACTCGATCAAAACTGCATGACAGCGAAGCTAGAACGATGGTGAGTTTCGCTTCGGTACAAAAAGCATCATCATCACCGCCATTTCATTTCACTAATTGAAAAGCACAATTATCATCATCATCTCGAGAATCGGCACTCTTAGTTCACGCGACCTGCGCCACGGACGACAGTGGCACGGCGAAGACACAACTACTGCAAAAAATAATAATGAACAAACAAAATGAAAGAAAGCACACGGACGCAGGGACGCAGTCCAAGTACCACCTTTTCGCCTCTTTCCATCACATAATCATCATATACAAGTACCGCCATCCAGCGTGCATTCTAAAGACTAAATGAGAGGTGGTTACTACGACGACGACGACACGGAACATACGACCGACGGCGTAAAAAGTTTCGCCTCAAAAAAAAAAAAAAAGAAAAAGAAGGCGCATGCGGTGGATCGGTGATTCGTGGATACACAAAATTAAAAGATGATTGAACATGCTGAAACTTACCGTGCAATCCTTAGGCTGACGCTGTAGACTCTAAACGGCTGCACTTTGTAAAAAAAAAAAAAAAGGCGCGCAAAGGAATGAATCCGTGGTGGAAGCCGTCGCTACTCCAGAAAGGTGGAAATACCCCGTCGCGACAGCGGCCAGCCGCGGCTACCCACGCCTTGCGCAATACTCCACGCGCTCGCCTGTGTTCTTGCGCGCCATGGCTGTAGAGCAGCGCCGCCGCACAACTTCCGAACAAGTATGTAGTGCGTTTATAATTTTAATGCTGCCACAACGAAATCGCTGTGGTACGGACTGTTGCAAATTGTAGAACGTCACCAGCGTGACCAAGCGCCAATCCTGTGAACGGCACTATTTATTAGGCCCCTTCACAAAACTCTGGTTGGAGACGGGTTGGCGCGCAACAGAAAGCGCCGGCCACGGCACCTCTGCGGCTGCTGTTTTGTCGGCCGGACATGTAAATGGTATTCTCTAACAGTGTACGGACGGCACAGCTCTCTGAACCGGCAATCTAGGCGGCGAATCTCCGCGGCCGACGAGGATAGTATTGCCCCAAGCAACAGCCGACTCCTCAGAGGTGGAACCCTTCGTCTGCGTACTTTTCTGTTATTCCCGATGGCTGCCGTAGACTTGGACAGGTCGTGCTCGACGCTATCCAGTGTCCAAGCGGGCAAACTGTATTGCCTGGACGGTGACATTTCTCTTCCCATCCCGAAGATCACCGGAATGTCCGTTCCCGAAGCCATCGCCGCAATCCGCTCGAGCATCGCTCTCATGCCGGACGTGAAGGAACGTCTGGAGTGCATTTGCGCGATTTATACCTGTCTTATGTCCAACAGGGCAATCGGTCCCTGGATTCTCTATCACGCCCCCGACGTCCAGGAGGCACTTTTGGACCGCTTCTCACTGACGATGGATGCGAAGCACGTCCTCACCGACTCGCTGGCCATAACCGAAGAACGAATTCACGCGTGCTCGTTGGTTCCGGAGAGCGAAAACCCGACTACGGGCCACGACGTGCACTGCTTCACATTCTGGACTTCGTCTCCGTGCGTCGCACTCTACAAGCCACGAGAGGGGTATTCCGGCGAAGTGCAATAACGTTCTCGGAAACACTCTCGGCGGTGATCCTAAGGACTTCGAGCGAGGCGAATACTTCGACCAGGATGTGGCGCACAACGTGGCCATGAGCTTGGCTCCGTCGAGCCGAGCTTCGTAGGACGTTGGAGAACGATGATATTTGCTTGGTTTCCCACAGACACCCTTTGTACCGGCCGACACCGACTTACTGCACGGTAAGAAAAAAAAAACCCGCGTATCTGCGCGTTTCGATGCAAATGTAATCGGAAAACGATAGTCTTCTGTGTGGAGGCGCTGTGTGAGATATGGACATAGGGAGCCTACATGAACGGCCGTGTTTAGGGTGATGTCAGCCTTTGACCCACTACATGCCGCCAACGCACCACCGCCCGCCAAAACACAATGTTGCCAGACAGCAACGCCGCGCTGTCGCCCCATCTTGGTGCCCGCACTGCGTCTACGCCCGGTTGCGTTTAGTTCTCAATATAACGACATCGAACGTTGCGGTAGCGTGTTAAACGCTGCCGGTGAAGCCTTAGAATGCCTGGATGCTGCGTACCGCTCTGCACTAACCACAACAGAAAGGGGGTGCGAATGTTCCGCTTCCCAGCGAGCCCTGGCCGACGACAACTATGGCTGGCTCAAGTGAAGCGAGGCGGCTGGGAGCCCACCAGTGCGTCTCGTATTTGCTCTGTGAGTACTGCGTATTTAGTTCACTGTTTTTTCCTGCGGCACACGTATATGTGTTTCGCGGTGTTCGCGAATGAGTAGATAACCGAAGTTGTCGTTGCTGCGTCCACGCATTGCGAGTAGGAAGCCCACAAACGGGACGCGTCCGCGCGTTCGTACGGAGACGCGCTCGCTAGCCTGAGCTGTTGCCACGCTTGCGTTCGTGTCTGCGTAACCTCAGTATTATGTCGGAAGTGTTTGTGTGTGGACTTCGAATTTCTTCGTGCGCTCACTTTGAGAACTGGGTCGCTTACACGACCCTGAGAACCGCCGCTGTCACTCGGTCGGCTCCTTTTTGTTGCGCCGTACTTCACGTAGCTGGAGGGAGCGGCGGCTGGCTCCAAAATGGCGGCGCACAGAAAACTATGCTGAATTTGGTGGAACCTGGCAACAGCGTGCCCCGTTGCCCGCTGGTTTTGGCTGAGTTTCTTGAAGGCACTTATTAAGATGTCTCCACCCTAAAAACGGCCGTTCATGTAGGCTCCCTATATGGACACGTAGGAGTAATGCCGACAAACAGGAGATCGTACAGAACCTTGAGCTTTCCGCAAATGGCTGAACCGTGTAGTCCACAGGGTGCGTTTTCGTGCAGAGCGTCACTTTTTCATCGCAACGTAAGAAACACGTAATTCGTGTAAGGTGTAGAATTACTTAGGTTTTTCAGAATTAGGTATTTTTGTATTCCCAAGTCAAGAAACACACCACCTAATACTTGCGTATTGAGAATACTAGCGTTACATTTGTTTTGTTTTTTCATCGTCAATGTTCACAAGTATGAACACTGCCACCAGATAAAGATGACTGGGTCATACGGAAGTGCTAAAACTGGGGCTGAATTGAGTGGTAGACAGACGCAGACCGAAATTTCTGCGTTCAAGTATCCTAACAAAGACTGCCGTCTTTTAAAAAAATCGTACCGTCTCTTGAGCACTTGCCTAAGATGGCGGAAACGGCGTGAGCCATTCTCTTTTCGCTCCGTTGCATTGGTCTCTCCTGAAACCTTTCAACAACATACGTAGTGTCCAATGCCTCAGGTTTGACAGGAATTGAAAGCTTTCTGTCCCTAAGGTGGCCTTGTAGTGGGACCACTTTTTGACCAAAAGACGATGTCATTTGGTGAGGTCGTTCCGTGACGCCACAAGTTCTAGCCATCGGTGATGTCATCGACTTACGATTATGTCCGCATCATTTGTGTCAATGCCGCTGACAGTCAGCTCTCGCATTTGACGAGGCATGTAATACTTTCTCCTTAACAAAAACATTGGTGAGATCTGGAAAACGTGTGATCTATTCGTCCAGGTTGTGGGGATGCTGACACCCCCTTTAATGTGGTTTGCGCCGCGTGGCGCTAGTGTCTCGCCCCAAAACCGCATATCGGGTTACAACAACCGGGCGATAGATGGCGTTGTGTTCGCGTTGAGTACCATATCGTCATCATCATCATCATCATGGGGTAGCGGCGGCAGTGACCCCTGGCAGAAGCAAGCCTTGGTGGCGGGCGAGAGTTGAGTCTCTTTTGCGCGTGCCGGTTGCCGCGAACGGTTGTCTCTACCGTGGTTCCCCGGTGCTCGGCACCCCGGGCGGCGCGCCGGGGGACCCTTGTGGTAAGTCGAGCGTTGGCGACGCCGCCTTGGGTGTGTTATTGTGTTTGGCATGGAGTGTATGGTAATATTGTGTGCGGATGTTCAAGCGTGTTAATTACGATTGATATATAGATTCGCCGGACGATATCGTTGTTCGAAAAGTAGCTAAATAAATGTGTGTTTGTTGTTTGGTTTGTGCCGACCATGTCTGCTATGACCTTTCACTCCAAGAGCGTGGTGTGGCGTGGCACTTGCCAATTCGAGACCACACAAGGTGTAGGTGATGACAAGCGTGTTCGCAACAAAAATCTCTTTTGTCGATAAGCAAGTCATTTTGAAGTTTGCGGGAGCCACATGTCATGTGCAATACTTTTTTTAACGCAGTAAGAGAAATTCGGAAGCAGATTTGTGCGTCTGAAATGTGCGCATCTCTCAGCTGACGTTCTAAATCGTGAATAATTGCATTCGTGTCACTCAAGTAAACAGGCTGTGTTGCGATGAAAATGCAGCAGTTGCTACCCTTAAAAGGTTGCTTGCTATATACACAGCGATATATATATATATATATATATATATAGATATTTGATTTCCCCGAAGAACACCACAGTTACCGCAGTGAACACCACAACAAGAAATATTGTGTTACCCTTTAGCGATGTTTGCTGACTTGCTGCTCCAACGAGTTTTCGACGAGAGTATATTGACCCCCCGAAAACGCTCTCGTTACTACCTAAAGGGACTAATACACAGGGCTCGTCAAATGATTCATTTTTCTTAGCGTGTACGTCTTCAAATGGAATGGTGGTACCTTCGGTGTTTTGATTAATGCGCTATGTCTTTCCTTGTGTTGAACAAAGATATCACGAAAAAAATATTATTTCACAAGAATGACTAGGGCAAAAAAAAAAAAACGGAGCATACGAGAAAACCACACAAAGGACATTTTTCTTGGGCCAAGATTTTCGTGAATATGCACCAACTAGGCACTCAAAGTTTACTATTTATTTTGTTCGTTTCACGCGACTGGCAACATTGCTAATTTTAGAATTCATTCCTTGCTTTGTTATGCTTTCCAGCCCGAAGACTGTCTCTTGAGAAACCAATGAGAAACTGCATCGACCAGAGCTACGATTCCCTCCTCTCGGGCCGGAAAACGTTGTTAGTAGCTTAAGGGCTGTGCTGAATCATCACCTTCTGCGTGCCTTACTTAGCACTTTGACTCAACTGCCTAAGAAATATATGTGGTACTTTTAAACTAACCAGCAAACCTTACGATGACTTTTTTTGTTTTTACCGCGTGTGCAATATGTTTTGACTGCCCGTAACCTTAAGAAGCACCTGAAAGCTATACTTTGTGTGCTCTTTTGCTTCAAAAGTGTATTAGGTGACTTGCGATACGCGACCGAAATTTCAGAACGTGTGCTTTCCACTTACATTGTGGCCCATTGCGTCCATCATTAGACGGATCGCCAGTACCAACTGTCACCAATATCACTTTGAAGCGGCGGAAATGTTTTTAAAAATGAGCCGAATAAAACGAATTTTATCGACACGGTAATGCGTTGTGGGGTTCGTTCTCTTTGTGCACCGTAAAGCAGCACGGTTAGGTTTTCGAGTGCTGCGTTTTTCTTGTCATTTAAATCGCTTACGGCTGGCCACAGCATGGCTCCCGTAAGATTCAATACACCGGGAATGTTCCTTATTCTTGAGCTGTTTTCCACACCGCTGAACATAATTAAGCTTGTGCTCACTACAGCTGCCCACACAGCATGTCTCATTACGCTGCTTCAGGCTTACACTCTCTATCTTTTTGTTTATTAGACTAAATTACATGATGAGTATTATAGTAGGCGTTTCTAAGGCTGTGATTAGCCTGCACATTTGCCTGTGTTGCATTTTTGTCACTAGACAACACTTCGGAGTGAGAGAGAAGAGAGACAATTTGTTTACAGAAAGGTAGAGAGGTCGGCCTGAGCAGTGTCTTTAGCCGTTTGGGCATAGTAAGGATGTGTATGAATATAACAAGCAAAGTTCGCTGGATGAGCCGAATATTCTATTGCACGCATGTGTGTGTGTGTGTGTGTGTGTGTTTGTGTGTGTGTTTGTGTGCGTGTGTGTGTGTGCGTGTGTGTTTCTTTAGATGTTATCGGAACGTGCGAAGGTTTAATATAAATGTTATTCTCTGGCGCGAGTATATCTAAGCACACGATTGGTCAGCCTGTAGTATGCTTCAAACCGGACCTTCGAACTGTGTCTAGCTTTTTCCATTAAAACTAGCATCTGCCTAATGAAAATTATCGTAGTGATCGACTCCGGCGAAGATCTGTTCCAGCGGGTACAAGCATAACCATCGCTGAAGCATTAATTCTGCCGCATAGTGAACTTAAAAACACTCGCGGCAGAGATTCCTGCCCAAGATCTCACAGAGTACCAAAGCCTTGAGAAACACCGCGACACGTTTTTCTGTATGCAGACATTATTCATTGTATAGAAGCGCCCAGAAATGATATTGTGATAGTAGCAGCGCTTAGTTTTTAAATCATGTCAGCGCTATAAGCGTCCCAAAAAAAATTGGTGGAGGAGGGGGGCGTTGGACAAAAAATTTCAGGGAGGGGGTTGACCCCCCCCCCCCCTGGTTAAGCCACTGCAAGCGCTGTAGGCCTTAGTATCGGCGAACAGAACGTTGGGCGTCGACAATCTGAGAAGCGGCCAAGAGCAACGACTTTTACGCGTGCATCATCGAAGATTCCAGCGCTGTCGCTGGCAGTGAATCTTGTTGTGGCTTAGCAACGAATGTTGTATTTGCATTGCATTTGGGAATACGGATACTGGTATTGTTGGCTACTTGGCATGTCTCTGAGTTGTCTTGTTTATGTTCTTATGTACACTTTAGTGATTCGCCTGCGTTGGTGCACCTTTTTACACTATCGCGATTATAGAATTTATTGTCGTTTGGCACGAAGATCGCATGCTAAAGAATGATTGTAGTAGTACTGTACAACACCCTGTGTTTTGGAGTGTTAGTTTCTTTTTTATGTAACAGTAAGCCTGCGTCACTGCATACATTATTTATTTATTTTATTTATAAAATGCTGCAGGCCCAAACGGGGGCCGAACAGGAAGAGCAAAAGAACATAAACAAAGCAAGGCAGAGAAATCGCATACTCAGCAAAAAAATAACACTGGCATGTGTACAAAAGAAACTGCAGCAAAAAATAAGGCAAAAACTACATAATTTCTTTAAAAGTGGTACGTCAAGGTGAAGCAACAAAAGTAGAAACATAAAACAAAACGTTTTCACACACTGAATTAAGACCATGTGATAAAGGCACGTCAGACTTATATAGACAAAGAGGCATGAGATAAGGCAAGTGACATTGGCTTTTTGAACTAAGGATCAAGGAACAGATGGATAATATTTAATGAAGCTAAAAAGTTTGTACATCCTGGTCAGAAGTTCAAATAGTAACATGTTCTAAGAAATCGTCATTATGTAAGGGGGGAAATGGTAGCTTGTTCTAGTCGGTGATAGTTCTTGGGAAGGAATATTTGAAAAGATTAGTGCATGTCAGATAGGTTTTAGAGAGTCAGCATGACGATGCCGTGTTGTTCCAGCAGTAAGAGGCAATAAGTAAGGACTTGGGTTTATAGCAAAGAGTTTATTTTTCAGTGCAAACAGGAATTTTAGTCTCTGTATTTTTCTGCACAGGTGTAGTGTTTGAACACTATTCTGCATCATTAAACTAGAGGGAGAGTCACTATTACGACATTTAGAATATATGAACCTGACAGCTTTACGCTGAATCATTTCCAATCTATCGATATTAATTTTTGTGTACGGATCCCGGACTATGCTGGCGTATTCGAGTTTACGCCGCATTAGTGATGTATAAGCCATTAACTTTGTACTAGAGGGTGCATCCATTAGTTGATGTCTGAGAAAACGAAGTTTTCTGAACGAAGAGTTGCATTTGTTGGTAATGTGCGTATTCCAATTAAGGTTATTAGTTATTGTGATTCCCATGTTTTTGTACTCCTTCACTTCTGCAAGTATTTCGGAACCCAGCTTGTACCCAAAAGAAAGTTTTTAGATGTCTGTCTAGTTATTGAAATATACACTGTTTTACTGAAATTTAACTGCATGCTCGACCGATCACACCAAGAAAGTATACTTTGGAGACTATTGTTGAGCGATCCTTGATCTTCAAGGCTTTTAATTTTATTATAAAGTACACAATTATCCGCAAATAATCTAATTTGAATAGGGGAATGAATTTTGTTGGTTAAGTCATTAATGGGTATCAAGAATAATACGGGGCCAAGGACACTACCCTGAGGCATACCAGATGAGACTGGTAGCTTCTCAGATGAGTGGCCATTAATAGAAACTACCTGACTCCGGTTGGTCAGATAGGCAGCCACCCAATTTACTAAATAAGCAGGATCGAAGATTAATCGATTCTAGTTTAGTAATAAGCTTGCTATGTAATACAAGATTGAACGCTTTCTTGAAATCTAGAAATATTACATCAACCTGGCCTGACCCATCAAGAACACTAGCAAAATCATGAACAACTGTTGTTAACTGTGTGATTGTAGAGAAACCTTTGCGAAAGCCATGTTGACAGGACGACAATATGCAGTTATCCTCTAAATAATTATTAATTTCCTTAGCTATGATATGTTCAAGTAGTTTGCAACATGACGAGGTTAGTGATAGAGGGCAATAATTTGTTACTAGTGTGGGGTCCCCTTTTTTTAGTACGGGTACAACACATGCCAAAAGCCAATCATTAGGCAGTAAAGCTAAAGACAGGGACATTTGAAATGTACGAGCTATGAAAGGTGCTAACGCTTCTGCATATCTTTTCAGAAAAACATTAGGTATATCATCTGTACCTGAGGAAGATCTAGTTTTAAGGTTCAGTAGCATAGACACGACACCTGGCATTGATACAACATCGGGAGCAGGGAAGTATGGTCTACGGTTATGAAGTGTAGCAGCATCAAAACTAGAAAAAACACTGTGGAAGTATTCACATTTTCTTTTTGGACCCAGGACTAGCCATTGGCTACAGGTCCAAGTAGTCTGATGATCTTTTGTATTGTATAATTCAACAAATAAAAAAAAGTGGTCGTGTACGTTGCACAAATAACTCCAACGAGTCGAGCACGTGACCACATCGGAAGGTTTTATAAAACTATCTAAATCGTTCTCAGTCACTCGGACACTCGCTGCTCAAGGCAGCAGCTACATTGTCATGAGGTGGTAACATGAAAGATGAGAGATAAGAGTGGGTGCAGCAATACAAATGATACAAATACGTGAGATCAACAGCTTTCACAGCGTCGGCCAACTTAAAGACGCATCACTGATTAAAAAATACGACGTGACGCAGAATTCTAGACTCAAAATGCTTCATAAGACGGCGTTTGGTCCGTGAAGAGTGGTCGTCCGTTAGTTGAAAATGAACTAATCGAAAGAAATCCATTTCACCATTTGACTATTGATCGATTAATTGATATGTGGGGTTTAACGTCCCAAAGCCACCATATAATTATGAGAAACGCCGTAGTGGAGGGCTCTGTAAATTTTGACCACCTGGGGTTCTTTAACGTGCACCCAAATCTGAGCACACGGGCCAATAGCGTTTCCGCCTCCATCGGAAATGCTGCCGCCGCAGCCGGGACTCGATCCCGTGACCTGCGGGTCACCAGCCGAGTACCTTAGCCACTAGACCACCGCGGCGGAGTACCATTTGACATTTTGGGCCAAATGGTAAATACGCTGCATGCACGGTCAGCGGTTACTATATGCTCGTGAAGTTCTGCAAATTCTCAAAACTCCGGTAACAGCAACAAAATTGTCATACGCATATAGGCAACGTGCCAGGCTTGCAATTGTGCTTAATTATTTAGCGTAGTGTGTCTCACAGAGACAAATTTATTAAATACATCACGCGAGCACAGTCGTCTGAAAACGGAATGGTGTGCTGAAGACATCGCTTTGTGCTGGCGCATATTTTTCAAACACCGATTAATAACTTGATTAGGCAGTGAAAATGCTTACGACCGTTGGTGCGGAACATTGATGCGTCAAATTCAACACTGCTCGCCGCCCTTTCTAGCACACAAATATTTCTGTAAGAAAGAATTGTTCAACGCATTAGCCTCATTCATAAGCATGTGTTATTCAGCAAAGGCCGCGAAGTCCTTGCACAAGCCTAAATATTTACTTCTCGTGCAACTGCAACGCTGAAATCAAGAAACAAGCGTAGAGGTCTTGCAAGATGGCTGACGAGTATATTTCGTTACGAAATTGAGGCAAAAGTGGCTAAGGTGTCGATTGTCGTCAATCGCAGGAGTCGACAGCAACTTCGCGGGAATCATTTTCGGGCTCCATCAAGCGCCTTGTGTACACATCTTTATGGTCCCACAATCTGGCTCTTCATTCAACATACGTTGAATCGAATTTCGTACATCCAATTCAGGGTATACCCTCTCGGTTATTCATAGTACCACCTACGAATTCGCGCACGTGCAAGTCACGAGAGCGTTCCAAAGGTACAAGTGGCTGTCGATCGCATCGGCGAGAATCCAGCAAACGATACAGGAGTGATACGTATTCGTAAAAAAAAAAGTTAATGCAAGAGAACGCACAAACACCCGTAAAACGTCGCGACTCAGATGAGTATTGGGGCACTTTGCCTTAGAATAAGAAGTCGTATATTCCCTAGATATAAAATTCATTCGTCTTGTTCTTTTCTTCGTCTCCCGATGAAATACACGCGTTGTCTGAGTTCAACCGCAGACCTCATGCGTTGTCGTAGAACGGTAAATGAAACGCTTGTTCTTATTTTTTGCACACGCACAATGCAACCTATACAATGAATTGCATATGTGGCATTGCATATATGAATCGCATATGTTGCACCGCAACGCAACATTTAAGAAAAACAGTGAAAGGTAACGGTTAAGACAGCTTTTTCCCCTATAGAATTAGTACTCGATTCTGCTCAACTACCCCGGTTTTCAGTAATGTCAAGTGAGAAGAATTCCAACAGTTGGAAATACAGTATGCAAGGAAAATAAATTTGTGTTGTTGTAATCAGACTACGTGCCGTAATTATTAGCTCACAGCATGCTAATATAGTTGTCTGTGCTCAGGAACAGTGCGCGATTACACGTAAAACACAGCGGTGTCCTCGACGTGGAGTAGGTCGACTATTATACGAAGTACTCACGTGACGTCATCCGCAAGGGGCGCTAGAGCGGCAGTCGCCATAGTTCTGGTCTCGCGCGCGAGCATCATTGTTGTACCATAATCAAAGTCCTCGACAGCACGTGCTTTAAGTTGATATTTTTCCAAGAAAACGGGTTATTTGGGTGCAGTGACGCCAAATGTCACGCTGTCATTTGCCGGATCACTGACGGGCCGGCGTAGAGTGCCTCGATGCGCGCGCCCCCGCTTAGAGTGGTGTCAGCTTTTGCAAGGGCAGATGCCGCCGCCTCGGCTTCGGCGCCAGCGCGACCGCCATTTTGGCGGCTCCGGCCGGTAGTTCGTGCTTGGCGTGTGAGGTGTTGTTGGGCAGTGTTCATTCCCTTACAGTTTTATGCACCCATCTCCGCATCACCATGCCCGGCTGCTGCGTGCCGCAGTGCTCGAATCACTCGAGAAACGGATGGAAGTTGTACCGGTTTCCAAGAGACCCAAAAAGAAGGCTTCTTTGGACCGTTAAAATCAAACGAGACAAGTGGCAACCGACTAATACGTCGCACGTATGCAGCGTAAGTAAACATTTTTTTTTTAGTGCGTCGTATTCTGACTGGTCAGCATTATTTAGGGCGCCGTTGTTTTTTATTTAGGCGCGCAATGTAAACGCAGGACAGCCAAACGTCGTGCAGGGTACTGTGCGGCGTGCTCGTGTTAAAAGATCACGCTTTAAGAAAATGCGTCAAGTACGGGGGCTTCGGAAGCCCCCGTGTCGATAACATTTCATGCTGGTTCAAGGGCCTCGAGTGTGCTACTACATTCATAGGAATTGCGACTAGTTTCAGTGCCCTTGCACGGGAAAGTGTTGCCTTGGCAGCAGCGTTGTGAAATCCTTCCCACCCCCTACCCGAGGCTGTTAATTTCGTGCACTGCGCTTCGCAGCTATTTTGCTCGCGAGACCGGCTGCCGCTGTCGTGACCGTCCGCCTCGTAGCCCGAAGACAGACTTCATAAAATTGCCGTACTCGCTCGCCAACTCGCCCCGACAGCGTACGCGTCGACCGGGTGCTGGCGGAGTTGAGCTGAACGAAAAGTAGGCAAGAGATGGGGACGCAGGAGGTGTAGTTAAACAGATGAGAATTTAGAAAGTGGAGGAGGGAGAAAATTATATGCAAGGGCAGAAAACGGGGAGTGAGTTCAGGCCGCGTGTCGGCGAGCGAGTACGGAAATCTGCCGGCGCCTGACTGCTGCCGAACTTCAAGAGTACGGCACGTAGAGTTCACGTAATTCACATAAGAGGAAATTGGACGTGAAATGCGCGCATATGGCCTCGCAGGGAATTAACATAGGCTCGGGTGCGTGGTAGGGGGATTTCACAACGCTTACGAGGCCTGCCCATGTTTATTCGTGCACGCGTTGGCACTGATCGGTCGAAATTTGAACGCCTCTTGTGAAATCAAGCCGTTTGAACATAAACATGCTGTTCCTGCGAAAAACTCGTAATATTACGAGGCCGGACTTCTGCCCGTCTTGTGTGTATCGTCGTATGTATACTTGGTAATCAGGAACACTTCAGTGACGAACAAAACAAGCGCTGTTACGGAGTGTTGTCATTTTTACCTGACAAATAAATTCGATTGCATTGGGAACTTGGAGGCTTGGGTGCAAAGCTTTCGATAGAACGAAATCTGTAACGCTCGCTATAAAATCAGACCTGGTCCTTTGTCGGCACAATAGACTAATATTTTATTCACATGAATTCAGGAATCCTTACAGGTTTTCAGTGCGAAAATTGAAAGGGTTATTATAACAGCAGGCTGGGTCTATGATCGCGCTCACTGAAGTGGCTTACGTGAAAGCGCGCGTGAGCTCAATTAGTTTCCTTCTTTTTGTGCTTCAAAGTTGCTGCTAGTTCCTGCTGCGAATCATACTGAATGCATACATGAAATCTTGTTTATTGACAGTGACAGACATTCGTTTTTCTTCTGCCAGTGTGTTAATTTCCAATTCTGGTTTTATTTGCAGGCTCACTTTGAAGAGAACAACTATGAGCAACATCGTGCGGATGGCTGGAAGAAGTTGAAACCAAATGCCGTCCCAACTTTGTTCACATTCAAACGTAAGATTGAACTTTTTTCTTGCATTACATAAAGCAGCACCAGTTGCAAGTACTCTATGTACCTGGGATTTCTACGAAGCTAACACCAAATAGGTCCTCATATGCTGCGTCCACATGAGTGCATAAATTCTGGAAATGCAGTCACGGACAAAGCTAGGAAATGCGAACACAAAAATGTGAACCAGACCACGCAAAATCGAAAAATACTGCTAATATTAGACGGTCAAATAATGGCACGCTATTAGTGCGTTTGGAAAGCTACATTTCCCAACTTTGTTTTTGTGATTACGTTGCATCACTGACTTGCACGTAAAAAAAATTGCGATACTTGAGTGTTGTGGTTTATATTTCTTGTTTGCATTTTTTGGTCATGACTGTATATACGTCTGGATTTCAGTGTTTACAGGCATGACCCACTGCACAACAGTTTTCCGCTACTTAGCACACGGTCGTGTACTGCTAGGATGTCAGGTGCAGTGGCTATGTTATTAACAAAGGGGGAAAACGGAAACCATTATGTATACGAGATCCACGATGCACGAGCCCCCACTACAGTGCGCCTCATTACCTGCGTTGCGTTGGCGTGTTAAGCCCTACAATCAAATAATCAATAAACTGCATAGGGAGCGAATGTCAGTTGAGCCCTCCACAACGGCGCACACGTGTAGCTCTGGCATATGAAGCTCCTTTGTGAATTAGAGCCATTTATTGTGGGGAGAAATTTTGAGCACAATTTAATTATGGTATTTTAAGACCTTCCCCTATCCCTTGTGGAAAGGGCGGGGGAAGGACAAGTGTCTTCCTCACGTCAATAACTAAGCCGGTATCTGCTGCATGTGTTACATTTGTAAAATTAACAAGCTAGACATGAACTGGCATTGCTTGAATATGTTCATGAATACATACATTTCTGCTTGCAGCACTGCCTAAGGAACGAAAGCCACCAAAAGAAAGAACTGTGCCTGCACCCTCCAGCAACGAGACCAACAAATCTCCTCCTGGTCTGCGTCAATATCCAGCTGCAGTTAAAACTACCCTAGAGACCCCACAAAACCACGCCGTTCCTGAATCTACACGGCAAGGAACATCGTGTTATGGGCACGACACCATGGAAGTTGACGACGCCGTTGTTGAACTGTCAGCGAACACTAGTGATGCAGATTCAAGAGAAGTTGATGCAGCGGCTGGTGAGACATCAAATTCTACTGCAGAATCAGCAGAACTGAAGAAGAAGCTTGCTGACCTTACAAGAAAGTACTCTGAACTTCAGCAACATCATAACACAGCCAAGAACACCATTAGTGGTCTCAAGAAAAAAGTGCAAAAACTCGAGACTGAGGCAACAAGTATTTCGCAAAATATGAAATTTCTCAACGACGATCAAGTACGCGCTCTCTCAAGGAGCAGCAGCTTGGGGAACTCTTGGTCTCCGCACACTGTCAAGCAAGGCCTTCAAATTAAGTTTGCTTGTGGAACAACCGGATATGAAACTTTGAGAAAAATGGGATATCCTCTCCCATCCAAAAGAACGCTCGCACGGAGGATTCAAAATTTGAAGTTTCTCCCAGGCGTTCTTCACGAAGTGATAGACGTTATGAAATGCAAAGCCGAGACCATGGAGGATGTAGAAAAGGACTGCGTCCTTTTTTTGGATGAAATGGAGATAGTGCCGGGGTTTGAGCTAGATCGGGCTGAAGACGCACTTCTCGGAGGAATAACTCTTCCTCCGAAGCCTGAAGAGCCTGCGGTTCATGCTCTGGTATTTATGTTGGGCGGACTTAACCAGCGATGGAAGCAGGTGATTGCATATGAATTTACCGGAAGAAACATCGATGGCGGCTTGCTGAAAAACTATGTGTTGGAACTAGTACAGCTGTGCAGTCAAATATATCTGAGAGTTCACGCAATCACATGTGACATGGGCTCGGCAAACCGCGCAATGTGGAGGGAATTCGCCTTTTCCAGTCACAGAGATTCTTCCACGGTGTGCTCCATACCTCATCCGTGCATGGACGGGAAGGAACTTTTTTTCATTGCTGATCCGGCTCACGTCTTGAAGAACCTCAGAGTCCAGCTCTTGAGCTCAGAAGTTTTCACGTTGAGTGAGGCCACAGTTGCCAAACATGGCCTGCCTTCTTCACAAGTCAACTTGGAATATGTTCAGGCTGTGCTCGAAGAAGATTCTAAAAGAGAACTGAAGGTAGCCCCAAACTTATCCGAAATGCACACCAGCGCAGGCCACTTCACCAAAATGAAGGTTGGTGTCGCTGTACAACTTTTTCGGGAAGCTCCCCCAGCTATCAGATTCCTTATAAAGGAAGGAGTTCTTAAACAGGAAGCAGAAACAACAGCTTGGTTCATGGAGCTGATTTCAAAATGGTATGCACTGATGTCTTCGCGGCATCCAACACTGGCCCTGAGTCAGAGAAGTAGGGCTAAGTACTCCGAAGCCCTAGATACATTACACACAGCAATAGAAACCATCAGAACTATGAAAATGTGTGCCACATCCCATTGGAAACCGTCGCAAGCAGGTGTACTCATATCAACTACAGTTGTACTTCGCCTCCAAGACGTTCTTTTAGGAGACGAAGGCTATGAGTTTTTTCTTACGAGCAGGCTCCTGCAGGACTGCTTAGAGAACCTCTTTTCTGTGGTGCGGCTTATGAAGCCGGTTCCCAATGCCTACGATCTCAAGTGCGCTCTGAGACTGGTGAGCGTAAGCCAATTTTTGCATACACCGAGGACGACCAGCTACGAGCTTGATGACAGGGAGTACCTGGTGGACCTGCTATCCCAGGGGAAGGAAGCCTGCGTCGAGAAGGAAGCTCAAGAAATCGATGATTCAGAGATTTTGTTCATCGAAGGATTGTCGTCCACAGAATGCAGTATTCTCTTTTACCTAGGAGGATTTATTTTGAAGGGAATTTTGACATCTGTGAAGTGCGCAAAATGCAAAGATGCTCTCCTTGGAACTGCCAACGACGAGCATGCTTCGCTGACAGCACTGAAAGAGTACGTTTCAGATGGAGGCAACCTCATCTACCCCAGCAAGGGAGTTATGAAAGCCTTGATAGACTATGAGGAGCATTTTGCTGCCATAAACTCTTGGTGCACGGACAAAGTAGTCACGATGAAGTCGCCGCTTCGTTCACTCACCGCATACCTAAACAAGGTGCACCGCCGCAGCTTGTGTGTATGCGCGGAGCACGAGGACAGTATATACCGACTGCTCACAGAGAGGTACGCAAGAATAAGGCTGCGCATTCACCTTCGGCAGGTTCCAGTCGGGAGTTGCAATGGACATGCAAGCAAAACATGTGCCGGCGTCAACCTCTCATGAGAAATGGACACGCCAAGATAAGCTGTATGCTTAAAAGGTTTCGGCTCACGTGGGCACGCTTTTGACTCTTGCATTTTTTATTTTTAAACATTTCATTTCGTACTGCATTTGGTTTGTCTTGTATCTGACTTTGATTTTCACTAGTGGGACAACGCAGCATTAAGGCGCACAAATAAATGGCCTGTTCACTGAAATCGTGGGTGTCGTTTCATAAAGGTACACTGGTAAAGCATGTTACTCTCGGGTATGCTGCCTGCACAGTGCATGAAATGGTGAGGCAGGGGAAGGTGGTACCGAATGTCAGATAATGTGTGTGTGTGTGTGTGTGTGTGTGTGTGCGTGTGCGTGTGCGTGTGCGTTATATACACACACACGCAAGTATATAAAGTACAGCGATTCCTGCATTTGCTATTCGGCTGATTCACAAAGACCCAAATATTGCATTCCTTTCAGCAAGCGTAGTAATAAAAGTTCATGCGCCCCTCCGTCTTAACGAGGACAACGGTTTAACGCGAATCTTTCTGGTGTGGGAGTTCGTGGCTCATTTCATTCAGTGTATGTCAGCCCCTGGCGCATTGTACAAGCACAGGCCACCAGTTTGTATGACGTGCGTTGTTCCATTTAACAATTAGGCAACAACAGCACTAAGAGGTGTCCAAGTTGCACCAAAAAAAAAAGCTCGCCAACGAGTACTTCTTTCCTACCATACGCGAGCACCGCAAGCGGTAATGCGCTTCGCATGCTGCCCCACTACGGCAGGAGCCGTAATGGCGGCCGTCGTAGCAGACGACGCGGCTGTCCTCACCCTCAGCGGAGCGCGCGGGCATCAAGGCACCCTAGGCCGGCGCACTCACTGGCGTCACCTGGCGGGTAGAGCACAGTAAGTACCCTTCTACAGGTAGGCATTGCGCCGCATAGCGACGAAGCCACCTGTTAAAATCACGCGATGCCATGCTCATATTTACAAGAAAAGAACGGCTAATTACCCAGCAGATGGGAAAAACGGGCTAAAAGAAAAAAAAGGAAGGCCTAACGCACAACGGAACGCGTAAGTCTTTGCTGGGTGAGTTCGGATACGATGATGCTGGGGCTAAGTGTTTTTGATTACAGCCCGCACCGGTCCTTCCTCAGTTGAAAACCGGGAAATGGCTTCTCAAGAACTTTAAAAAAGTTTAATACCCACCTATGCACCGGTAAACTTTCTGCGCTGTGGCTTCCGCTAGGTGGCGTAGGGCGGTGAGGACGTGCTCACATCGCTCTCCACTTTATGAAACGCTTTCAGGCAGAAATTTCATTCAAGTCTACTTGAAGAGTGCATCATCTTTTCCGTGAAGTTGCGAGGATTTGAAGGACATCAATATCTGGGACCTGGACCAGCTTCACGAGAAATTATCAACGTTTGAAGATACGACGTGCACGAACGCAGCTTACCGTATCACCGGCTTCGGTCGGCGGCGCCGGGACGCTAAACCGGGCGCGGTGCGGCGACGGGTGCGTCGACTGGCTCACCACTATTCGACCGACTTTCTCCGACATTTTCTGACCGAGTTGGAAGTCAATGGTGAGTGCCATTTAACCTCCTTTTCAGACTATGTGTCTTGCGCAGAGGAAAACGGAGGTCGGCTCATTCCCCTGTTTCTACTGAGCATGCATTCATAAGGACGCCTAGAAATTCTTCGTCTACATGGACGTTGACGAAGACCCTCCCGGCGCATCTCTGATGTCGGAGAATCAACCAAGCGACGCGAGTAGCGTCTCGTCAAATGAGGAACCAAGTAACGACGCGCGAGCGCCTAGCGCCTCGTCTCTCGATAACAAGAACGATGACGACGCGGATCTGGCTCTTACTTGGACGGAGGACGGCTGGTACACCGTCCTTTCACGCAGAAGGAAAAAGAACCTTAAAAAAAGCCAGAAAGAACCCGAGAAGGGACTAGAGAAGAAAAACAAAAAGTCAGCAGGCCACTCGCTTGCCGACGCAGCACGGGACAGCCAAGTCAAGCGGGATTTACAGCGCAGAAAACGCCGTGGACCGACGCCCCTTCCAAAGGAAGACATAAAGGTTATCCTGAGACCGCACAAGGGCCTCACAGTGAAAAATCTATTTGGATCCGAGCTCTCTATGGCAGTGATAGAGGCCTGCCGGAACAGCTTTGGAGGAGAAAGTTTTTTGCTGCGGGTCCACCCCGGATCAAACATCATAATATTGTCCACGCCACACGAACAAGTGGCGAGCAGGCTGAGAGAGATCAACCAAATGAAAATCAGAGGACGAATTCACCCTTTCAATGCGTACGTGGCCGACCCAGAAGACGTGCTGCGAGGCATCGTTCACGGACTACCACCCGGAACAACTCAGGCCGACCTGATGGCAAGTGAGTGAGTGAGTGAGAAAGGAAAGGCCGAGAGGTTAACCAGATATTGGCATCTGGTTTGCTACCCAGCGCTGGGGGTGGGGAAGTAGGGGCAAGAAAGAGGGGTTAGAGAGAGGGAAAAAAAACGCACGCGCACTCATAAAAAAAAACGAAAACACACACTGGAAGGGCATCCCAGCTACAACCGTTCAGCAAGGCCGGTCAATCGCAAAAAGTTCAGCAGCGCTTTCAGGGCCCTCTTCTGTGAAGTCGCATCCTGACGATACTGCAGAATTTCCTGCTCCGACAGAGGCTGATCATCTAATTTGTTGAGCTCCCTGCGAAGGCATAGTCGCCACCTACTATACGCTAGGCACTCACAAAGAACATGTTGAATGGTTTCCTCCTTGCCACAGTGGCCACAGGCTGCGGTGTCGGCCATCCCAATGCGGAAAGCGTATGCGTTGGTAAATGCAACGCCCAACCACAGCCTACATAACAGGGTCTGGTCTGCTCGGCGAAGCCTTGACGGGACTTGAAAACTTAGCGTAGGGTCAAGCGAGTACAGTCGGGCATGCTTGAAGTGCGGCTGATTCCATTGCGATGTGGTTTTCCGGCGAGCAAGTCTGCGGAGCTCTCGTGCAGCATCCGTCCTAGAAAGTGGTAGTCGCAGTTTATGATTTTCTGTGTGGGCTGAGCGGGCAGCTTGATCGGCCCGTTCATTGCCGATGATTCCGCAGTGACTGGGCAACCACTGAAATGTAATTTGGTGCCCTTTCTCAGTCAGGTGGTGTATAATCTCTGCTATCTCTAGTACCAGCTGCTCGTGTGGTCCACGGCGTAAGGCTGATAGTAGAGACTGCAGTGCCGCCTTCGAGTCGCAGAAAATAGTCCACTTGCGCGTAGGCTGATCAACTACAAATTGCAACGCGGCACGAAGTGCTGCCAATTCTGCTGCCGTTGATGTTGTTGCGTGAGATGTCTTGAATTTAATTGTCGTGGCCAACCTTGGTATCACTACTGCTCCTGTAGAGCTGTCCGGCTGAACCGATCCGTCAGTGTAGATATGTGTGGAGTCTTGATATTTCTCATACAAGAGAAGTAGTGTGAGCTGTTTAAGAGCCGGAGACGACAAATTGGCCTTTTTCTCGACGCCAGGTATGTTAATATTAATTATTGGTTGAGCGAGGCACCATGGCGGAGTCACAGGTCTAGCGGCAGGAGAGAACGAAGTTGGGATCGACTCACCATGTGCGGTCACTGTTTTGCAGTAAGATGTGCATGGTCGGACCACTGGTAGAGAGGCTAGGTGATGTCGAGGGGTTCGAGCAAGGTGTCGTATATGTATCCTCAGCACTTCCACATTAATGTGGGTCTTGATGAGGTTGTCCCTTGTGATGGCGATAGTCGCCGCTGTTGATGCACTTTGGGGCAAGCCTAAACATATCTGGAGTGCTTGAGCCTGGACACTTTGAAGCATTTGTATGCTTGTTTTACTTGCGTTGGTTAACACAGGTAGGCTGTACCGAAGGAATCCAAGGAAAAGAAACCTGTATAGTCGCAACATAGCAGTTGTGGACATTCCCCAGTTCTTTCCAGCGAAGAACTTGAACAAATGACAGATGCCTGTCAATCGCCTTTTCATGTATGATACATGTGAGCTCCATGAGAGGTCTCTGTCAATTATAACACCTAGGAACTTGTATGATCTGAGGTGACGTATTCTTTCGTTGTTTATCAGAACGCTGTAGTTATGCATTGGTTTGCGCGTAAACGCCACTAGTGCACATTTCTCAGAGGAAATTTCCAGAGCTCGTTGACGGAGGTAAATAGCAACTTGAGTGGCAGCTCTCTGAATTCGCGCTCGCAGCTGTAGACGTGTTACTGCAGACGTCCAAACGCAGATGTCGTCCGCGTACATTGACAATCTGACAGTACTTGGCAGATGCTCATTTGGAGCTATTAGCGTCAGGTTGAATAGTACAGGGCTAAGTATGCCACCCTGGGGAACACCACGGTGGCTGTAGTGTAGCGAAGTGTCACCATCCTCGGTTCTCACGAAAAAGGATCGCTCAGAGAGATAGCTGCGTATCCACTGAAACATCCGACCACCCACTCCTACCTCCTTGAGAGCGGTGAGGACAGCTTCATGTGTGACGTTATCGTACGCTCCTTTAACATCAAGAAATAAAGAAGCGCAGAGACGCTTACGGCCTTTTTCGTGCTGCACGTAGGTGACCAGGTCTATGACGCTATCAATTGATGACCGGCCACGGCGAAATCCCGTCATAGCGTCCGGGTAGACGTTGTGATGCTCCAGGAACCATTCTAGCCGTCCAAGTACCATCCTCTCCATCACTTTGCCCAAGCAACTAGCCAGTGCAATCGGGCGGTATGATGTGAGCACCAATGGTGACTTGCCAGGCTTCAGTAATGGAACCAAACGGCTGGTCTTCCAGTTAACTGGGAGGGTGCCCTCTCGCCACGAGTCGTTGTATATCTCGAGGAGGGCACTCCTCGCACACTCACCAAGGTGACACAGTGCTCTGTATGATATTCCATCAGGCCCGGGTGCTGATGTCCGTCTACACAAAGCCAGTGCTGCTTGAAGCTCATGAATAGAAAAAAATTGGTCCATGGGGTGATCGTGTGATGTCGTGCCACCGCGTGAGAGCGTGGAGATGTTGGGATCTGCGAGTTGACCAGATAAGTTGGCACAGAACTCTTCTGCCACGTCGACCTCCGATCTCTGTTGAGAGAGGGCTAGAGCCTTGAATGGAGACCGCTGAATGGGAGATGTCCGAAGCCCTCTTATTGTCCTCCACAAGTGTGATAAAGGCTTGCGAGGATCTAACGAAGCGCAGAAGGCTGCCCAACGTTGTGACTCTAGCTTGTCTATGCGGCGTTGTATCTTCTTCTGAAGACGTCTAGCGATTCGTAAATCGTCGATTGCTTTCGTGCGTCGGTACCTTCGTTCCGCACGCCGTCGGAGAGCCCGAAGTCGTTCTAATTCCACATCAAATTCGATTACTCTCGAAGAGCATGTGAGGGTGCACACTGTGTCTTGCACTGTGGACTTGATCACCTCTTCTAAGTCAAATGAGGTGTTCTCTTGACAGCGTTCTTCCATGAGAGATTCAAACATGGTCCAGTCTACTCTTTGGATAGTTTCGCGTACCTTGCAAGGTGATAATCCTCTGATCTTGACATATGTGGGAATGTGGTCGCTCCCATGTGTTTATATGTCCGCAAACCATCCGGCACATCTGACAAGACCTCGAGAAACAAAAGTCAAGTCAAGGCAACTGCTGTATCCAGGGCCACGTAAAAATGTTGGGCTGCCATCATTTAACAAGCACAGCTCGTTGTCTGAAGCAAACGTTATCAGACTTCTACCCTTTGCGCTGATCTTCGGGCTCCCCCATAGCGTATGGTGGGCGTTGAAGTCTCCGATGATCACCCATGGGCCAGGAGTGGATGATAGGATGCGTCCTAGTCTTCTGTGGTCAAATCTACTTGATGGCGACAGGTATGCACCGACAACAGTGATAGTAAGACCCCTTTTCTTCACTGTTAAGCATATATATTGGTTATCGTTGTCAGGTGGTACAGGCCGAATAATGTAGGTCAGGTCACGTCGAATGAACAGCAGGACCTTGCTGTTTTAACTATAACAAGCCGACATAAAGGATTCGTATCCGGAGAGTCTAATAGCGCTCGATAAATTTGGCTCGCAGATGACGATGATGGGGAACATATTAGGGAAAACGAACCGACGGAAATCTGCAATGCGTGATTTCAGTCCCCGTGCATTCCACTGAAAAATTGTTGCTTTTTTGACCTCTTCCCTGAAAGACAGTGGCTGGTGGGCCATTATCTACTCAAGAGCCGCCAGTACTGGACTCAGAGCGTCCAGTACTTGAAGTGCACTTTTGGCTGACGTTGTGCGCATGTCGTTTAACACAGTGCGAATGGCATTAATTATGGGTCGTAGAAGAGCAATCACTTGCTTATCCAAGTTCCGCTGCTCCTCTGTTGTCGCAGCTTGCTCTGATGAATGCGGCTTCTGATGTGGTTCCTCCACAAGTTGCGTGCGCGTAAGTGGCGGCCAATCTTCAGTAGAGAGAGATCTACTTGTTTTCTGTTTTCCATCGTCTGCGTTCGCCGCGGTGTACCCTGCAGTGGGCGCCGTTCCCAGATGCGTTGGCTTACTTCTTGTAGTTGACTGCGTTCTTCGCGAAGATCTTCGACGGTGACGTCGTCGTCTTCGCCGGACTTTTTCCGCGGCCTCTTTGTGGGTAGAGCTGTCTCGCACCATTTGTCTAAGAATAGTAAATTCCTTCTTTATGCGTGGACAGTCTTTGGAAGATGCACTGTGGGCACCCTGACAATTAGGGCACTTTAGTATGGTTGCGCTGCATTTGTCCTCGGTATGTGGTTCTGAGCATCGGGGGCACACTTCGGAGTTCCTGCACGCTCCCTGCACATGGCCGATCTTCTGGCACTTATGACATCGCATAGGTTTTGGAATAAATGGTCGGACCTGGTGACGAAAGTGGCCAACCTTCACATGGGAGGGGAGACAGTCCCCTTTGAACGTAATTCTGACACAATGTGTGTTACCAAGGCGACTGACATTCACAATGACGTTATCTTCATTTGCCGGTTTTATTAGCACTGAAAGATCCGATTCTGGAATTTCAGTGGCGATGTCATAAATTACTCCTGTTGACGTGGTGCTATCAGCTGGTATTATAGACTTGACATTGATGTTA
This sequence comes from Rhipicephalus microplus, assembly GCF_043290135.1. Classification (NCBI taxonomy): domain Eukaryota; kingdom Metazoa; phylum Arthropoda; class Arachnida; order Ixodida; family Ixodidae; genus Rhipicephalus; species Rhipicephalus microplus. The sequence continues at coordinate 59,740,643 of NC_134707.1, read as the reverse complement.
CCCAGTTGCGTTACTTTCTGAAGCGCGTTTAGCGCACGTGGGTTCAGCACATCGATTGCCAAGATATTCTTTCTTGCGTTTAGACGTATTTCTTTGATCTGATTTGGCGTAATATTCTCGAGATACACAGAGAGCGCTTGCCTGTTCAGCCCGCGTAGACTGTCGGTAGCCTTCAGTGGCACAAACAGGATAGAGTGAGGCCATCGCTGAGGGGCAGTTTTCACGGTAGTCGTGCTTGATGCCGAAGATGCATTGACGATCCGTCGTTTAGCCTTGCGGTACAGGACGAGTTGGAAGCCGTCGTCCGAGGACTCGTCGCTTGATGCGGAGTATAGCTCAGTGTCCTCACTCTCACTGGACGCGTTTCCTCGCTTCCTCGAAGCAGTCCCAGCGGTCGAACCGGACTCGGACGGTGCCCCGTGAGGTTGAACATCCATCACCACGATATATGGGGCGATAGACCCCACAACTGCGGCGAAAAAACCAGAAAAGCACAAAGACGAGCAAGGTGTGTTCCGTAAACGAATCACTTCGTCTTCTTCATCCACCTGATGGCAAACCTACGAATACGGACACAAGGGGTGAAGATAGAGAGAGCCAGAATGCTGGGCTCTTCGAAGTCAGCAATAATAACTTTTACGGGTGACGTGCTCCCCAGGTGTGTCTATTTTATGGGTACAGAGGCGATCTGTTATCCATACAAGCCTACCGTACAGGTTTGCAAGATTTGTCGATCAACTGGACACCGAACCGACGTGTGCCCGACTCCGAATGCCAATGTGTGTTCCAAGTGTGGGACGTGTGATCCTACTCAGGAACATTAATGTGCCCTGAACTGCGCCATTAGCGGTGAAGAGCACGCTACAGGAGACAAATCATGCAAAAAGAAACTGAAAAATGTGGCCCCCAGAAAATCACGAGTGGAGACGCCTCGAAGGCAAACAGAGTGTACCTACGCCGAGAAGAATTTCCCGCAATTCGAGCAACACCGGCAGAAACCTCCTCGTTGGTTCAGCTCAGACCGAGAGGAGGCGACGCTCTAGACGCGGCAGGCATCTAGATCCAGCTCCAGATCACGATCAAGATCGAGATCATCATCAATGACCCCGCAACAACGGAATATTAGCAAGCCTGTGGAGGCCCATGGCAAGCCAAACTTGAAGAAAACACCGAGCAGCAGCTTGGAAACAAGCTCCGCCCATGCCAGGAAAGAAGAAGCAGTAGCAGCAACCACTGGCCTTAGAACGCAGGACGTACAAATCAACCAACCAAACAAGGTGAACTGGGCGAGTCCAGTGCCTCCCAATGTTCCTGCAACTGATAGCCCACAGTATAGGAAAATTATAGACGAGAACAAAAGATTAACACAAGAAATTAAACAGCTTAGAAATCAAATGGCTGCGGAGCGGAAAGAGTATAAATTAGCCATCTCGTCAAAGGAAATCAAATTAGAAAATGCAATTAAGAAAATACAAAACCCAGGGTCGATAGGCAACCCCACCGTGGGCAATAAAGAGGCACGAGAGCGTCTAGCCCACATGAAGGATAGTGCAGAAACGAGCGCGGAAGCGATAGACGAAGACTCGTTCGCTAATCAATCAGAAAGCAGTGAACTAGTAAAGCGAGTGCAGACGCAGGTTCAAGCAAACTGGGAAAGCATAGCTACTTTACATAAACTTCTAGGTGATTTCATGGCGGAAATGAAAACGTTTGTCGTAGAAGAACTGAAAATTCAGAGGCAGTATGTTAACGATGCTGTGGGAGGCTTGCAGAGGGCACTAAACAAACGCTCCATGTCCGACCCAGGTATTGACAAACCATCCAAAGCGGGCCGCGACAGCATGGATACGACCATGCAGCATGGCCAAAAAATAATATAAAAAGTGTAGAACATTTAGAGATTTGGCAGTGGAACTGTCGCACTTTTCACAAGCGCGCCGCAGCACTCCAAAATTACATGAACTCGGTACCAATTAAGTCAGACATAATATGCCTGCAGGAGGTTGGGCCCAAGATGGTCAAACTGCAGGGATATTATTGTTTGCAAGATCCAAATTATTCCCGCGTAGCCTCGCTGGTTAGCAAAAGTATTGCAGCAAAGTTTGAGCACATAGAAAGTCTGCGGATAAATCATCAGATATTCACCCTTCTTCCTCTGAAGAGAGGCAAAGTGAAAACCGTAATATTAAATATATACAGCCCTCCCAAAGAGAAACACGAGGACTTTGGTGCACTGCTTCAAAATGTCGTCGGTATTGCAGGGGCGAAAGATCGACTTGTGGTATTGGGCGACTTTAACGCACCCAGCACCACCTGGGGTTATTCGAGAGATTCCCCTAAAGGAACACGTCTCGAACACGCCGTATCCAAACTAGGATTCAGCTTAATTACTCTACCCGCAACACCTACGAGGCTGGGTAACAGGGTAAGTCGAGACACGTTCCCAGATCTGACATTCACACGTAATGTTAACGACGCTAACTGGACAAACCTGGAAGAGAATCTCGGCAGCGATCACTACATAATCAGTATTTCCCTCTCAACTCCAAAACTACGCAGGCTCATAGGAGACGTGGTGATCACTGACTGGGAAAGATACAGACAACGTGATCCCTCACCCGACTCTGTACCGGAGTCGATTGGGGAATGGTCAGAGTACATAATCTCAGTTCACAAACAAACATCTAAACGTATCGCAAGAACAGCAGAGACTCCTGCAGTCGACAGGCACCTGCTCCACCTGTGGGAGAGCAGGCGCCGTATGCTGAAAAGGTGGAAAAACCAGCGACTCAACCGGAACCTTCTCCGCAAAATCGCTGCTTTAGGAGAGGAGGCAAATCAATACGCTAACAAAATTGCAACTGAGGGATGGATCCAGTTCTGCAGTTCACTACAGGACACTGAGCACTGCAAAAACTTGGGCCATCCTAAGGAACATGCTTGACCCTGAAAAATTAAAATCAGCCTCGAACAGAACACTACAACGAATAATGCATGATTTTCCGGGCACAGAGGAGGAGTTAATACAAGCACTTAAGGACAGATACATAGGAGAGAATACCGATAGTTGCAGTATTGAAATGCAGTACACTGGTGCGAAAAACGAGAGACTCGACGCCCCAATCACCACGGAAGAGGTCTTTGCGGCTGCCCAAGCAGCCAAGAGAAATTCTGCCCCTGGTTCAGATCAAATCACAAATGCAATGATATGTAACCTCAGCCATAAGGTTATAGAGGCACTGACAAACCATTTTAATGACATTTATTGGCTCAAAGGGAAGATACTCGAGGAATAGAAAGTAGCCAAAATTATTACGATACCGAAACCCGGGAAGAAGCCGTCCCTGCAGGCACTTAGGCCCATATCTTTGACGTCATGCATGGGAAAACTTTTCGAAAGGGTTATTCATAATCGGCTCGAAAACTTTATGGAGGACAACGGCCTTTTTCCAGCCACTATGCTGGGTTTCCGCAATGGCCTCTCCACTCAAGACGCATTTCTCCTATTACAAGAGGAAGTTTTGAGCTATATACCTACAGGAGGAGAACATCGAATACTAGCCCTTGATTTAAAAGCAGCATTCGACAATATCTCGCATAAGGCCATCCTAACAGAATTAAACAACATGGGATGTGGGACAAACACCTACAATTACATCAAGGCATTCCTCACAGAAAGGCGGGCTTCGATAAGCGTAGCACAAGTCACGTCAGACGCTTTTGAGATGCCAAACAAAGGTACCCCTCAAGGAGCCATCCTCTCTCCCCTGCTCTTTAATATCGCCATGTTAGGACTCACGCCAGCTCTGGATGGAGTTCCGCAGTTAGGATACACTATCTATGCGGATGATATCACCCTATGGGCAACGCGTGGATCTGTAGCTAACAAAGAGCAGATACTTCAAGAGGCTGCAACAGCAGTTGAAAACTTTGCGAAGGCAAGCGGGCTCAGCTGTGCCCCAGAAAAATCTGAAATTATCAGGGTACATGGAAAAAGATACAAAAGTAACGGAAACATTGACATAAACATTGAAGGTGTCAAAGTACGTGAGGTGACCGTCGCACGTATTCTGGGTTACTGGGTTCAAAGTAATGGACGAGCGAATCATACAATAAACATATTAAAATCAGCCAAGAAACAAGTTGCACGAATGATCCATAGAATAACATACCACAAACAGGGCATGAAGGAAGGAGACACAATTAGATTAGTACAGGCACTTGTACTGTGTAAGGTTACGTATAGTCTACCTTTCCACGTGTTAAACAAATCAGAAGAAGAAACTATCGAGTCTATAATTAGGGGCGCCTACAAAGTGGCCATAGGGCTACCGGTAAGCACACCAACCCAAAAGCTTTTGGACCTCGGTATATAAAATACATACCCTGAGCTAAAGACAGCGGTACTGACTGCGCAGAGAAATCGTCTAAGTCAAACGAAAGCGGGGAGAGAGATACTTTCTTGGGTGGGCTTTTCGCCATACCCCCAGAACATGGACGAGGTTCTTGTAGAAATCCCGGATCCCGTCCGCAGCAAGATCTCGATCTCACCGCTGCCCAAGAACATGGACGTAAAAACAAACAGAAAGCGCAGAGAGGAGAGAGTGCGATGGCTCCGAAAAACATTCCAAAACAAATCAAATGTTTTGTATGTGGACGCTTCAAGGTACAATTTTAAACGGTCAGTTGCATCGGAACTTAGCAACGACAACTGTATGGTGACATGTGCATCACTGTACACGTCCTCGATCGCCAAGGCGGAATGCTTTGCCATTGCCCTTGCAATCAAAGCGCAGGAACAAAGAGATGAACCGCAGACAACTATCATTTCCGACTCGCAGGAAGCGTGCCGTTTCTTTTTAAAAGGCCGCCTTCCGATAAAAATAAGCAAGTTCTTAGGCGGGAGCTTGACGAACAAATACAGACTGATCTGGTGTCCAGGACACGCAGGCATGGAGGGGAAATAAAGTGCTGACGCTTGTGCTCGAGGGCTCACGAACCGAGCAGAGCTTCGACAGCACATTCAATCCTTTGAAACACTCCCGGAGGAAGCTATCGAGGAGGATAATGACCCATCCAGAATGGCCCCTCGCGAAATTCTTGCCAACCAGCGAGGCATGCGACAAAAATACAGTGCCCCTCACAAATCATTAGAAGGGGAGGACGCTAATGACCTCCGCCGAATTCAAATGGGAGTCTTTCCCAATCTTCAAACGTTACACAAAATTTTTCCAACGCTGTATGGGCATGCTTGACCGTGGTGTGGCGGCTCGTTATCGCTCTACCACATTTCGTGGGGATGCCTAAAACGACCACCAAATTTAGATACCTTTTTAGGTCAGTACAAGCTTTGTAATATTTTCGAGAAATGGGAGGCACAGCTCGCCAGCTCTGACCCAGAGGTGCAGCTTGCACTTCTGCGGCACGTCGGGCAGGCGGCGGCAGCCAGTGGAGCCCTGGACTTAGGGCCCCACCCATCAAGCTCATGACCCCTGTCCCAAACCCTTGCAAATAAAGTTTTTCCTTCCTTCCTTCCTTCTGCGCTGTGGCACAAAAACGCTCCTCAACGGATTTCAGCACACAGGCGCTCGGGCCTGCCACGCAGAAACAGCCTGGTATTACGCGAGCTTGCAACAGCGTGCAAATCTCACAATACTCGCTCAGCTAACGCCGGGACTGCAAATTTGTGCAGATGCAAACTATAGCGTAGGGCGTGCCATGGGGCGTCTATACTGTTCTATTGGCCAGTGCCGCTTTGTTTCCCCCTGGAAATTAGACGTCACTTCCGTGCATACGTTTTGCTAGACATTGAGATACGATAAGGCCTCTCCTGAGTTTTCCTCGCTCAATGCGTTTTACAACTGGTAAGACTGCACAAATGAAGCGGTTCTTGAAATAAGGGGAGGCTTCTCAAAAACTCTTCACCACTCGCGTTCGCCAGAATGCACAAACTGCTAACTTGATTAATAATAGAATGGAGTGGGCATTGACTACATATAAAAGAGTAGATACGTAAAACACCAAGTACGAATTGTTGCCGATTTCTAAACGCCTCGTGCACGTTACATACATCACGGGCCTTCACCACATGTCTGCACCACTGCTTGTTTTCATTTATTTGATCAGAATGACACCCATTTCTGCTGGATCTATTATTAAGAACGTGAGTAGCACCTGACTCAGCATGTATGCGTTTAAGTACTTGTGGCAGGGCAGTGGGTGGCAATGCGTCGGCTGCGTTCAGGAAAAGCAGTGTCTGTTGCCGCAGAAGACGCGTCTTCGTGCGCGTCGGCCATCGGGGCGCCTTTCAACCTCACTCTCGACATTCGGCAAGCTGAAGGTGGACGAAAGCCGCATCATTTCGCCCTTCTTGTCCACATCATCGCCGTGCAAAAATAGTTACGACCGAAGTTTCCGTTCCCGAAGCAAGGAGGTAGGGTTCATCTCTGCCATAGGCCGCCGCCAAACTCGACACGAAGCTTCCGTAGGAACCGTTAACATTAACGAGAGCAATGACGTACGTGGATGCACCGTGCTTGCACCTTTCGAGGGTGCCGCAACACGACCTGGGACGCCTGGACGAGCAGGATCTCCCTAGCCTTCCAAGGCTCGGCGACAAAACTGCACCACAGGCCGTCATCTCTGTTCGTGTCCTTATACAATTCATGACAGATATGTACGCGCGTCTGCACTTCGCAGCCCACTTGTACAGCATTCTGGCCAATATACGGCCCTGGGCGCTCTATCTCGTGGGCCAGATAAAGAACCGCAGTGACGTCATCGGCGACATCCAGAAGAAAATGCGGCGCAACATTGTCTTCGGCGCGTTCACAAAGGCGACGGAAAACGTCTATTGCAGCTGCTCGTCGCCGATGACGGGGGACACCGGGGGGAGGCCAAGACTACAAGCCTCACTTGTTGGCCACCTGGCGTACAAAGCCTTTCATAGCGGTTCACGAATCGCCCGAGGGACAATCACCGTCGCTCGCAAGCGCCCTCCGACAGGTATTCGGCCCACATCTGGAATCCTTCCGTTGCGGCGTTTACCAAGACCTGATGTCGGCCCATGCTGTGGTCGCCCGGTTGTTCCCGTGATGCCGTTGCAGCTCCCGTGCATGTTGTCCGTGGAGAACGAGGAAACGATTGTCTCCATTTTGGCCTGCGATCTTATTCCGTGAGTCTACTTTCTAAGTTGTTTAGCTTTCCTTTCTAAATCCAGCGCAGTTTCTCTACCATCGGTAAATTTAAGCCCACAATCCTTGCAACCAACACTGAAATAAACAGGTATCCGTCCTGTAGTCTATAGGAACCGCGTATATATAGCTACATAATTTAAGCACCTCACCCATTTTAACACATGACAAAAAAGCTGACAGGTGCCCGCCATGTCATGCGGGGGAACTACGTATCATGGCTGTTAATTTTTATTTAAGCAGTTATCCATGTGCTATTGGTTAAGCAATCCTGACTTGAAGCGTTGTTAGGCATGGAAAGTTTTGTGATGCGGTTTCATTTTGATAACGTATTCACTCGTATGTAGATGAACAGGAACTCTAAGAAGGAAGCACTCTCCTAACTGTCCTTCGTGGGAAAAAAGCTCTGGTGACGTGTGCTTGTACAAATTAATCCTTCAAGCAGAGCAATTAATTGCTGGACCCATAACAATGCTTGCAAACCCAATAAGTCTTGCTGTGTGCCCTCAGTGTTACCACTGCTAACTATTAAATGTCGTTGACTTGTACCAATTCATTTTAATCACAATGAAGAAATGTTTTGTTATTTCTCTGCTTTGCAGCACCAAGACAGTGACCTTCGACGGACTAGTGTTTTTGCTAAAACCATTTCATCAAGTAAAACACCAGACCATCGATCATCGAAGCCGAGAAAGCTCCTGATGAGTACCACGCCTGTTCGAAATACTGAGAAAGAAGCGAAAGGCGTATTCGGAGTGTCTGTGTTGAACAGTCAGTTATTCGACGTCTCATTTTTAATCTAAATTTTTTTACGTTACTTTTAGCCCGATACGTCGTAAATACCCTGCAGTCCGCTTCTTTAATTGAGACTCGCCTTTAAGGGTTAGTGCCAGCCAGGCGGAGGACATGACCCTAAGCTCACTCTTCACAATGTGTAGTCACATCTTTTTTCACTTCTTAGCTCTGTGACGATGCCTCGACGGAGAGGCCGAAATTTGTCCACGTATGTGTCAATGTCACCCGACGCAAGCGGCCACAATAGGACCTCTGCTTTTGGTATCTAATGAAAGACAACAGATCACGGCATCGATTAGCCGATTACAAGAACTCAGATGCTCTGGCGCTTTAATAAAGTTCTTTGTATGCATGTATGGGCTTGTGTTTTGTGGTACGTTTGCTTTTCAACCGTACCTCTTCGGGTCAAATGCCATCCAATATTATCAAATATTATTACTGCTAGGGTGGCACATTTTCAGATTTCAGTATACGTGCTTGACGCCCACGGGCATGCGTATAGCTCAATAACTTGCGCAATCGATCGCAACAGCCCAGCTCGGGCGGTAATTAGCGCGGTATCCCGTACAGGGATGCCACCTCATCAGTGACGTTGCATATATTCTTGCCGACCAGCCCAAACCTCTCATGCCCGAAACGGCCAGTCTTCCAGAAAGTAGGACGCGACAAAGAGTTTTTGACTGGGAAACACGCACTAATAATTTGGATTTAACGTCCCAAAAACCGCGACATGATAATGCTGTGCTCCAGGGTGCTATGCAGGATCGGCCAAGTTACGCGAAACTATGGATTTTCGAGCACTGGCGATGACCCCTTTTGAACGGGCCAACAGTATACGCATGTCGAATCCACCCATCAGCGCGCTGCGTTTGATTGGTTACGATAAAACTAGTCATCGGGTCAAGGACGGTCGACGAAGTTCGGCGAAGTTTTCAAACCAGATGCATCTTTCGTTTGTTCGTCGTTGCACTGAGTGCAGAAGTGCACCCATGCAATAAAAGTGCCAGAAACTTTTCGTGATGATATTTTGAAGTACGTGGCGTTTATATTTACTTTGAAGCTTTTAATGCGCTAAGTAGGTTTTGGCATAATCAGCACGGTGGCCTCCGAGATTAGCGCCAGCAGAGCGTCTTATACAACATCGCGACCACACCTAAGCCCGAGGCCACGTGGTAATTATCACGGTCAGCCAGTACATTCTAGCACGCTGCTCGGCTGGTGCGCGTATTCTTTGTCCCCTAGCACCCTAGCACGTGCGGCCGGCTAATTAGGTATTTGCCTGGACATTATACTTGGCTAGATAGGAAGTGCATGTTATGGCCAAGCTAATTACGCGAAGTTGGGAAGGCCGAGGCAAGGGCATTACCTTGACTCGGTCATGGTAAGAAATTCAACAGTTGGCTACGATAAAAATTTGTCCCTGGATTACTAAAAGGGAGTCTGCTTACCCGAAAGGGCGAAGCAGACGGCGTGATATGAACATGTCTTATTGTTATTTTTTTACCCATACTGCAGTCTCAGTTTTTTGAGACATAACAGGTGTAAATACAGATGTTCAGCAACTCGAAGTAACACAATTGAACAAAATGCACGTTTACACAATTTTGTTTTTCAAACTCCTCAGCACCGAGTCAGCGTACAGACTGATCAGGCTTATTTCATAAATCCACGTTCCGCACTGAAAAAAGAAAAGAAAAGAATTCAGAATATATCTAACGGGGAAAATATTTAGGTGATTTTTAAAACGGTAAGTGCACGAGCTGGTTGGCATGTATGCATATTTATTATATTTTATTATATATTTGTTCACACGAAGTAAACGCTCATGTTGTAACGCCGTTCCGTCCTGTCGTCTTTCTTCTCTCGTTCAGCCGTGTAGTTTTTTTTTACGAAAAAATTTGGGGATCAGTTAGCCGGGTATGGTGTGCAGAAGGTGCAATGAAGGATATGGGTGCTAGAACACTCGATCTGGTGTGAACAATCTTATGCAGGAGGATGACACAATTGCAAGTTCGCCGATGTTCGAGAATGGCCGCACCGATAAAACATGCGCATACAAAGTGAGCGAGAGACACCGGTCAGAGCGAAAAAATAGAAGTCTTATTACTTTTTTTTAGCGGATTCTACATATAGACGTGTCATGGCTGTGTTGAGGTGACCAAACAAACGACTATTGTGTGAGTATGTATGCGCTCGTGTTTTGCGGTACGTTTGCTCTTCAACCGTGCCTCTTCGGGCCAAAGGCCTCCAAATATTATTATTGCTTGAGTGGCGCATTTCTAGATTTCAGTATACGGGCCGTACGTACGTATATGGTCGAACACCGGGAATACCAGTTTTCGAAAAGCTCGTTGCAGATTGTTTCGACGTGCTGCGCCATTTCAAATATGTAGCGAGAGTTACACCAACATATTTGAATTCCGTAAGACGTGCTAGACTTCCACGGTCATTAGATGTATATATGAAAAATTAAGAAGCTGTTCCTTATTTGAAGAAGTCGTGACTACACAGTCTTTTTAAGTTATGTATGTACTTATGCTACATTTCGGTCACAAAACAGCGAAATAAGGCTATTCAGCGCATTATAATCCCGCGAATTATAGATGCTTTTACAGATAACGCAGTCGTCTGCATACGATAGATAACTCAGCCATCTAAATGTATGCAGTATCATCTGCATGCATTCGAAGTTTAATTTGAGCGCTACCGATAATTGTCACTTCGTCATTTATAAAAATAATAAACAAAAGCCGTCTAAACACCGAGCCTTGAGGTGCACCCGATGGGATCTGTACGCAAGACAACTTCGCGTGGTTAAACGATACAAGTTTCGAGCGCGACCATAAGGAATCTGCTATCCAACAAACCAGCATGTTGTCTGCATTAGAATCTTACACAGCTATTGCTAATTGTTATGTGACAAACGATACGCTTAACTCTGAAATCGCGTCACTTAAAGAATTTGTCACCAAACTCAGTTTAAAGTCAGATGATTTAGAAAACCGCTCACGCCGAAACAATATTCTTTTACATGGCTTAGCGGAAACTCGTGATGAAAATACCGACTTTTTGCTGAATGCACAGGTGCTATCTGAGCGTCTTCAGATACGATGCCCAGATATTGAGCGATGTCATCGCAGTGGGCGCGTCAGCTGGCTCCCGGCGGACGCTATGAACCCGATCCTGTTTTTCACGCAGGCTCTGCTACTTATCGCTCCACGGACGGCCGGCGCGCACGAGGAAACAACATGCTCCGCAGCCGATACCAGCTCCAACACTGAAAACTACGAATACGAATGATCACAGATCCTGGACTTCACCGTACCACCACATTCAACCTCGGCGCCACTATCGACAGCTATAAGAAGATCATCCTACCGGCTACCTATCAGTGGGCGCGTCAGATGTCTCCCGGAGGACGCTATGAACCCGATCCTGTTTTTCACGCAGGTTAGTTCAAAGTATTCTACGGTGAAAACTAGCGATTCGTTCTTTGTCCAGCTGACGTGCCCACACTACCTGAGTGCTTTTATATCATATGCAAAAAAATTTGTCCTGTCGCTGCTATTAATATCTGGCGATGTGGAGCTAAATCCTGGTCCTAGTGACCGGGAACTACTCACAGAAATTCCTGCGGGTCAGAAAAGTATGATGAAAAGACTAGACGGCATAGAGATAACACTGAAGAATGTAGAGGAATCCGTGGCAAAGTGCTTAGAATTTGGAGCAAGAATTGACAAGATGGAGGATAGCATTCAGACATTAGAAAGAAAACTTGTTGATCTTGAAGACCGAAGTAGGGGAAATAATCTCATAATATTCGGTATTACTGAGAATGAAAATGAGACGCCCGAATAACTTACGGAAAAAATTGTTGAAGAAATATTTAAGGAAACACTGGGGGTTCAGGTTTCCTCACTTGTACGGCTGCACAGAATGGGGTGTAAACAAATAGATAAACCGCGCCCAGTAATCATGAGGTTCTTGGACCACCGTGATAAGCTGAACGTGCTAGAAAATTGTTCAAGGCTAAGAGTCAAACGAATTATTACTATGTCGGAAGACTTTTCTGCTTCAACAAGGCATGTTAGAAAGCAATCATGGCAAAGTTCCGCCGATGAAAGAGCATCTGGAAGCAAAGTGCAGCTTTTTTACGACAAGATCAAGATCAATGGCAATATGTACACGTGGGATGATACTAAGAAGATAAGGGTGCGGGTTGGTAAAGATGGCGATAGAACACGACGGTCTAAATGACCTCATGGGCAGCTAAAAACGTTTAGGCGCTTGAATCTTAATGCGTGCAGCATATTGAATAAAATGGATGACTTGGAATGCATTATAATAGCACATAAACCTCATGTAGTAATTATAACTGAAACCTGGTTGCACAAAGACATCACTGACGCTGAAATTGCATTTCCCCACTATAAAATCCATAGATACGACCGGAATTTCCGAGGCGGTGGAGTAGCTATCCTATTCTTGGAATCTATAAACGTCCTAAGACTACAGGATATTCCTGGAATTGAATGTGTAGTTATAAAAATATTCCTCGAAGAATTTAATTTAATTATTGGAGGATTCTATCGCCATCCGAACGCTGACAACACGTTTTTTGATCAAATAAATGAATTTTTGTGTCAATATAAAAATCACGCATGCAAATTGCTACTGGCCGGCGACTTCAATATGCCTCTGATAAACTGGGCTCAAGATTTCCCGGATCCACTTTGCAGAGCTTCCCAGCCACTTGCTTACATTGTTTTGTTTCACAATTTAACGCAACTAGTGAAGGAGTCTACTCGAACTCAACGAAACAGCAAGTCAGTCCTCGACCTCTTTCTGGTTAACAGTGGCATTCTGCGTCGCAACCCACAGATTCAGGTACTTGAGGGCTTATCTGACCATAAAATGGTGTCTCCAATTATGAAAATAGATTTCGCGGCAAGAAACACGGTCCAAAAAAGGAAGATTCTCGTTTATTCTCGTGCCAGTGACGTTGACATTTTGGTTGCTATGGGCAACAGCTTTTCTGAGTTTACTTCTCTGCTGAACATTCAGTAGATAACCTATGGCGCTTCTTTAAAGAGTTAGTGTTCAAGTGCATACAGTGCATACAAAACTTCGTTCCATGCAAAGATAAAGTATTGCGAAATTCTAACCCCTGGACAACAAAAGATATTATCCGGTTAGGTCGTAAGCTGAATAAAGCTAAAAAACAGCACAAACAACGCCCCTCAAAGAACAGCACAGATAAAATGCTAACACTGCGCGTGCAACTCAAAAACGTAATTTCAGAAGCCAAAAACCACTATCAGGAAGTGTCCTTAACAAACTTTCTTCTTTCATCGCCTGGGAAATTCTGGCGTCATATCGCACCAAAAAATAAAACTTCGATCAGTCTTTCCATAAACAATACAAACGTAGTCGACAGTGCAGAAATCGCAGAGGCGTTGAATGACTACTTCAGTTCAGTGTTCACAAACGATAACGGAATTGCCCCTTCTTTTTCATCATTAGACGACATAGATTCCTTAGACAACATTAGCGTTTCTGAAGAAGGTGTGTTGTCGTTGGTGCTGAACATCAATACAAAAAAAATCACCCGGAACTGATGCTATACCCAATGATTTCTTGTTCATTATGCGGAATGGTGCTCCAAATATAACACTTATATTCTCCAAATCATTGTCTAGTGGCGAAGTCCCGAGTGAATGAAAATACGCAAAAATCATTCCTATACCTAAATCTGAAAACAAGTCACTTGTGTCATCATACAGGCCTATTTCTTTGTTATGTACATGTGCAAAATTGCTTGAACACATAGTATTTAAACAGATCTCCGCCTTCCTTGACAGAAACAACATAATTGACCCCCGGCAACACAATTTTCGCAAAGGACTATCGGCTACCACACAACTACTTGAGACAGTTCACGACCTAGCTAATGCTCTAGATAGTCATAGTCAAATTGACATTATATTCCTTGATTTCGAAAAAGCATTTGACCGAGTCTCCCATCACAAGTTGCTTATAAAATTAAAACCGATCCTGAAAAACGATTCTTTACTAACATGGATTCGGGCATACCTTTCCGATACCGAAGTGTCTCAGTAGATGGCTCAAGCTCCACCACCACTTCAGTTCAATCCGGTATACCACAAGGCTCCATCCTTGGCCCACTTCTGTTTTTAGTATTTATTAATGATATAGTCTGGGACATACCCGTTAAAATAAGGCTTTTTGCAGACGACTGCATCCTGTACCACGTCATCAATGACCCCAACAACCAGATCACCCTAAACAAATCGCTGGATAAGATACACTCTTGGTGTTCGACTTGGCAGATGAGCATTAACCCAAAAAAGACCGTCGCTATGAGAGTTCCACACAAAAAAGTCCCTTTCTTTTCACCTATTGCATCAACAATAACTGTATATCTTTAGTTAGCAGCTACAAATACTTAGGGGTTATAATTACTTCCGACCTAAAGTGGAACAAGCACATAGAGTACACACAAAAAAGGCAATGAAGGCACTTGGGTGCTTACGCAGAACCATTGGAAAATCTACCAAAGAAATTAGAGTGTTGGCGTACAAAATTTACGTGAGACCCATACTGGAATACGCGTCTCCTGTGTGCGAACTTCATACATCGGCAAACATTAAAAAACTGGAACATGTAAAAAGAAAATCCATAAGGTTTATTTACAACGCTTATAGAAGAAACACATCCCCCTCGACCCTCCTTGAAAGTTCGGACTTGGAACCCTTAGAACGCAGGCGCTCCCGTGAAAGACTGAAACTGTTTTATCAGATCTATCACAGTAACCTTGGAATCGATAAAACTAAATATATTCTACTGTCAAAATCACGTATAACCCGGTCACACCACAGCAAGAAAGTCCAGGAATTTTCATGCAGAACCACTGCTTTCCAAAAATAATTTTTTCCCCGAACAGCACGTAGTTGGAATGCCCGGCCCGATGAAGCTGTTTCATCCACAACTGTCGCTTCATTCATGAATGCGATAGCAAATCTGCCAGCTATCCTTTGAACTTATTTTTTCTTTTTTAAATTTCATTGTCACCGCATTTAGTCTCTCCCGTGTGTGTCTGAGTTGTATTACTTTCCTATGTTCAGCGCTAGCTCAATTGTATCACGCTTCGTCGATTGTGTCGGTGTGTGTTTTTCTCGCCTTTTTTTTGTCAACAAAACTTGCTCATTCTGAAGCGCTGCATTGACTTCAATGTTTGTAAATCCCTGTTTCTCATCTATATTTCCCCCCGACATCTTTTTTCTGTTTTAAGCTTCTGTTGTTTTCTTGCCCTGGAAAATGTCCAATCAAGTGTATCTGTCACCCACTCCTGCCTACGACTTCGCACAGAAGTCGGTAGTATTTAATAAATAAATAAATAAATAAATAAATAAATAAATAAATAAATAAATAAATAGGCAGATCGCGTGAAGGGAGAACACGACCAGTCATAATGAAAATCTTTGATTACAGGGAAAAAATGCGCGTCCTGAAATGTGTCTCGAAACTAAAAGGGTCTGGTCTGTACATACCTGAAGATCTATCCCCGAATGTGCGCACCTTACGAAAGGAACTGTGGGACGTAACTGCCAGTTATCGAGATAGCGGATCCAGAGTAAAACTACGGTATGATCATGCCTATATTGATGACGTGCGCTACATCTGGGACAATAGTACAGATTCCTTAAAGCGTGATTCTACTGGCGCCATTAAAGAATCATTTGCTTCAAAAACTAAAGCACCTTCTCGTTGACTGCCAGGAATTTCTCAAAAACTAAGTATTTTGTATTTAAATGCCAGAAGCATTGGTAAAAAGCTCGTGTGTTTACTTGCTCTTGTTACGTCGTACTCTCCCCATTTAGTGGCCATAACGGAAACCTGGCTACATGATAGAGTGTTTGGTTGTGAATTTACCCCACACGGTTATGTAGCAGTGCGCAATGGCCGATCACATGACAAAGGTGGTGGTGTAGCACTACTGATTCGTTCAGACATTAAATTTTTTGTGCTCCCTGACACACCTGATGATGAACTAGTTTGGTGTAAACTATGTTTAAATAAACTGTCAATAATTGTTGGTGCATGCTATCGTGCACCAGGTTCTTCCTTAGAATATCTACAAAGGCTTAGCACATTTGTGCACAAACATGACTTCGGTGCCTCAGAATTTGTCTTTATGGGGGACTTTAATGCACCGGGTATTGATTGGCAAACAAAAAGTTGCACTGGGCAAGATATCTCTATTTGTAGGGAACTCTTATCTATGTCCTTAACCCTGGGCCTCACTCAAATTGTACAATCTCCAACTCGCCACAAGGCTCTCCTATACCTCGTTTTCCTCAGTTCTTCAGTTCAGGTTTGACTGTCAAGTTTGCTGACCGGATGGCTTGTAATACCGTGCGCAGTCGCTCTAGATGCTTGTCGAACGTTGCAGAGAATACCACCACGTCATCTAAATACACTAGGCATGACTGCCATTTCAATACCGCGACGACAGTGTCCATCATTCGCTGGAACGTTGCTGGCGCGGAACAGAGGCCGAATGGAAGCGCTTTGAATTCGTAGAAACCATCTGGGGTTACGAATGCCGTTTTTTCACGGTCCCGCTCGTCTACCTCTATTTGCCAATATCCGCTTTTCAGATCCAAGGAGGAGAAAAACTTTGCGGATCGCAGCCGATCTAGTGTATCGTCAATACGTGGCAAGGGGTAGACATCTTGTTTAGTTACACTGTTGAGTTTACGGTAGCCGACATAAAATCTAAGCGTGTTGTCTTTCTTCTTAACGAGCACTACGGGGGACGCCCATGGACTATTCGAAGGCTGGATGACATCATCCGAAAGCATTTCCTCCACTTGCTTCTTAATGATTTCCCGTTCTTTCTGTGACACTCGATATGGATGCTGGCATATAGGTCTCGTGTCGTCTTGCGTTATAATTCTGTGTTTCGTAATTGACGTGCGCTGAACCTTCGAGGCAATTGAAAAGCAATCAGAGAATTCTTTTACTAAGGCGTAAATCTGTTTCTTTTGACTGTCCGGAAGGCTCTGGTCGACGTTCACGGATGTGTCAATGTTGCAGGCCACTGGTCGAGTGGTTGACGTGGTTAAGCTGCATAGTTCGGTCGCCATACAGAAGTCGTGTAAATAGGCAATAGCCGCGCCTTGAGCGACGTGTTGAAGTTCATTGGAGAAATTCGTAAGTAGGACATCTGCACGGCCATTCGTCAAGTGAACAAGACCCCGAGCTACGCAGACACCTTTTTCCAAAAACAGCCCCACATTTGTATCCGCTATGCCTTCGCGGTTTTAAAATGCGTCATTCTTTACGAGCACCATTATACTGCAGCGTGGCGGCACAGTTACGTCACCATGAACAACGCGTAGAGCAGTTAGGCGTCGCTCCTCAGATTCCTCTACAGGTATAGCTCGTTCAGTCGAAAACGACACGCTGGACCTACGCAGGTTAATTACGGCGCCATTAGCTCGCAAAAAATCCATTCCTATAATGAGGTCTCTTGAACATTCTGGTAGCACAATGAAATCGGCAACGTAAATAAAGCCCCGTATTTCAAGTCTTGCGGTGCATCTGCCAAGGGGCGTAATAATGTGATCACCTGCCGTGCGTATGTGCGATCCACTCCACTGTGTCACAACATTGTTTAGCTTCTTCACCATCTTGTGACTTATCACTGAATGGCCAGCACCGGTGTCGACTAAGGCATTCAGCTCCCATCCTTCCATTCTCAACCGCAAATCTGAAGTAACGCTTTCGTGGCTGCACCGATTTACCGGAAATACACCGTCATCGCCCTCAAGCCATATTGGAGGATCTTCGTAATTGATGTTAGCAGCGGCCTCACCTCCACAGGTCGCTTGCTTCAGTTTTCCGGGAGTGGACTTGGAGAGCGATGATCAGGCTGCCTTGAAGGTGCACGTGGGCTGGATTACCGGTGGCGCATAGGCGATGGTGACCGTGACCGACGTTGGCGTAGAGGTGGTGAGTTCTGGCGCGTGGACAAGTACTCCTCAATCTCCGCTAGTCGTTCGCCGTTTCGGGGGCACGATGCATACGACGGGAAGCCTCTTAATCCAGCCTGTCGGTAAGGGCAGAATCTGTACATATGACCCGCTTCGCCACAATAGAAACAAAGAGGACTGCGCTCGTGATCCCGCCAGACGTCACTTTTCCTGGGCCTAGGCTCCACATGGCGATGCGTGCTACGTGCTCCTGGGGGCAGATAGGTAGCCATTGGTTCCCGTTGACGAGGTCCGCTGCGTGCTGTAGATGGGAGAGGAGTCGCCGCCATCGCAACTGCTGCATTGTTGTGTACTGTGGGTTGTCGGAGAACTTCAGAGTACGTTCGGATAGGTCGAACTGGCTGCAGCTCACGCTCTGGTTCTCGTATGGCCTGCCTCAGTTCGTCACGAACAACGTCTGTAACAGATAGTGCAGTTGGAGTCTGGGGCATTTGCAGTCTGCTCAGTTCTTCCC
Source organism: Rhipicephalus microplus (assembly GCF_043290135.1). Classification (NCBI taxonomy): domain Eukaryota; kingdom Metazoa; phylum Arthropoda; class Arachnida; order Ixodida; family Ixodidae; genus Rhipicephalus; species Rhipicephalus microplus. Next base: position 59,722,122 of record NC_134707.1, on the reverse strand, counting down.
TGATAACTGATCTAATGAGCTCTCGCAGGGCTTCAACGTCGTTTCGCACGCCTCCAGAGAATACCTGTGCAGATGCGCAGTTATTCCGGTTGTACTGCCGAGCACGCTGTTCTAGAGTTTTTTAGATGGTTGTCGCTTCCGAGTAAAACTCAGCAACTGTGCTTGGAGGGTTGCGGACGAGAACGACGAACAGCTCTTGCTTCACTCCGCGCATTAGATGGCGCACCTTCTTATGCTCAGCCATGTAGTAATCCGCACGCTTGAACAGACGGACCATGTCCTCAATGTACATGGCAGCACTCTCGTTCGTGAGCTGGTTCCTGGATTGAAGAGCAGCTTCCGCTTTTTCTTTTCGGTCTGTGTTCGCGAACATAGCCACCGCTTGTCGTCGAAATACCTCCCATGTAGACAACGAGGTTTCATGGTTCTCAAACCTTGTCTTTGCGAAGTCTTCTAGGGAGAAGTATACGCGACGGAGCTTCTCTCTTTCGTCCCATCCATTCAAGTTCGCCACTCTCTCGAACAGGTCCAGCCAATCTTCAACATCCTCGTACAAGTCGCCGTGGAATAGTGGCGGCTGGTGCGGTTGGTTAATGAACAGTTGTGCCGGTGTTACCTAGGTAGTCATAATGGTGGCATCCATAGTTTGAATTCCCCTTCGTGTGAAGTGAAGAGGACCGAAATCAGGTGAGTCACCTCGAACACGGCGACTTGCCCTCGGGTGTACAGGAGTCACTTTCACGGGGTTGATACGCTGGTCGTTGGGGCTACGCTGTCTTGAGCTCGCGGGGCTTCAATTCAATACCCAGCACCTCCACCAGAAATGTAGCGATGCTGAGGCAGACAGGCTAAAAAAACAAGCAACTTTATTAGGGCGAACTTGTGCCCACAAGTCTAATGACTATGGTCGTCGAGTCCGAGTAGCCGAGAGGCACAGATTCAACTAACTTCCTCTTCCTCGTTGTTGGAGCGCACGAACGCGTGGCGCATGCCAGCCTGGTCTTGCTAGTGCTCTTGCCATGATGATTGCGGCGTGCTACTTGAACGTGGCCAACCTGTCGCGGCAGTATAGTATACGTATTGGACTTGTTTGGTTGTGTCTGACAAAGTGCATTACAGTATTTTCAGTCACCCTGTAGATGCTGATGCCTCCTTACTTTCAAAGGATAGGGTTCGGGCCTACTTGTTCCCAGTTGAGCTAGCGAAATAGGAAATTATTGTTTATTACGTTCTTGGATGCTTTATATCATGCTGCGATCAGGTTGCATTGCTGGCCCAATCAACTGCAGTTGTTCAAGGGAACCGTTTCGTGCCGCGTGACCACTCTACATTTTGTGAGAAGGGCATGTCCAAACCAACAAAGGCTAACATAAAATCGATAGTTGGATGGAATTATCTTTATTTGTGGGATTTAACGTCCCAAAACCAGCATATGATTATGAGAGATGCCGTACTGGAGGGCTCCAGAAATTTCGACCACCTGGGGTTATTTAACATGCACCCAAATCTGAGCACACGGGCCTACACCATTTCCACCTCAATCGGAAATGCAGCCGCCGCAGCCGGAATTCGATCCCACGACCTGGGGGTCAGCAACCGAGTATCTTAGCCACTATACCACTGCGGCGGGGCTGGTTGGATGGAATTATGTCTGATCAGGAACAGACATGAAGACAAAGCAAGATGTTTCGGCCCCCGTACGGAAACCTTGTTCACAAGTGAAAAAAAAATATAAAAAGGTGCACTTATCTAGGCCCTGTTTGCAACTCTGCTCTGAGTTGAGGCACTGTGGCAGAGATGAGTTGCCTCTCGCATGTGCTAGTTTAAAATTTCTGCAGCTGTAGAAACAAAATGACATATGATCAAAGGGCATAAATGCATATAATTACTACATGTAAACTGGCATTCACAAATTTTTTTGCTTTCCAGAGGTTCTTACAACATTTTATAGTCTTAATAACAGTGAAGTTTAGGTTCTGTGTATCTATATGCGGTGCATACCACAGCCTGAGGTATGAGGGTACACACAACACATGAGAATACAGAGTCCTAAACCCTGTTACAGTTGAAATAGGCCGCCAGTTGCGGTATGGTATAATAGCTATGCAAGCTGTTAAAGACGACAAACTTCTCCAAGCACACACCACCGCCAAAAGGTGGAACTGGCAGATTTCAAGAGAGCTCGTGCTTCATTTAAAACGAACTGATACAAATGATTTTACGGAGCTTTGCTGCGATGGCTACCATTTTTCATGGCTCCGTGTATGTAGTCTACATAACATGTATTGTTTATAATACCTAGTGTTATTGGTTGAAATGCATACTTCAAAAAGCGTCGCATCATCTTCACAGCTAGCTCAAACAGCAAAGGTGTTTGAGCTAGTCGCAATGTCTGACCCTATCGAAAAATACTTCGGTGCGTCATTTCCTGGCAACCCTTCGCCTTACGCAAGTGGTGTGACGTCATGTCGAACCGTGCGTGTTTGTGCGCGCCGTGTCGAAATGGTCGCTGCCGGGGGTCGCCACAGGAAGGCACGCACTCCCGAGGAGGAGGCCGCGTTTCGCGACGCGAGACTCGCCGCTATGCGGGAGAGACAACGGCAACGACAGGCCGACCCCGAATATGCAGCCAGAGCTCTCGAGAACAAGCGGCGTCGACGATCCCGATTATGCTAGGCGTGTGCGAGAACGGATTACTGCGTACCAACGGATGCGGCGCCAGGACCCAGTCATTAGGGAAGCAGAGTGCGAGCGACGCCAAGCCCGTGACCACACGCTGGCAAGTTCAACCACAATGTAGGAAAACGGGAGACTAACCGGCTTCGTTGTGCTTGTCGCGGCACTCCGTTGCAGCAACTGCGTACTTGGATAAAAAACAAAATGCTGCTAACGCGAAACTGTCAGCCTCTCCTTGTCAGATGAAGTTTGTTGCGCTTGGAAATCCGCAAAGCCTCAGCCTTGATTCGAGGCACCGACTCCGCCGAGCTCGGAGGTTGCCGCGTTTTGTTGCATTTTACAAAACCCTGTGTTACAAAACCCTGCGAACAACGTGGTTTGCACCGCCCATCATCGGTACGCAAACGCATCATTTTGTTTTTACTGCGTGAACAGGCGAAACAGGCGCGCGGGAAACGTGGTACTGTGCAAGAAAACAAAAGTATAAATAAGTGCAAAGTTTTTTTTCCATGGACGGCTTCTCATTCTTTAGTTTTGTAATAAGCGATGCTTTATTAGTCCGAGCTAGGCAACTCCGAAGATGTAAAAATAAAAATGCTTCGCGCGCGCGACTGAGGCGGGTATTTGTAATCGGTTGTGTAGATAGGTCTTCTCTGGTGACTCATGCAGCCGTTCTCTGACAGCACTGCTAAGTCGCCGAGTGTATCAGGGCATAGAGTTTCATACAGTATTATTGTATAAAACTCTATGGTATCAGGGAGTGCGCCCGATCGTGCCTCGGCAAGACATGGTGTGGGTAACCCGCAAAAGTGCGAAACGCCGAAGAAGTGGCCGCTTATCACGAGGCTCAACGTGCTGCGAAACGGGAGAGAAATCGCTGGCTCAGAAGGCACCCGCCCTACTCGGCCGAACCGGCTGCAGCGTGCCGATCCGGAATGCGCTGGACGAGCGAAGGCCACGGAAACGGCGAGAAAGCGATTGCTACGCGAAGACCCAGACATCAGGGCGGACGAAAATAAAGGTCGTCGGGTCTGTGCTTTAGCGGAGGCCGCCGGCGTCGGGTTTAGTGTGGATTAACTTTCGTTGCAGCAACGAGGCGTTGGTTGGAGTTTGGCCGTTCGTGCAATGTGTGTGATATATGACCGTTGCGCCTAAACTTTGCGCTATTTAGCGAACGCTCCCGAGTTTTTTTTTTTTCAGAAATGAACTACCTGACGTACTACAATGTTCAAGTGTTGGGCATGTTCGTGGTATACTTGCATCCTTTGGCAGCGTTTAGCGCGATCGCGTCGCTTGGGGCCTCTTCGACGCATGTTTCTTGCGAATTTGCTTGCAGAAAAATTCGCGGGGATTTCTGGAGAATGCTGAGCGGGAAATGCTCTTCAAATGGAGAACTGCCGCCGATTCAAGGTTGTGGCTTCGCGTGAGCATTAATTCCAGATCAGAAAAGCAAGAAATCGTGTCCCTTATGCTTGAATGTTTTTTTTTTTAGGGGGGGGGGGGACTTATTTTTTGCAATGGTTATAGTGCTCTACTGCGCTGACAAAGGTCGCGGGTTCGACTCTCTGTCACATTCTCGATGGAGGTAAAGATGCTGGGAGCCTGTGTACTTAGATTTAGGCGCATAATATTAAAGAAGCCCAGGTGGTCAAAGTTTCCAAAGCCCGACACTACAGCGTCCCTCATGATCGTATTGTCGCGACGTCAAGGCAGAGGTCGTAATGCACCGACAAAGAAAGCAGCAGGTTGGCTTTTTTAAAACAGCATGCCAGAGCATTCTCCTTTCTCTTTCTGGCTTCTGTATAGTGCATATATGCTTCGTCATACTCATAGCATGCATGTGGCCAATGTTGTTTTGTGGATGGTAAAACAAAACAATTATTTAATTCTGTCCATTGGACTCATTTAAGTGCGTCTGACAAATGTCATTGGAGTATTTCTCAGTCACCGTGTAGATGCCCACACATTCTTATACTTAATGCTGGTCATGAATCACCCCTTTGGCTTGTTAAAGAAATACATCCTTCGAAAAGCCGCCATTGCTACGAACTGTTGAGCCAAATATTACAGCCGTGTGTGCACATAAAGGCTATAAGCGGAGCGTGAAGTTGCTGTTTCACCTTGTCTTGTCAAGCTGCGGTAGCATGTCAGCTTCGCATTGCTATGTGCCTCAACGTCGTGGGTTCGAGCCTCACTCGCTTATAATTCTTTTCCTTTTCTTGTGTTTTTTCTTGTTGCAGTGCTTGTTTACGATCAGGTAATGACCGCAATTTTCAAAAACAATTAAGAAGCCTGATTTTGGCCCAATACGGGGGTGCCATGCGCCAGCGTTGAGCGTGCATCGCGGAGTGTGCCAGCCTCCAAGCATCCTGCCACACTGGTACAATAATTATATCTGGCACTGGGATAGTGCCACCGGGTTTTCCAATAGAGTATGCCGTAATAAGTTGCGTCGTGTCACCTGTGAAAGTGAGGAAACTTGAACGTATTTGTCGACTCATGCAATGCCGATGCTGTTGATGCTCCACCAGTGGCACATTGCGCAGATGATCCACTGCTGCAGAATCCTACACAAAAAGCCTGCGATGTAGCCAGCTATATTGCCAACATATGGTGACAGCCAAGGATTGTGCTCAGCCTATCCTTAGAGTTAATTTGTAGGGGATCTGGCAAAAATGCAGGCAATTCCGAATTACACCTAACTGCCTATTTTCTAGTAGTGCGAGCAAAAAACTTGATTGGGGTACCTTCTCGTGAAATGTCTTCCTTGAAGACCTTCTTAGTCAGCTTGAGCACTTCTCAGCGCTACAGACAGTCATTGTTTCAAACTAAAGAAAACAAACAATTGCCCACCAACAGCGAACGAGTGGTCGCACGGTCACTTCCGGTACAAAACGGCAACGTCACCTGCGCGCGCTTGTAGCGCCATTCTGTTCCCCCGAATGGAGACACCGAACCAGACCGCACAGCTGCTGTAGCGCAGCGATAAGCAGCTAACCGAAACTATGAGTTGACAGCAGCAACCATCAGCACCACCACGTTACGAAGAAAGGAAACCACATAACATTTAAGCGAGGTGATGTAATGCAGTGGGAGCATGACGTAATGCATAGCACAGTGAATGGCGCTGTGCAATGAAGTGAGTTGAGGAGAAATGAGTCAGGCACATATAGCGATCGCTGTATCTCCAGTCCTACTATAGTTTTATGAAACATTATTTCGCCTATGTATTTTTAGAAGGCATACAACTCATTTCAAAATGTTGTTCTGCCAAGTGCAAGGGGTGGTTTGTGGCCCCTTTAAAGGCTAAGGTTCAGGCATATTTGTTTCCAGTTCAGCTTGTGAAAATTACTTTTACAGCTTATTACATTCTTGAGCATTGTCAACAAGGATAAATATATTTATTTCCCAACAGCGCCGCTTCCTGGCCGCTGACGGCTTGCATGCAAGTTTCGAGGGAGTCGCGCTGCTGGCACAGCACACGAGTGTGCAGCTGTGATGGACGTCGGCGGCATGGAGATCGGCGGCAATTGCTTGCACGGACAACTACAGTGCCAAGCCCCCTCAACAACAAGGAGCCGAGCGACACAGAGCCATCCAGGGCCCCAGCAGTGACGATGTTGCCACTACCACCAGCGAGGCCAGCGAGCCAGCGAGTCCCACCAGTGAGTCAGAGATCGGCGGCAACTGCTTGCACTGCAAACTCCAGTGCCAAACCCACTCAACAACAGGGAGCCGAGGGACACAAAGAGCCATCCAGGGTCGCAGCAGTGACGACGACGCCACTCCCACCAGCGAGGCCTTACAACACCAGGCGGAGGCTTCCAAATGACACGGGGAAACAAAAGGTACGGGCAGTCTTAAACATGCATGGTCCCACTCATTTCTATCGATGAGGAAAATCATTGAAAAGCGGGTGCAATACGAAAAACACACGGAACGACTAAGCAAATATCTATCTCACGAAATTGCACCTAAGGGCCTCCGCCTAGCCTGCAACCCCTCAATGTCTACACTAAGTGAAGCAGAAAGGGGGAAGTGGGAAAAAATATTACTAGAAGCGTCCTTGCAACTCACTCGGGTCATTGCGGACCATAGTGAGCGTAAGGCCGCCGAATACAGTGTGACGGAGGCCACGCAGAAATGGGTATCTAATCTCTGAGAGCATGAGGCAAGAGAACTGGAAAGATATGAACTAAAAAAGAGAGGCGAAATTTCAGTAGTAAAAGATAGAAAATTCAAGCGGGACTGCAGAAGCTCCACTGCTCTCCAACAAGAAAATAGGAATGAGACCGTACAAGAACGCCAGAGACCACCCGTACCGCCACCTAACTTTGAGGAGAAAAATGGGAACTCAAAACTACAGTGCAATCCTAATCAAAACATCCTTACTCTCCAATATGACGCTGACACTCCCGTGCCACGTGATAGCCAAGAGCAGCCAAAACTTATGAGTAAAATGTCCTCAATCTGTCCAACACAACGCTCACACCCACTCAGCTTCAACTTTTGTCGAGAGGCTTAACCTTTTGTCCATCATCCGGTAGATCCAATGAAATTGAACTGTACCAAGACCTCGATAACTTTGCGCGTAATCTCCGCCTCCGTGAATACTTTCATGATCGCAAGGACTGTACGGACGAGAATAGATTGATTGGTGGTGACAAATCATGGTGTCCAGGTGAGCAGGGGGACAAACACCTCGATATGTATATATCAGCAGTTCAAAAAGATATCATCAGAGCGTATGAAAAAAATCGGCCATTTCGAAACAACATATCAAAGTCAAAACGAAGCGCACTCGATGAACTACGAAAAAACACTGAAATTACCATCAAACCGGCTGATAAAGGGGTATAAAACTTCTAGGCGCGCAAAACTTCAGACAACTAACATAAGAGACAAGGACGATGTTAGTTGTCTGAAGTTTTGCGCGCCTAGAAGTTTTATATGGATTACCAACTAGCCCAATCCCACACTTTACTTGATAAAGGGGGATGCATAATAATTCTAAACACGTCGGACTACTTAAAGAAGGGGAACGACAACTATCAGACACAAAATTTTACAAAGAACTTGCAACGGACCCGACTCCCGAATTTGAAAGGGAGATAAAAGTAACCCTAAACAATCTCCACCGGGACGAGAAAATTACCGGCAAGTTAAAAGCAATGTTACCAGCCCATTCTTTTCCCGGTCGATTCTATTTGCTTCCCAAAATACACAAGGCAAGCAGTCCGATAGTATCCAGTAACAGCACATCGACAGAAAATATATCAGAATTCATCAATTCCTTAATAAAAAACATCCCCCCAAATTTTCCCTATTACCTAAAGGACAGAAACCACTTCATCTGCGAAACTTCAAGTCTCGACATCCCAGGCGGTAGTTTTCTGGTGACTATGGACGTCCGCTCACTGTACACCAACATACCCCACCATGACGGAATAGCGGCTATGGTTTCTGAATATGTAAAATCTGACTCATCAACTAGTGTAAGTGGCGAGGTACTGTTTACACTTCTTGAACTTGTACTAAATTATAACAATTTTGAGTTTAATGGCAAGCATTTCCTTCAGGTCAGTGGCACTGCAATGGGCACGAAAATGGCCCCAAACTTCGCGAGCACCTTTATGGCTTCACTTGAAATCCCATTCATTGAGGGACGCACCTTGAAACCTTTCTACTACAGAAGATACTTAGACGATATTTTTATGATATGGAACCATGATGACGGAAGTCTTTTCCGCTTCATAGAGGATTTTAACAAGTGCCACCCGTCTATTAAATTCACGCACAAAGTTTCCAAAACTAGCATTGACTTCTTGGACGTCACTGTCATGGTCAAAAATGACCGCTTGTCAACAAATCTTTACAAAAAGCCTACAGACCGTCAAATGTACCTACATTTCAACAGCAGCCATGTAAAGCATTGCAAAATGGGTATTCCATATTCTCAGGCCTACCGGTACCAAAGAATATGCACCGATATGCGGGAATTGGACAGACACGTGGAACACCTAAAGCATTCCTTATTGAAACAAAATTATCCGGAAGACATTATTGACGATGCCATACTACGTGCTCGCAACGTGAACAGGAATGATATAATTAAGGGACCAAACAAAGTATCTAAAACGACTTCCCAAACGAACCTTGTACTAACTTACTCCTCATCAGCGCCACGAATCAACAACATACTTTCCCGCCATTTCAACTTAATCAGGCAAAGGAAACAACTAACTTCTATTTTCGCGAAGCCACCTCACGTGGTGTACCGCAGGGATAAAAATCTGAAGGACATTCTTGTCAGAGCAAAAATAAACACCCCCAAAATTCAATCAGGGTGCCATCCGGCCTGCGGAAAAGCTCAATGCAAGGTATGCCCACAGATGGTCACAACACGTGAATCCAAAGCGAATTTCTCGGATTTCAAATTCTGCATAACTGAAAGTCTTAATTGTGACTCCAGTAACTTAATATACATGCTACATTGCAACATCTGCGGACAAGAATATATCGGCCAAACAGACACGCCATTTCGGCTGCCGTTCAATAATCACCGGTACCACGCCACTTCACTGCCGAAGCTACCTTTATCTAGACATCTGCGCCTGCCAAACCACAGTTTTGAAAATATCAGCGTAACTCTTTTGCTGTCCGGTTTCTCAAACAGATGCGAGTGTGAACAGCGTGAGGCATATTTTATTTTCAAATTTTGAACATTAGTAGCCGGCATCGACGAGGACCCCGGAAAACTCTCCTGCCTCCGAGAAGTAAGCCAGGAGGAAATTGGTGACAAAGATTGATAGCTGGAGACCATGCTTTTTTCTGACTGACTCGTACGTGTACACTGTCCTTTCTTGTTTTTTGTTTTTCTTTTTTTCCTTTTTTTCACAGGCACATACAAAGTGTTTATGTTCGCCTACCACTTGATGACCATTGAAGGGAAACGGACGAACATTAAAGGTAAAGAGCCGACCGACCCATTAAGGGGAAACCCTTTCTTTACGCACGCCTTCACGGACCCCCCCCCTCCCCGCCACCGCTGCGACAATCTTGGGTGGCCCGACACACGTCGAGAACTGACCAGCACGTGATAAGAACCAAACGTACACGGACAGTTGGTTTCGTTCTCAGTGTTGACAGTGGTTCTTCCTCTTTTTCACTTTCTTTTCTTTCTTTTTTCTTTTAGTCTTTTTTTCTTCTCTTTTTTTCTTTATTTCTTTTTTTAGTTCCCTCTCACTCTCGCAAACATCTTTCAAGGCGAGAGGGACGCGGCAGCAACAAGTTTGGAAGTTCACGTCAGTATAACTCATCCCCTGATGAAGGGAGGACCCCTCCCGAAACTGTTGGGAAATAAATATATTTATTTATCCTTGTTGACAACGCTCCCGTTGTGCCATATTCCATACCTTCACGAAGACTAACTGGCCCATTGAATTATTACTCCCACTCTATATATATATATATATATATATATATATATATATATATATATATATATATATACTCCGTTTGCAATAGTACACTTTTGACGTGTACAGGTCTGGCAAACAGCATCAGGATGCCGACGCTCTCTCTCGCTGGCCTTTGCCACTTTCATCTCCAACCACGCATCCTCGATGCCCCTCAGGTGAACAAGCGGCTTCCTCTGCACTCACGTTATCACCCCTGGAAGTTGCTGGGCCACTATCTTTAAACAGCAGCGCTCAGTTGGCTGCGTGCCAACGTGACAACCCATACTGTAACCGCATCATCGGGTACTTGAATGACTCGCCTTCTCCACCTAATGCCAGACTACATCGTCAGCTACGGCAGTTCAAGCTAGACAACAATGTCCTGCAGCGCTATACTTAGAATGCGGATGAGCATCGGTGGGTGCCAGTACTTCCCCGTTCACTGCGAAAACAAGTTCTCGAAGCACTCCACGAGGATCCATCAGCTGGACACTTGGGATTTCAGAAGACCTACAACCGCGTTAGGAGCCGTTTCTTCTGGCCTGTTCTTTCTACCTTTGTGGCTAATTATGTCGCTTCTTGTGCACTGTGTCAACGCCAGAAACGACCAACTTCTCCTGCTGGATTATTACAACCCATTCCATGTCCCAATACACCTTTTGTCGTTGTCGGAATAGACCTCGTCGGGCCACTTCCCGTAACGCCAGCGAGCCATCGCTGGATCGTCACAACTGTCGACCACCTCACACGATATGCGGAGACTGCTCCTCTACCCACTAGCTCTGCATCAGACATTGCCGCCATCTTTTTAGAAGCCATTGTGTTGCGTCATGGTGCACCTCGCGCGGTGTTGAGTGACCGAGGCAAGGCCTTCCTGTCCACAATTCTCGATGAAATCCTGAAAACTTGTGGCACAGTTCATAAGACCACATCCGCTTACCACCCGCAGACAAATGGCCTCACAGAGCAATTCCACCGGACTCTAATCAACATGATATCCATGTACATCGGACCGAACCACGATGGGGGCATGCCACCGCATCGAACGCGATCATGAAAATGCCCTTCCTAATGCAGGTTGTTCTACTCGGGTTCATCTTGACTACATCCTGCGTTTTCCGGCTGCCCGAAAGTCCTCCCGGATTACCTCCTGCCTACCTCACCAACAAGCCGCCACTTTTGTTCACCGACGAGAACGATAAATTTCAAGCCGAACCGCATCTGCCACCTTCAGTCGCCGACCACTTCATCGCCTAGCAACTTCGGACATCTACTAGCGCCGCAGCCCTACAAAAGCCGCCTTCGCTCGGATGCCAGTTGGGGCATGCCACCGCATCGAACGCGATCATGAAAATGCCCTTCCTAATGCAGGTTGTTCTACTCGGGTTCATCTCGACTACATCCTGCGTTTTCCGGCTGCCCGAAAGTCCTCCCGGATTACCTCCTGCCTACCTCACCAACAAGCCGCCACTTTTGTTCACCGACGAGAACGATAAATTTCAAGCCGAACCGCATCTGCCACCTTCAGTCGCCGACCACTTCATCGCCTAGCAACTTCGGACATCTACTAGCGCCGCAGCCCTACAAAAGCCGCCTTCGCTCGGATGCCAGTTGGGGCATGCCACCGCATCGAACGCGATCATGAAAATGCCCTTCCTAATGCAGGTTGTTCTACTCGGGTTCATCTCGACTACATCCTGCGTTTTCCGGCTGCCCGAAAGTCCTCCCGGATTACCTCCTGCCTACCTCACCAACAAGCCGCCACTTTTGTTCACCGACGAGAACGATAAATGTCAAGCCGAACCGGATCCGCCACCTTCAGTCGCCGACCACTTCATCGCCTGGCAACTTCGTACATCTACTAGCGCCGCAGCCCTACAAAAGCCGCCTTCGCCCGGATGCTAGTTGGGGCATGCCACCGCATCGAACGCGATCATGAAAATGCCCTTCCTAATGCAGGTCAGTTACTTGCAACACGCTAATTCCTTTCGATCAAGTGATTCCTTTCAACTTGCGGTGTCGTGCCCCCCTGACATCCTTGATTGCTGGCGTAGGTGGCGTAGCTCATTGTGTCGATCATTGTGTTCTTTCGCCGTGAATGCCCATTTGGTTTGCCTTCTGCTCATGCTCGCGGGAGACATTGAATCTAACTCTGGTCCTTCCCCCACACTTGAAAGTATTGCTGAAGCCATCGCTCGCGCTGAAAAATCGCAAGACTTAGTACTCTCTGAATTGGCCCTTATCCGAGCAGCACAATCAAACATGGAAGGCTTGGTCGATCGCCTCTCCTCCCGTCTTGACGCTCTTGAGCAAATTAACGCAGCCCGTGCCGCTGATCCCACTACCGAGAATGGTAATACCCTATCTAACCTTTCTTCCAGCATTAAAACGCTAACCGAAAAATGCGATGACTCAGAGAATCGCCTCCGCCGGTGCAACCTGCTATTTTTTGAAATACCCGACGTCATTAACGAAACATGGACCGAATCAGAATCGCGTATAATCTCGTTTTGCTCCGAAAAACTTGAAGTTCCATTTACTTCCGTAGATATTGAAAGAGCACACAGACTAGGCCGCTTTCTGGCCAATAAAAATTGCCAGATTATAGTCACCCTGTCCAGGTTTAAGGATAAGGCTAGAATACTTTCCGCTGGCCCGAAACTGAAGGACTCATTCTCTGTACGCGAGGATTATTCAGCGCGTATAAGATTGGCAAGGAAGAAGCTTTTCTTTTATGCGCAGGAAAGCAAATTCGTGTCCTTCAAAATCCGTTTTGACAAGCTTATCGTTGACAAAAAGCCTTTCGTTTATGATGCTGAATTGGACAGAGTTATAGAACTGAAAGCATAGCGTTCACTGTGTGTTTCCAGGGTTCCGTCCTCCCCTCCTTTCGAGTCCATTCCAACTAGAATCGCTCCTCCAGTCTATCAAACTACATCTATCCTGCTTACGAATATCCGTAGCTATATGCCCAAAAAGGAAGCTGTGCAAACTCTCCTTGAGGACACCAGCACCGACATCGCAATCCTAACTGAGTCATGGCTAACCCCTGATATTCACGACAATGAATTACGTCACAGCAACACCCATTTCACATCTTACAGACTTGATAGGAACAGACGCAGAGGGGGTGGTATTTTAGTTTTCGTGAAAGACAGCCTACCCTCCCAAACTGTGACAATCAGTACGAATTTTGAAATTCTTTGCGTTGAAATAATCCTTCCCACGTGCAAAAACATTCTTATAGCCTGTTACCGCACACCCGACTGCGACCACTCTTTCACAGATGACCTTCAAAATGTTCTTTTTGATCTGACATCCCGGTTTCCTCACGCAAACTTCTTGCTTTGCGGGGACATTAATTACCCTGATATTGACTGGGACAACTTGTGTGCTAATTCACGACAATCCAGAGATTTCCTCGAACTGTGTCTCCTTTTTAACTTATCGCAATCAGTCACAATGCCAACTCGTGGCACAACCACTCTTGATCTTGTTCTTGTCTCCAACCCAGATTTAATTCAGTCAGTGTCATGCATTCCCGGTCTGAGTGACCATAATGTTGTATTGTTTTCATTGTCCATTGCCTTACCTTCGCGAAGACCTTCGAAAAAATTAATACGCGACTTTAACAACGCCAACTTCTCGACGATTAACTCAGAACTTAACACATTTTTGCTCTCCTTCACCCTGTCTGCTTCTACCTGAACAGTTGACCAAAACTGGTTATTGTTCAAGCAAAAATTATTAACCCTTATCGATAATCACGTTTCCCTTATTCGTGTTTCAGGCGATGCTCAGCGACCCTGGTATTCTAATCTCCTAAAGAAACTATCTCAAAAGAAAAAGCGTCTTTTTCGCGCTGCTAAAAACTTTGAGTCAATATCAAAATGGAACAGATATTTCGCATGCCTTCGTAAATACACTCACTTGTTGAAGCGCTCCAAAAAGAAATTTTTTCATGATGACCTGCTTAACATTGCCGGAACTAATCCAAAGAAGTTTTGGAAACTTCTCAACCCTAAAAATAACACGCACAATATATCCTTAACCAACTCCGATGGTTCTCACCTTCCTCTCCCACAGCGGGCGGACGTTATGAATACTTACCTCACTTCAGTCTTCACTTCTGAACCACTTCATAGTATTCCAGTCATGCCGAGATCTAATTTTTCACAAATGCCGCCCATTGACATTACCTCCGAAGGCATCAGCAATCTGATAAAGAAATTAAAAATATCCAGCTCCCCCGCCCTGACAATATTCCTGCCAAAGTTTTAAAGGCTACTAATAGCATTTCTAGCAAATTTTTGGAGATAATTTTTAAGCCGTCCATTTCTGAAGGTTTCATTCCAGATGATTGGAAACCTGGGAAGGTTGTACCAGTTTTCGAGTCTGGCAAGCGATCTGACCCATCTAATTATCGCCCCATTTCACTAACGTGCATCGCTTGCAAACTTATGGAACACATAATATATTCACATGTTGCTCGTCGCCTCGATGATCACTCTTTTTTCATAAGCAGCATGGTTTTCGTTCAGGGCTCTCATGCGAAACTCAACATTTTGAATTTACGACTGATCTTCATCTCAACCTTGATTCGTCATTTCAGACTGATGTTATTTTTGTCGACTTTTCAAAAGCCTTCGATCTCGTCCCTCACCAACAACTAATCAACAAACTTTCTTCACTATCCCTCGATCCCCTGACTTTATCATGGATTAAGTGCTTCCTAACCCACCGGTCGCAATTCACTGTTATCGGTGGTGCCCATTCTGATACTACTCCAGTAATCTCTGGCGTCCCTCAGGGCTCGGTTCTCGGCCCGCTCCTCTTTTTAATCTACGTAAATGACCTTCCTTCCGGCATTTCATCAACGGTTCGGCTTTTTGCTGACGATTGCGTCATCTACCGTCGTATATCAACTCCCGAAGATCAGCTAATACTACAGCAAGATTTACACATCATTGATAACTGGTGCGCCCAGTGGATGATGAGGCCGAATACTTCCAAATGTAAGTTCATGCCTGTCTCACAAAAACACACTAATGTCATCCACCCGTATTCATTAAACTCAACAGTGTTATCCCAAGTGGATTCTTACCGATGCCTGGTCGTTGTAATTACAAGCAGACTAACCTGGACCGAGCATATTACCAAACTAGCTGCCGATGCCTCAAACTCTTGGCTATCTTAGGAGATCATTGTCATTATCACCTGCAACCCTTTGCAAATTGGCCTTTGAAACTTTTGTTCGTACTAAAATGAAATACGCACCTGCAATTTGGAGCCCTCATCAGATATACCTAATTAACATTCTTGAATCCGTCCAAAATCGCGCCGCCAGATTCATCTCCGCAAATTACGACAAACGAGCAAGCATCAGTCAAATCAAATCATCCCTCGGTCTCCCTGTTTTGTCAGCTCGACGCAAAATTTCACGTCTCTGTCTCTTCCACAAACTTTACTACAGCTTTCCTCACCTACATGGCTCACTTTTACTTCCGCCTGTCCGAACATCTCGTCGCCTATTTAATTCCCTGAGTATCCAACGTCTGTTTGGTTCTACTAACGCTTCATGGAATCATTTCTTCCTACGGCTATCGATGAGTGGAATGGTTTGACGGATGCTATTGTCAGTGAAAAAGTTGCTTTTAAATTTAGAGATTTATTACTTGCTACCCTTGACTCTTAATCGCTGTTTGTCTTTCTTTGTTGTTTTTTCTCTGCCGCCTGTATATTTTGGACCGCGAATTGACTGCTGAATATTTCGTTTGACATGCTCTGTTTTCTTTTTGTTTTTTGTTGCTACCTGTATGTTTTAGTAATTCAAAAACTGTAACCATGAACTGCATTTTCATTGAAATTTGTACTTGGATTGTTCCCCCCCCCCCTTATGTAATGCCCCGAGAGAGGCCATTAAGGGTAAAATAAATGATGATGATGATGATGATAACTGGGACAAAATCTCGCCGTTCGCAACATTTACACACAACACCGCTGTTCAACGAACCACCGGGTATTCACCTTTCCTCCTCGTCCATGGTCGTGCGCCAACATTCACCATTGACGCCTCTTTCTTCAATGTGACGACAAAAACGTCCACGACTACGCCAGAACATTTCGTTTCCAGGCTCTCTGAGGCACGGCAACGTGCTCAACTCAACACGGAGGCCAGTCAACAAGAACGCAAGCAACGCTATGACAGCTTTTGTCGAGACGTCACTTTCCGTCCTGGAGATGAAGTATTACTTTGGACGCCTGTTCGCACTCCAGGATTGTGTGAAAAGTTTCAGTCACGCTTTCTCGGACATTACGTTATTTCTGAACGGACATGTCCTGTCAATTACCTTGTCACTCCCGTCGAAGATTCCTCGGACCGTCGTTACCGTGCCTCCGAGATAGTCCACGTTTCACGTCTTAAACCCTTTGTTCGCCGTACATTTCCCGCCTAAGTCTCGGCCGGGCCGGCCGCTTACGTGGGCGGGGAAAATAAGTGTGAGCATTGTTTATGCGTCCCATCTTTTCATCTGTACATACTCATCATCACTAGACAAGCTTAGGCTGTGGGGCACATACTCGAGACAATAAAGAAGAGTCTTGAGGGTACTGGACGCCATCTTACAATATATATATATATATATATATATATATATATATATATGTATATATATATATATAGTCTAGTAGATTCTCCGTGAGCGGTCACAACGTGGTTTATTTCGACATTTCGGCCTAGAGTCTGGCCTTCATCAGGAATAAAGATACAGTTTGTTGGTGCTCAGCTTTATACAATCTCAAATCAGAGGGCAAGGAAAGAGGGAAAAAAAGGAAAGAAAAAAAAAGACAAGAAAAGGAAAGAAAAAAAAGAAAAAAGAGAAAAATAATATACGGTGAACGCCCCTCAGGTGCCCCCCTTCCACTTTTCCTTCCACTTCCCCCCCATCTCCCTCACCCCTCTCCCCTTCACCTTTCTGATGTCAGCGGTCTGTGTATGTTTCCGTTCACTAGCGCATTCCTCCCGATCAGACGGCCCCTCCTGGCACTGGCGGTTCGGTGTGGGGCAAAAAAGAGCTTTTCAGGAAGTCCTAAGCCTTTAACTACTCGGGGTCCCATAAACAATTCGTCGTAGAAGGACCGGGGCTGCGTATTGTGGAAGAGGCTGGTCAGCGGGCATTTTAGGAAGTCCTAAGCCTTTAACTACTCCGCCCCCTGTCAACATTTCGTCGTAAAAATAGGGGTGCCCCGTATTGCAGTAGGCTGTGCAAGCGCGTGCAATGCGAATTCCTTGCCCGCTTCTAAATTACGCGTGTCGTGGGGGTTTCCCGGCTGTGCCCATGGTTGCTGTTGGGCATGTCGTGCATGGCACAATTGATTGGGTAGTAAAATAAAACAGAAAACAGACGACAGCTGCACTTAGGAAGAGTAGTTACACTTCGAATTGTTTTGCGTTGTACAGTGCCCTTCCCAGCTGCAGTACCGTGAACTCAGTTACTATTTTCATTGTTGCCGTTATTGTTTTCTAATGCTTTAATTGCTGCAAGTGTACCAGGATTCTCATTTATTTCTCTATCGAGGGTGTTAAATCGGTGGATAAGGTATGACTCTCGTTGTTCACGTTCTCGATTTGATTTAAATCCTGTCTCTAAGAGCGTTACTGATAGTTTGTCGAATGCATGGTCGGGAAGATTGAGATGTTTTGATAGAGGTAGACTTGGGGCTGATTTCGCATGGGCTCTGTGGTTATTGAAGCGAATCCTAAATGGTGTTTCTGTTTGTCCGATGTACTGCATACCACACACGTTGCATTCGAGTAGGTACACCACATTGGAGGAATCGCATGTTAGGTTTCCTCGTATGCTAATCGAAAACTTGGATTGCGTGCTGGTTGCTTTGTCTGTTTCTCGCATCGCCTTACATACAAGACATCGTGGCTTTAAGCAAGGGCGGCATGAATTATTGGGGGGTGATGTGTTAATTTGGGAGTGGACAAGGGTGTCTTTGAGGTTACGTGGTCGTCGGTAAACGACGCCTGGAGCGGATGGGAATGCGCGTTTCAGACGTTCACTTTGTTCCAGAATGTTGTAATGTCGTTTAAGGATTTTGTTTACATTGGGGAAGTTTGTGCTGTAAGTCAAGCAGAGGTTTGTTCGTTGTGGGTATTCTCGTGGTGGTCGCTTCATAAGTAAGTCTTCACGCTTTAGTTTTCTCGCTTTTTGAACAGCGTCATTATTTACATGGGGGGGGGGGGGTATTTTTGTTGCTCGAGCATAAGTTTTAGCCTCTGTGAGCTCGTGTCAAAGTCAGCGTCTCTAGAGCAGATTCGCTTAAACCGGTGAGCCTGGCTGTATGGAATACTGTTTTTACAGTGACGTGGGTGATCGCTTTGGTAATGAAGGTATTGTTGTCGATCCGTTGGTTTGCGATATAGGGTTGTAGAGAGCTTCTCTTCTTCTATCGTTATGGTAACATCAAGAAAATTTACGGTAACTTGCGAGTATGTGTGTGTGAAGTGTATGTTCGGATGTACAGCATTGTAAGTGTCTATAAAGCTGAGAAGTTCGTCCTCGCTGTGGGTCCAAATAAGAAAGATGTCGTCTAATATCTTCTGTATAACATTGGTTTCAAGGAACTTTGTGCAAGAAATTCAGATTCTAGCTTTCCCATAAATATGTTGGCATAATTAGGTGCCATTTTGGTGCCCATAGCAGTCCCGCTGATTTGCCGAAAATACTCTTGGTTAAACTCGAATGAATTTAATTAGAGGACCATCCTCGTCAATGTTGCAATGGCAGAAAAATCTGGGGTGTTAGATTGTCTATGGTTTGTGTACATGTTTTGTAATGCAGCTATGCCTTCATCGTGAGGAATATTTGTATATAATGAAGAGACATCAAGAGTAACCAAGTACGAGTTTTTCGGCACAGAGATACCCGCAATGTCTCGAAGAAAATGTGTGGTGTCTTTTATGTACGACGCGAGGGTGCATGGAATGTGGCTTATTAGTTTATCCACGTACCCTGATATGGGTTCAGTTATTGTACCGATGCCTGATATGATTGGTCGACCTGGGTTACCAGGTTTATGAATTTTCGGGAGGATGTAGCAGCGACCTGGACGAGGGTATGCTGCTTGCATCAGTTTGTGGTCAGTGTTGGTTATCTTTTCTGCGTCCAACAGTTTCTTTAGTTCTGTTGATACGATACGTTTGTATTCGTCTGTCGGATCACCTGGGAGGCGTTCGTAAAATTTTGAGTCGTCTAGTTGGCGGTATGCTTCTTGTAAGTAGTTAGTTGTATTAAGGACTACAATTGCTCCTCCTTTGTCAATGGGTTTTATTGTTATGTCTGTCCTAGATGCCAAATTTTTCATACTTATTTTTTCAGATTTGGTCAAGTTTTCTCGGTTTCCTTTCTGTCTGTGGTATTCGTGTACTATGTCTTTCTGTACTGCGGTGATATAAAGGTCCAAGCACTTGTCTCGATTACTGTTCGGTGTCCTAGGCAGTGCGTGGCGTACAGGTTGACTAGGCAGTGCGTGGCGTATCGGAAGTATTGATTAAATTGATTGATTTGTGGGGTTTAACGTCCCAAAGTATTGATTAAAGTCTGGTTGCATCAAAGAAGAGTTTTTTTGCCTAAAATACTGCATTGCAATCACCATAGATGAAGCAGGATGGCGGGTGTGTTCGAGTCGGGCTCATGCAGTGAATAACTTTATTGCTAGAATAAGAACAATTGGGCATAGTAAAACCAGTGCTGAAGTGGACAATGTGCATTAGGGATGTACATGTTGAAGTGGCACTTATTCAGCCTTGCCGCATCTCTCCTTCTACAAGGGAATTAACACATGCTTGGCGTCTCCTGGGTAGAAGGTACCACTGGAGCTCGCGTTGTTACATGCCTTGTGCTTCGCTGTAGTTCATTAGGGGTGTTGATGGTAATCTGTTTAAAAGAGCCACTCAACAGGTTTGACAATATTGAGCTGACAAGCGCTATGTGTAGACGAGGCGTTTATGATCACGTCTGTCAAAATTCGCAACGCTATGCGCCACGAAATGGGTCAAATTTCAAGATGAAAGCTGCTCCCTCTCCCTTCTGCCGGCGCGCGCCCAGAGAATGAGGGCTTGACGTGCGCGTATGAATGGCCCTGCGTACACGTCAATGCAGTGACGTTGGCCCTCTATGTAGACGAATCTGCTCTGACGTTGCAAACAGAGGCACATGACATGGCGAAAATTATTTAACACGGCATGCGTATTTTATGTAATTTGTTGCTTGAAGAGATTAAAAAGCTCTAGATAAATAATGAGATGCAAAAAGGAAATGTGAGCGTCTTTTTTCCATTTTTCTTCCGTGAATTGCAACAAGATGCGAGGCTAATGTGTCAGTGTTTTGCATGTGTTCATGTACCCGCCGTCAGCGTATCGAGCAGAAGACTGCCGTGGAACGCTCCTACATGTTTGCGCACTCATTGTGCTCATCTATCCTACCGCGTCTAAGCCAGCGTTTCCAAACCATCCCGCAGAAACAGGCAGAAGACCACAAAATAACGCTGGTCAACAAAGCAACGCCGCTCGCGAGCTCAGGGGTTGGACTTGTTTGGGCACGTCTTGCACACGTGACCTCTTGGTCGGATGCATGAGAGGGTGAGGAAGAGCTTTGCCTTGCGAAGGCTACACAGAGGAGCGGCAAGGGTTTCAAGTCGCCTTCTCTCATCTTCGTTTCGCGCCGCTTCAAAAAACCCGTTTTCTCCGCTTGTGATGAATCGATAAAAAAAATTGTTGTGGCAAAATGTTCCTCATCGGACAACCAACAACTTCCACTGTAACTAAAATTTGGTATGGGGCCTGGTGAGTGGTCCTTTAAGGGTGACGGACAAGGGTCGTTTCTGCCTGGCTCAATTTCGGTTAATATTCACATATGCACTACGGTATCTTTCACAACCATATCGTGGCTTAGTAACCTTAAGCCTTAGGCCCCCACAGTTATTATTGTGCATTGAGATTCATTTGTAATGTGCTGCCAGTTTGTTGTGACATCTTACCTCTCTTTGTCTGTAGGTTATGAAGCAGTTTCCTTCGGATTGTAGAGGACAAAGATCAGTGGCTACAGGACCCACAAAAGTCTTGAAAGGGATCAATGCGTTTACACAGTGCCGCATTCGAAAAGAGGTTGCTGACAAGACCACATGAAGCAAAGGACCCACAGAAGTCTTGAAAGGGATCAATGCGTTTACACAGTGCCGCATTTAAAAAGAGGTTGCTGACAAGACCACATGGAGCAAAGGACCCACAGAAATCTTGAAAGGGATCAATGCGTTTACACAATGCCGCATTCGAAAAGAGGTTGCTGACAAGACCACATGGAGCAAAGGACCCACAGAAGTTCTGAAAGGGATCAATGCGTTTACACAGTGCTGCATTCGAAAAGAGGTTGCTCACAAGACCACATGGTGCAAAGGCATCTCTGAGGCCAAGTTATACTCTCCCAAGGTCTCAAGCTGAACGCAGTTTAAATGTCTCAAAAAAGTGACGATGCTTCTTGATTGCCGGAACCGCCATCGCTAATCGTACGTAAGACACCACTGTGCATCTAGCAGTCACATCCATGTGCCACAGAAAAGCATGCGTTCGTGTTTGTCATTGTGTGAAAGGGGCACCAAGAACGGTCTGTGCAAAAAAGAAGTCAGACACTAGTGTTGCTGTGGTAAGCAAATCACACAGCTGTTGCAAAAAGAAAGCAGGACAGTACACCGTGGCCCCACCACGTAAACATAGCATACAATTGGGTTGGCAAGTCATCGTATATTTTGGGTGGATACAATTGGTAGATGACGAAAACTGTACACAGTAGCTGAATAATTTTAATGTGGAGGAATTCTGACTGGAGTTGGCTGATCTTGCATAGCGATAGATAGTGATGGCTAATATTATTTTATGATGATTAATATTATAATCATATTATTTAGCCATTGCATAAACAATGGCTAAATGCTGGGTTGTGTTGACTAAAGTGTTGGAAATTCTGCCACAGCGTCCCTCACCATGTCGTCGTTTTGAAATGTGAAATACCAAGAATTAATATTTTTATTAATATAATTAGGTAACGATGGCTTGTGTTGCCATATAAGGGCTAAGTGATGAACTTCCAGGCAACACCTATGCACTGTCTGAAAAAAATCTCCAGGAGAAAGCTTCTGCTGCAATCTATTAAGGAAATGTTAGGAGGCAAATATACCCACAATGACTGCCGAGAATGTTGGCAACTTATTTGTCTAGAAAACCCACGTTAAGTTATTTTACATATCCGAATAATGCACTTGTGAGATTCCACAAACCAGCTGCAAAAGCTGAAGACAGTTCAAAATAGACAAGACGAACGAACGTACACAATGGACTAGCACTGAGGGTCCACCACCAACCAAGTCTTGCCAGAAGTGGAGTCTTGGTAAGCCAGAAGTGGAGTCTTGGTAAGCCAGAGAGAGAGAGAGAGACAACTTTTATTGAAACGGCAAGTGTTAGAGGAGTTGACTCCCCTCCCTTAGATGGCAGCTAGGAGTCCTTGGGCCCTAGCGGCATCTTCGGCTTGCCTGATGACCTGTAGTTGGTCCTCGACGCTTGAGCTTAGCAGCGCGGTCTCCCACTGCTCCGTATTCATGTATGTGTTTGGCCGCTTCACGATGTTGGGGCAAGCCCAGATAATGTGTTTGAGGTCCGCCCGCTGATTGCAGTGTTTACATCTGTCTGAGTAGAGGTCCGGGTAACAATGATTATAAGCGATTGGGTTTGGGAACGTGTTTGTTTGTAATAGGCGCCACGCTGTCGCCTGCTGCTTATTTAATGAGGAGTGTGGTGGCGGGTAATGCTGCCTCCCTAATCTGTAGTGCTTGGTAATTTCGTTGTAACTGAACATGCGGTCTCTCTCCGCACGCGGGCTCCGCGTCATTCCTGCCCCTGCTCGGCTCGCTAACTCTCGAGCTAGGGTGTGTGCGGTTTCATTGCCCGGGAGGGAGGAGTGGGCGGGCGTCCATATAACATAAACGTCGCGCTCTCCGCAAAAGGTATTTAAGATTCTTAACGCCTCTTTCGAGACCCTTCCATTAGCGAAGTTATGAATCGCGGTTTTAGAATCACTGATTACGACGCTGGCCCTTGTGGACGCAAGCGTCAGCGCTATGGCCGTTTCTTCAGCGATTTCCGAATTTCCTGTTTTAATGGTGCCGCTAGCAAGCAGGTGGCCCGCTTGATTTGAAGCGACTATTGCCATGTGTCGACCGTCTGTATATTCGGCTGCATCTACATATACCACGTCCGCGTCATGTTGAAACTTCTTGTGCAGTGCTCTCGCTCTTGCATTCCTCCGCTCCCGGTGATGTTCGGGGTGCATGTTTCTGGGTAACGGAGGTATTATGATGCGCTCTCTGGTTTCTTTTGGGATATCGTATTTATTGCCGCTTTGGCCAGCGTACGTTATTGCAAGTTTGTGCAGGATGTGTCTTCCCGTGTTGCTTTGCGCGAGTCGTTCATATTGCGCTATCATATGAGCCTCAATAAGTTCGTCTAGCGTGTTATGCCTTCCTAACGCTTCGAACTTTTCGTTAGACGTGGTGATCGGTAATCCGAGGGCTTGCTTATATGCTTTTTTAATTATGCATTCTATCTTTTGTTTTTCCGCCACTTGCAACTTGAGGTATGGGGTCACATACACTATGCGGCTGACGACGAAGGCTTGGATGAGCTGCACTAAGTTGTGTTCTTTCACGCCGTAGTTTTTGTTGGCGATTCTTCGAATCATTCGAATGGTTTGTTGGGTGTTGTTATCCAGGAACTTTATTGCTTCCCCGTTATGTCCGTTCTCGGATATTCGGAGTCCCAGAACTCTTATGTGTTGTACCTGAGGTATTGGGTAACCTCCTGCTAAGATTGTGATGTTGTGTCGTTCGTGAATGCGCTTGCGACCTCTGCTTGTAGGTCTGTAGAGTAATAACTCCGATTTTTGAGGAGAGCATTTTAGGCCATTGTTCTCCACGTATCGCTCTACCGTATTCACTGCTTGTTGTAAAATCTCTTCTATGTGACCGTCGCTCCCGCCCGTCACCCATAGGGTGATGTCATCCGCATAGATACTGTGCTGAAGCCCTTCGACGCGTTCCAGCTCTGAGGGTAAACCAAGCATCGCCACGTTGAATAGGAAAGGGGAAAGCACCGAACCTTGTGGTGTTCCCTTGTTGCCTAGAACGAATTCTTCGGATTCCGCTTCCCCGGCCATGATTGTAGCTTTACGGTTGGTGAGAAAATCTTTTATGTAATCGTACACTCTCCGACCTACGTGTAGGTTTTGCAAGTTGCGCAATATGGCCTCGTGGGTGACGTTATCAAATGCCTTCTGCAGGTCAAGGCCCAGAATGGCTTTTGTATCCAGGGTGTGCGTTTCGGCGTCTATGATTTGATTCTTTAGCTGCAACATGACGTCTTGCGTCGAGAGTCTTGGTCGAAAGCCGATCATGGTGTGTGGGTATAGCTCGTTGTCGTCCATGTATCTGACGAGACGCGTTAAAATTACTTTTTCCATGAGCTTTCCAATGCAGGACGTCAATGAAATGGGCCTGAGATTTCCGATGAGCGGCTTTTTGCCCGGCTTGGGTATTAATATGATTTTGGCGGTTTTCCATTGCTGGGGTATGGCGCCCTTCTCCCAGCATTCGTTTATGTACTTTGTGAGAGCAGTGACGGATTCGTCATCTAAGTTGCGAAGTGTTTTATTTGTTATACCGTCGGGACCCGGGGCGGACTTGGGATTGAGTCGTCCGAGTTCGTATCGAATCTCTGCCTCTGTTATGGAGGCGTCGAGGTCGACGTTATCCTTCCCTTCGTACTCTGGGAGTCGCGCCTTTGTGGCATCTCCTACGTATGTCTGGCGTAGCTCGCGTAAGAGCTCTGCTTCTGTACCTGCGTAGCTGTGTAGTATCCGTTGCAGGTTTTGTCTTTGTGTTGTTTTCGTGCCTTCTGGATCAAGGAGGCCTCGGAGAATGTTCCAAGTTTTGGACATTCCGAACTGCCTGTTCATTAAAGTGCACATGCCTGCCCACTGCTGCTGGGACAGCCTATTTGCGTAGTCTTCTATGTCTCTGTCGAGCGCGACGATTCTCTTTCTTAGACGCCGGTTGTGCTTTTGACCTTTCCAGCGCTCTTGCAGGCTGCGTTTTGCCTCCCACATGTGTAAGAGCTTGCTGTCCATTTCTTCCATTCCTGCCTCTTCGGGAACATGTTTGGTGGCTTTCTGCACGCTACGCTGGAGTGTGTCTGTCCACTTCTGTATATCTTCGATGGTCTCTGTAGCATCGTCCTCTCTTATCTTACGAAAGGTGTCCCACTCGGTTAACATTATTTTTCTACCTTTCTTTTTACGCGGACCTGCTTGTAAAATTGTGCATACAATGTAGTGATCGCTGCCTAGATTTACGTTAGTGTTGGTCCAATGAGGGTTGGATATATTCTTTATGAATGTAAGGTCCGGCGTGGTGTCTCTACTGACGCTGTTCCTCATTCTGGTAGGGTCTTGTGGGTTAGTTATTAGCGTGAGCTCTTCGTGCTGCGCGTCGTTCCACAGGTTGCGGCCTTTAACGTTTTCGATGGTGTAACCCCAGGCGGCGTGTGGTGCGTTAAAGTCGCCCACGACGATCAGTGCTTGTCTGCCCGCTACGTTTAGCACTTTGCGGAAAAGCGAGCCAAACTTTACCTTTTGTCGTGGTGGACTGTACACGTTCAGCACAAACAAGCTTCCCTCCTTTTTTCGAGACGGGAGAATTTCTAGTAGGACGTGGTCTATGTTGCGTACGCCAGTATCGTGTTCTACAGCCGTTATATTACGATGTATCAGTGTGGTTACTGTTGCTTTTTCAGCTAAAGTGCTATATGATTTGTATCCTGATAATTTTGCGGTCCCCCCAGTTTCCTGGAGGGCGATTACATCTGGTGCTTGCTTGGTTTTTACGAATTGCTGCAGGTTACCCCGCTTACGACGAAACCCACGACAATTCCACTGCCAAATCGTGTATTCATTAGGCGGCGCCATGTTGGCTACTCGAGTTTTCTATGCAGCTGTTCTCAGCCGCAGGTGGTCTGCTGTACGGCTTGCTCTTGACCGGCCTCGCTCCTGCGGGTCGGGCGTCTTTCGAGACGTTTTCCAGCTGCCCTACCCTACCCTCGAGGGTGTCGAACCTCTGAGACATTTCATCTCGCATCTGCGTTATCTGCTGTTGTAGGTCCGCGCGCATCTGCATGAATTGCTGCTGTAAACCTACGAACATTTCCTGAAACATGCCTTTTACTTCTCCGAGTGTAGAGTCGCTTTGCTCATCGGCGTTTTCCTTTGCCCTTCGTTTATGCGGTGGCGTTTCTCCACTCATCGACGCGGGAACGGGCGTCGCCGGAGCTCGAAGAGGTGTCGACGCCCTAATGGGTGTTGGCGTGGTATGGGTCATCTCTGAGTGTTTTGGGTTCTTAAGCTTAGCGTTTTCTACTTTAAGCATTTTTACCTCTTCCCTTAGCGTCGCGTTTTCTCGCTTTATTTGCTCTAACAACTGTCTGATCTGTGTTATTTCCTGTTCTAAGGCGGACCCCGCGCGTGTAGGTGTAACAGCAGTGCCAGAGACCGCGTCTGCAAAGCTCACCTGTGCCTGAGTTTCTACCGCTCCTCGGCTGGATTGCAATCTTGACGTTGCCCTGGATCTCGATCGGGTTCTCGATCGGGTTCTCGAACGGGTTCTGGACCGGGTCCTCGACCTTGGTCTGCGACCGGGCTGCTTCCGACTGTCCCCCTCATATGGTCCCGGGGGTGAGCCTTCTGTGCGATGGCCTTCTGATCCCTGGGTGTTCTCGCTCGTTGCTTTGCCAGCTCGTTTGTTGTAGTCGTTGATGCCGTATGGTGTTTCGGCCTCCGCTTCTTCTCTTCTTCGTCGCTCCCAGCGTCTTCGCCGGACCAAATACGGTATCTTGTACTTTGCCTTGCAGCGTCTGTCTCCCGTAAAGTGAGCTTGCCCGCATAGCTGACATCTTGCTTCACACTGGTGTTCTTGCGGCGGGTTGGCCACGCCGCATCCTCTGCATATTTTTTCGTCTGGGTTGGGGCAAACGTCCGCCCTGTGTCCCAGCCTCCCACATTCGTAGCAAATGTCAATGTGTTTTCTGTATAGCGAGCACCGGACGATGAGCGCTCCGTATTTCACGTATCTCGGCACGTGAAGTCCGTCGAAGAGCACGATTACATTGTCTGTGTTGCCCATCCTCTTCGCGTGTAATATGCTTGGGTTTCTTGCTGTCACTAGGTTGTCTATAATATCTTCGGAACTTTCCTCTTGGGATATCCCTCTTATGAGTCCCTTAGATGTGTTTTCCGGCGCTGCTCTGTAGGCGCTGGCTTCGTGTTCTTGCTCTCCCACTCGGATCTTCGTGATGGCTCCGTACCGCCTGGCTCGCTCTTCGGACGGCGTGCTGACGACCACGATATTCTGCTTGTAGTTTATGCATATACTGTCTTCTGCTGCTTCGCGACCGACGCCAGCGGCGTTTCTCAGGCAGCAGTATATGCGTGCCTGCCTGTGCTCCGAAACGCTGAGTCCTCCTCGTGGTCGCACGATCACTTTGTAGTCTTCTGCCGGTAGACGAGGAAGTCTGCTTGCATTAGCAATTTGTCGTATGGTTCGTTCACCTTTCCACTTGCTGTCCCCAGGCGCGCCCGTCGGCGCAGCAGCGTCTCTTAGCATGGTTCTCTTCGGGCCTGAAATCCCTCCAGATGTTTTCGTGATGTTTATTCTGCGGACTTCGCACCATCCGGCGTCGTTGGTAAAGTCCTCCGGTTGCATATCTTCTCCTTCCACGCTTACAACCTCCATCGTGGTGCTAGACGCGCCGTCGAGGCGTTCCGGGGTCGCCCCAGGCGTCCTCGTCGACGCGTTGGACCTAGCTCTCCCCGCCGCTGCGGCGGCAGCCGCAATGTTTGATCTTCGTGGCGACTCAGAATTATCGGTGTCAGTGCCGAAAAAGCGGGCTCACCTTGCAATAGTTGGTATCCAGGTGTTCGGCTGAACTTCCTCCGTCGATTGGCGTAGAGACTTTAGCCAAGTTTTGTAATTTTTTAACAAAAATCATTTGAAAACTGCGGAGCCTACACAACGTGCGTCCGCACTCTGCGACTCCTAGCGTCCATCCAAGGCATATATCTTGGTAAGCCAGAAAAGAAAAAAGTATGCGAAAAATTTCTTGCCCACAGTACAACCATTTCATATAAACAATATACACTATTTTATCACTAGACAGTCATTAAGTCGTTTTCTCATGGAACATGAAACTCAACATTTTCTTTACATAAGAGTTTTTGAAGTTGTGGCTATGAGCACCGCTGTGAAGTCTTGAAAACCTGACTGTCTCGAAATGTTGATGAATGTTCATATGTACAGGGGGGAGTGGGGCACGCTACCAGGCCACGCTCCCATAGGAATAGATGGGATAGTGGCCTGGAAACTTTCAATAACCCCTCACCCCCCCCCCCCCTTACATTGAAGAGTATTTACGCAATAACACAGAAGCATGGTTCACGCAAACCTTGAGTCTACGGGCTTAAATTTTTCTCCCAATCACAAAAGATTGTTTGGTCTAACGTCACACTACCTTATCAACCGTGGGTCTCAACAATATGAGAAAGGAGAAGAGGCCATTAGACACGACGTGGGATTGTCCAGCCATCCACATCACTAGCCATCAATACCGACAGAGGCGATCACTTAGATAAAGCTTAGTTTACTTAAGCAACACTCGGTGACATCAAAAAGGTTTTGCATGCGCAGGCAACTATCCTGTGGTGCAAGGGAACAGCTCTATTGATGATATACGTATTGAGAATAGGTAAGAAGGGGGGGGGGGGCACCTGCACCTTTGCATTCATGCAGTGAGTAGTTTCCCACATGATCATGACTTCTGTTGATTTTAAGTTAGCCACAGGTGCCTAGAAGCGGCTGTTAAATGTGAAGGTAAAATTAAGGAAGAGCTGAAAGCCTTCAGCATCAGCTCATTGTGCCTTAGTGACGACACACCAAAACCCGAGGTTGTGTTTTTGGACTGACTATGCCTCACTGTGTATTTACTCCATTTATCAGTACCTCGGTGATGAGCCACAGCAACGTTACAGCAGTGCACAGTGGCTATTACAATCTTGGCGATCCTAGATTTATGTTTTTTGATAAGGCGGTGTTCGTTATGCGATGGAGACGAAGGACAGCGCTTATGTGCACTTCTAAGCTGGTGTGTCATGATGTGGTGAGCATGCACAACTCTGACGATGATTGTGCAGTTTGGTTCGTCTTCACCAGGACTTACTAGACTTGCAGAATTGGAAGCTTTCGCCAGGGTTCGTGTGATTGTTTTCAGCGTTCCCAGTTTGCCCACTACCTTGGCGTGTGTCCTCAGGGTTCCGACCTGCTGACCCGAAAGTTACATCTTTGATCCGAGCCACAGCGGTTGCATATTTTATACTGGCGAAAATAGCAGGGGCTTATGTACTTCAAACCTCATTATAACAAACTTGCATCTTACACGAAAATAACTTCGTTATATCCGAAAATTTGTTATAAAGGTATAATCCTCACACTACAGCTGTTGCAAGACTATTTTTAATTCACTTTGTTATAACCGATATCTGTTAT
Organism: Rhipicephalus microplus; assembly: GCF_043290135.1. Classification (NCBI taxonomy): domain Eukaryota; kingdom Metazoa; phylum Arthropoda; class Arachnida; order Ixodida; family Ixodidae; genus Rhipicephalus; species Rhipicephalus microplus. The sequence continues at coordinate 59,692,285 of NC_134707.1, read as the reverse complement.
ATCTACGTTCGTTATATCGAGGTTTGAGTGTACTTAAAGAAATTTATATGCACCTGAGGTATGCGAAATTTCCTGAGCCATCCACTACAGCGTGCCTCATATTTGTATAGTTTCAATATGCAAAACACCAAAAATATTGTATTACACTTCCTCGTATATTTTATATTCTCTCATGCCAGTCTCCCGACACCGGAACAGTGAAGCTTATTTTGTCTTTTGACCTCTTTTCAGCGATGCCTCTAGCTTCTAAAAGTTTACTGAGGACCAGCAGTCGAAAGGAAGAAGAAGCAGATGATGATGGCGTAATAGGAGCTCAAGGTAGACACAGATTAACAGCGAACTCTGCTTGCACGGTAGAAGATACGGAAGGGCCTGCCACAGTCGGGAAGAGTCTTGTGCCAATGGACTTTGTTCGCGAAAGTTTCAGTACCTGAATAAGGCTTCAACTTTTTGGAATTGTCATAGCCTCAAGCCTTTCCAGTGCAACTTGTGTCTACAGACAATTGTGACGTGAAGTCATCTGCTTGAATTCTACATGGACAGAGTGAAGGCAAACCTGAAGGAAAATTACAATAGAAATTTATGTTCCTCCTATAAAAAACACGTTTCCCATAACAGGAGGGGTGGGTCCAAATAGGAAGTGCAATACGTCCCAAAGAAGGCATTAAGTTTTTTTAAGAGGGCAACAAAGTGTTTTACGATGTGAATCAAATGCTGCATATGTGATCAATAGAGTGATGTACACCTCCACTAGACAGATATTATGCTTCATAGTCTGTCTCAACTAGGCTTGTGCGAATATTCAAATGCTGCGAATATTCGAACGAATAGTAGTAGAGTATACGAATCTGCTTTGATTCGAATTTGAAGTATTGAAACTTTCGAAGTATTCGCAATGAACAAATAAGTGTATATTATATTGCACGTAACCTCCTGTAAAAGTGGGTTCACTGAGGTGTAGAGGTGACAAGCCGTGAAGGCATCTAAAAAAAATCCGTTCTGCCGCGTAGTTCTACTTCAAATTCAATGGGGCCCTGCAATTGATTGATTTGATTGATATGTGGGGTTTAACGTCCCAAAACCACCATATGATTATGAGAGACGCCGTAGTGGAGGACTCCGGAAATTTCGACCACCTGGGGTTCTTTAACGTGCGCCCAAATCTGAGCACACGGGCCTACAACATTTCCGCCTCCATAGGAACTGCAGCCGCCACAGCCGGGATGCGAACCCGTGACCTGCGGGTCAGCAGCCGAGTACCAAAAGGGGGCCGCGCAACACTTCTTGTGCATGGTCACTGCCGATCGGTAGTCGAGGCTACCGATCACGCGAGCCTAATATTTTGGCACAGCGCGCGGCCTGAAATTCACAACAAATCCTCGAAGTCAGCTAAAAATTGCTCTCTTCTGTCTGCAAATGACGCCACAAGCTCAAAAATCTCTCGTCACAGCCATTCAATCAGCCATTGCTTGATTTGGGCATTGCGCACTGGGTCATTACTGGGGTCGCAGCGGGAGGCAGCGACTTGTCCATGTGTACGTGCGCGATCGCACTGAAAAGCCGCGTATTTGAAGAAAAAAAAATCGCAGCATATCCACGGAGTGAATGATGAGTGGGGCGAAGCGTCCGTCAGCCCATCCGTGCTTCCGTCCGTCCATTCGATCTTGCTTCTGCCCGTCCGCGCGACCATCCCTGCGTCCATCTATGCGTCGGTCCGTTTGTGCGTCTATCCGTCCGCGCGTCCGTCCGCCTTCTAGTCTGTCCGTCCGTGAGTCCATATAGATAACACTCGAGTACCGCCATGTCGCATGCCCTGTGACACATATCCACTCCGCGCTTCCGTCCGTCTGCTAGTCTGTCTGCCCGCCCGCCCATGCGTTTGTCCGTGCGTCCATATAGTGAACACTCCAAGTACCGCCATCTCGCATCCCCTGTGGCACATACCCGCTCCAGAACGGGTATGTGCCACCAGTGGCTACATACACCAACGGGGGATGGACAGGCCCACACCAAGAGGAGCTTCGCCCCTAAAAGTGCTCCAGGTCACGATGCGTGCGTGACGTATTTTCTTTACCCGTGTCACCCCTTCCTGCTTAGCTTTCAGCGCTTTCGTCAGCACTAGAAGAAAGAATACAGTTGCAGAACGCGAATTTTCGCAATTTCGCTCGTACTTGACGGATTATATAAAAGATTACGGTGGTGAATTCGTGAGGCAATAAGATTCTTTAGTGAATCCAAGGCTTCTTGAAAAAGTGTTGCAGGGCTCCTTTAAATGAACATATCGCCCACAAACCGATTCACCATATATATTGAAGCTCGTTATGTCGGCTTATATTCCATATAAGTATACAAAAAAATTTTGATGTTACATATTTGACAGGTTATCACTTACATCTACCAAAAGTGGAATTCTGGTACTACTGACAGTTGTTTTACCTTTCTTTGAATGAAAAAAAAAAGAATTTGCATAGGAGCATTATTTCATGCTTCTTGATTATTGTGCAGGTTAATTGATAAGTATGCCCATTTTTCTGTATATGTCATATATACTGCATGAATTCGATTCGAAATTATTCGACCAATCTCACTATTCGCTTCGAACTTAAAATTCACTATTCGCACAAGCCTAGTCTCAACAGATGTAAAAAGTAGATATTGTATTGAGTAGTTTGGTAACTGCATGCACACATTGGCGCTTGCTAGACAGAACCTATGGTTGGAAATTAGGCACTAAATCTGACCACCTTGCATGTTGATAGACCCCTTGGGCCATGTGACACTCGTCTTGTCATAGCAACTTTTGGTTTGTTATATCTATGTAGACCACCTTCATTGGTCTAAAAAGGTATAGCAATTCTATATTCCTCTTCGTCTGTACACATATTTGCATGTGTGTACCATTAATAACAGTTGGTGGATTTCCAGCAAGAGATACCGTAACAGTAATTGAGCAATTCAAAACAGAAAATTGTTTTTCCCCTCAGCGTCCCTTTCAGAGAAGAAATTTTCACTGAAGGCTTTCCTTCAGTGGTCTAAACAGATATAACAATTCTATTTTCCTCTTTGTATCTACACACATTTGCATGTCTATACCCTTAGTAACCGCCCCGCCGTAGTGGTACTGGTTCATTTAATGGTACTCGCTTCATTTAAGGTACTCGGCTACTGACCCGCAGGTCGCGGTATCGGATCCCGGCTGCGGCGGCTGCATTTCCGATGGAGGCGGAAATGCTGTAGGCGCGTGTGCTCAGATTTGGGTGCACGTTAAAGAACCCTAGGTGGTCGAAATTTCCGGAGCCCTCCACTGCGGTGTCTCTCATAATCGTATGGTGGTTCCGGGATGTTGAATTCCACATATCTGTCAATATCAATACCCTTAGTAACCGAGAATGTTTTTCCAGCAAGATATTCCAAAACGGTAATTGAGCAATGCAAAACGAAAAATTACTTTTAGAATCCGTCCAGTACGAGCGGAGTTGAAAAAATTTGTCGCATGCTGCCACTGTAATCTCTCTTCTAGAGCTGACGAAAGCGCTGAAAGCTAAGCAGGGAGGGATGGCACGGGTAGAGTGTACTAGAAGCTTTTGAGTGGCGCGAGCGGCTGCCTGGGAGCGGCCGTTTCGGCGTGGAATGATGCGGTGGCGCTGGCGTCGACAAATCTACCCGGGCGGATGGCTGGCAGGCGTTCCGCGTACGTGTTGGTACCTCTCTGTCGCGCCAAGTGTGAAGATGAGCCCCCTCTTTTTTTTCTTATTCACATACCTCCCCTTTTCCGCGCAAATAAACGTTATTTGACATTATTGTTATTGAAGTTGCTGCTGACCGCACTGCAGCCCGAAGCAGCATAGTACATTGTACAATATAACGAGCGCGTTTTTTTAAAATTTTTAAAGTGTACATATTTTATACGAGAAACCAGCTGGCCGGTACACACCAGCTGGCCGGTACACACCAGAAGCGCCCCCCCCCCCCCCAAAAAAAAAGAAAAGGAATATGCTGCACACAAAACGAAGACTTGTTGGTCGATTCCACGTAAAACACCAAAGCTGGACTCAAATAAAAGGCTCGTTGCTTGTGGCTGCGTGCACACACGACAAAAAGTAGGCTTTATTGATATTATTTGAAGAACAGCAGAGTTTTTTCAAACCTCTTTTTGGTTTCGAAATATGGGAATAGATTCATTGTTGTAGGACCCACAGAAATGCAAATACGTAATACTGCAGAAGAATGTCTTAGGTGAAACATAGTAGTCGAAGATTTTGAGAGTTTAAAAAACGCAACAATACTGCAAAGCAAAGTCGTAACTAATGATAATCTTAATTGATAATATAAAAATGCAAGGTTTACATATTTAAAAAAACAATACATTTGGACTTAGGTAAATTGTAAAAAACGTAAAATATAGAGCCAGGATACAAAAGATAACATAAAACAAAGCAAACAAAACAACAGAGTTTAGGTTGTCTTTCCAAATGCATTTAAATTTAAAAAAGATGTTATGGTCGAAACATCGTTTGAAGGGACACTGAAGTGTAACAATGAATTGGCTTAGATTGATTAATTATGCACCGAGATCCCTAATGCTGCTAAATTTACCATCACAGGTTTAATACAAAAAAATTCAAGATCAAAGATTTATTTTGAGATTTCGCGTCATTATTTGCACGTTCTCTCGCTTACAAGCCTCTTCTAGGAAAAATTGTTTTTCTTCTTGGTGTATCGTCCAAAAATTAAGTGTGTAAAAAAATATGCACGAAAAATGACATACTTTTTACGCCACTGTAGCATTTTATAGCCTACTCAATTTTAGGTGCTGCTGTGCGCTTCTTCGTTTCTCATCCCGCGACTTGTTCAAACAGGTGAAGTATACGGCTCGTTGAATGCAAAGTTCACGAGTGCTAGGATTCAGTGAGCACGCTACGTACGACACGCCGTCGAATCCAGGAAACTCGTGCAGCGCCCATGACTTTGATGGTAGGACAAGACCACGAAGGTCACCGAGAGTGACAACCGCGTCAGACGAGGGACTTGAGCTTGTCTCGTCAGCTTCGTCGCCATCTGAAGAAGTTGCACCGTTGGTATCCACAAGGAGCTGTGCAGGAGTGCTAATGCGTCGCCGTTTTCTGTTGTCGTTCTCAGCCGGCACACAATGATGCCGCCGCTTTGTTTGGGTCCGCGGAGCCGGAGTTTTGAGCGTCAAATATGCAGGCAGGTTGGGCAAGATCGTCGGGACTGCATCAGGGGTAAGTGTCGGCGTTCCCCTAGGAATTCGGACTTGAACACCATTGATAACATGTACGTAGTCTCTCACAATGAAATGCGGTTCGAAATGTAACTCGCACACAGCACAATCGGCGTCAAGTGGCTTGTCAAGCCGATGGAGGTTCCGCTCCCAAAGAAGTCGTCGTTCTTCGTTGTTCGGGGCCTTAAAAAGCGATAACTTCCAACTTTGTTGCACACGCGGATATCCAGTTGTGAAACCTGGCGCGTAACAATGGTTTAGACGCTGCTTCTTCGACATTTCGCGACTAAAACCGAGATGCCGGCCATGCCGCCGAGCCAGCCGAGTAAACCAAGTGGGTAGATTGGGCGATGGCAGCGCCGCCGCTACTTTCGCCACAAGTTGGGGATGGAGAAAGCAAGGGGAAAGCGTTTCGGTCGCGCCACTCAAAAGTTCTAGTACACTCTAGCACGGGGAAAGAAAATACGTCACGCACGCCAGTGACTATGAGCACTTTTAGGAGCGAAGCTCCTTAAGGCGTGGGCTGTGCGTCCCCTGTATGTAGCCACCTCTCGTTCAGTTCTAAGTATTACGCTAGCCACCGCCCGATCTAAAGGGTACAGTCATATCCGTCCGTCCATCCATCCATCCATCCGTCCGTCCGTCCGTCCGTCCGTCCAAAAGATGCAAGATGTTATAAACTAGACGGCGGTACGTGTAGTTGATTATGAAAGACGCGAGGTGTTATAAAATAGGAATGATGCCACATATGGCGCGTGTCATCGTTCGATATAGTGCGGCGACGTACGCTAGGGGGAGCGTTGCAATAAAATCGAGTGGGCAAAATGTACGGAGGATTCATGGTTTACCAGGTTTACCTCCGGAGCTTCGCCCACTCATCATCATTCACTTCGTGGATATGGCGGCATTTTTTTCTCTTCGTTTTTATTCCAATACACGGCTTTTCAGTGCGATCGCGCACGTACGCATGGGCAAGTCGCGGCCTCCCGCGGCAGCCCCAGTAATGATTGAGCGCGCCATGCTCAAAACAGCCAATGGCTGTGACGAGTAGTTTTTGAGCCTGTGGCCCTTATTTGCAGAGAGATGAGAGCAATTTTTAGCTGACTATAAAAATTTTTTGAAAACTTTTTTTACTTCTTGAAAAGTAATCCCGTTACTCCATCTTTTTGGTAACGATTCAACTGAAAGTTGCGCTGTGCGTACGCGGGCTCAGACATGAAAATGAAGCATTTAATTTCACTTACGGGTCAAAAATGGATGCTCAGACCACCTCGAAGAATTTATCTTTGCTGGTGCAGTGCTGGAAGAGTGAAGTGTTTGTTTCTCGCTGTTGGTCTCAGTTTGCAAAAAAAAAAAGGAATGCGTACAACTAGGCACGTAGCCAGAAATGTTTTTCGGGGATGGGGGTGCACCACCTTGATTTGGCAAGAGGCACCCACTTGGAATGGCCATTTTTCGCTCTCTATGCAATGACAAAAAAATATTTGGGGGGAGGGTGCGGGCACGTGCCCGGTGTGCCACCCTCTGGCTACACCCCTGCATACAACCTCTAAACACCCAAATTTTTTCGAGAGGCCGTCACACTTTGATTAGACTGACACAACGTTTTTCATTATTATTTCCACCAAGGTGGTCACAAAGTAGCCGGGCATCACTTTCCATTGCGGGAAGTGCCGGATTCGGTACCGAGAGTCTGCCGGCTACCCGATTGGTTTATTCGGACTGGTGCACGCATGCTTATTAATGGTGCTACAGCAGCGCGAAACTTCAGTTGCGTGGAATTAAAAACTCCTCAAGCTAGGGCGTGGGACCAGTGGGCTAGTCCGCACGACCTATTATGTAAGGAAAAGGAGGTCGTGACATGGTTCGATAACCAGGAGTCCAGTTTTTTTTTGCTTCTTGAAAATCAAGATAAGAAAAAAAAAGTAATCCACGCATCTCCCCGCAGTGAAACATGACGAGTGAGCAAAGAACTGGGGAGCTTTATAACCCGTCCACATGCGCATGTAAATGAGTGACAACGCGTGCGCACGGTATATACAATATGTTTTATTGGTCATAACTGGTATGCTGTGCTGAGTTTTGCATTCCGTTTTGCCTTCATCAATTACCGCTTACCGTGGCGCTACTCGACACTGTACCAGCTCTCGTTAGCGTCACAGCTGTCGTTTTGAGGGGGAGAGAAGACACACTCGATTATTTTGATGCTTCTATTGCGATAGCACTTACGCGTACAGTCTCCACGGCTTTCTGTCGTTGCTGTCGCTGTCATGTCACGTAGAAAGTCGAGATCGATAAGATCCCCCGGGGCCCCAGCGCATCGTACTTTCTACACGCTGGTGATAGCACGCGAGCGGGCGCGACTGAAGCGCAAATCAAACGAACCGGCCGATATCCGTGGCTCTCAGGCACATGCGATAAGATCCCAGCGGCTGGTAAACCAGTGGTCGAATGCTCAGGTAGACAAGAAACCCCTTGCCCGTCTTTATCGAGCGTTAAAAGACGGGATCGGAGGGAACGGGCCCCTGGAGCCACAACTGCGACCTTTGATTTTACGAGCGTGGTAACGCTGGCGCGATCGTTACCTAGCTATCTCGGCGGCGGGCGGCTCGCATACCCTTGTATACGCGCTGCGCTTTCGACGCGAAGAGAATGTGCAAAGAGCGTCCTTGGAGCGGTCGTGCTCTCTTAAACCAGCGTCTTGTAGAGTTGCGTGAGATCGAATCCTAAAGAGTTGGCTGCCAGCCTTACTTCGTATAGGATTACAGTTTATTGCTACCGCATTCATTGCTTCACCCTTGTGGAGAAACTGTCACTATTTTTTTTTCCCTGCGCGCTCTCAGTCACGACAAACTTGCGCCTGGATTTCACACCACCGTTTGAAATCAGTGACGTGCGCTTAATTGAGCGCTCGTTTATGACCATACGATTTGACAAACGCTGAGGTAGGCTCGCATAACGTTTGGGAAAACGGGTAAGCCGCATGCATCATCAAAAATATGCCAATTTGAAAAACGCTTTGCTTGTGTCGAGCTAGGCTTGGGTGGGATGAGGGTAAAAGCATAAACGTTTTGTTCTCGTTTTAGCGGGGAACAAAACTGAGCAATCATGCCAGCGGTCTGTAAAGATCACGTTATGTATAGGTGTTCTTTTGTTTTTTTTTTACAGATCCGCCTTGTATACAGCGACATCATATTATGGAGACTTATGACCGGCGCATGAAACGAACGTTTATCCAACAAACACATGGCGGAGCAGCCGCTTTTCTTCTATTATCGCATCTGACCTACGCGCCGATCTTCTTTGCAGACATGGCGAACGCCACACTAATGCCAAATCTGACAGTACGACCCGTGTGTTTGCGCACATGTAGCTCCATCGGTGAAACAATTAGAAGCGATAATGAAGAGACCCAGTCAAATACTGCCTCGCGTGTTAGATGTCATTAACGAGTAAGTAGGTGTTCGAACTGTCGAACGTGGACGCGCGCTCAGATATCGCACGCAATAAAGCTGTTTCACACACACACACAAAAAGGCTTCTCCTGCGGCAATAAAATGTGCAGTCCCCGCCACTTTTTGAGTGCCGAGAAAACGCATTCCGCGAAACGCATAGCGACAACTGAAATCGATGGGATTCTTGCGAGTTAAAGATCCTATACTCTCAGCGAAAGACCTGCGGTCTGGCCTGCGCAGCCAAGGGAGGGAAACACTTGTGCTAACTCAAAAAGCCCTCGTAAGAGGTTAGAAGTATGGTATCCATGGTAACGCAACTGAGTCACGGACGACCGACATGCACGAGAACATTGGGCGGCAGTTTGATGCTGGTGAAAACTTTCGAAATAGCATCGTTGATGGTGTGTTGGAAACTGCCAAATATGAAATAAGCGTGCACAAGTAGCACTTGCAGAGTCGTCAGTCAGTGCTCAGGTAAGTGGCGACCCGATCCGGCTAACAGCTGGCAAGTTATTTCAACTCACCATTGGCAACGTGGTAGAAAAATAACTATAGCGGTTTAACGTGTCGTGCGACGCAGCTTATCTATAAGCGTACAACTTTAGGTAGGACCCGACGTAATTTGCATCCCGGCATTGATTGCCGATGTACGCAGCACACTGAAAAACACAAATAAGCATGTATGGGTATCAAACTATAATGGCTGTTTAAACAATTGTGCGCTCCAACAGACAAAGCCAATACAGATATGTCATCAGAAGTGAAATTCCCTTTAATGAATAACTTATCTGCTACATTCATTTATTTAGGATGCCTTTCCTTCTGAAAAAGCGTTAGGTAGTTAGTATAGTTAAGAAACTATACAAGCTTTATGAACGCATAATGAAAATGATTTCATGTGAATATATTTGTACACAACTGTGCGTCTTTTAACGTAAGAAGCAGCTTACAGTTGACTCAGCGGGCTTTTGTGTGCATCCTCCACCTATGATTGGGTGAACAATATTTTTGCACCCTGCTTCATTAATAAAGTAACAACATACTAGCTCATCATTAAGCATTCAGTAAGTCTAATAGACTTCACATATAGTACGATATAGTGCTAACAAAAAAGAGGCATATGACTTTACTAACTCTTCCATATTTTATTCTTTTCTACGGCAGAGTACCGGTGTGACGTCAACAACTTCCGGTTTACGGAGTGAGCAGTCCTTGACTGCTCACTCCGATTCCCCGCAAAAAAGAAAAAAAAGGACGATTGTTTTAAAAATTGTCAAAGCGACCATTATGTCGTCCTTCATGAGGCGCCACTTCAAGGGGTACGGAAGGATCTGCAAATATTTCGGTCTTTTGCTCCTGCGCAGTTCTAGGACTTCGGAGTCCGAAGAGCAGTTCCTTTCCTGGAACAAGTGCTACCTAATCTATTCCGCCGCTTGCATGTTTCTGTGGGCCATAAACGAGATCGCCTATATTTACGAGCTTTGGATCACTGTGTTGGTGCACGAACTGATTTTCACAACACACCTGTACGTACTCATTTGCGCCTTTGACAGTTCCAAGATTGCGCTGAACGCAACACTCATGCTCCTCAAAGCGAGAAGCTTGCAGAATTTTTTTCACGAATCGCACAAGTACGAGCAGCGAGTCCGGTTCGTTGCACCCAAGAATGGTCTTAAGGCGACAAATGCCAGTTATTTGATCCGTTTCCTGCTGCTAGCAGCATTTGTTGTGAACGTATGCACCAGTAGCTACCTTTCGATCGAATTCGTAGACAAACTTGCTTGCGGCCCAGTGCTGGGCGCTACCTTGAAGCTCACTCTCATCGCCGGTAACTTCGTGTTTTACGTTGTCGATGCGGCTCCCTTCCTGGTCATCAGGCCCTGCTGCGAAGTGATACGGCTGTACATTGAGCACCAGCACGCGGTTCTCAGGCTCATCGTGCGAAGCGGCGGCAACGACTACATCGGCCCGGAAAGGCGAGCACGATTGGTCGAAAACGTCAGGTTGAACCTAGGCGCGATTTGGCACATCAAGCGAAGTTTGAACGAGACCTGGCAGCATGCTATAGTGGTCTCTGGCGCCATGGTCCTCTGGGCTTCCTGCACCGTCATCTACCTGAATTTCGTCGAAGAGTTCTGGACGGTGGAGCACGTGCTTTCCATTACGTACACCGTTTCGGCGGTCCTCGACTTTCTGGACATCGCCATTCTCAGCGATGCAATGGTCAGAGAAGTAAGTATCATCCATGTATGCATATTCCTTGCAGGTTTAACGAAAGCATTTCATTCGAGTCGGAACATTAAAAATGAGGCGAAAAGGGTTGGCTGACAAAGAAGGTCGTGCCGGGCAGAGATCGCCTTTCTGATGCCATAATATTTGACGAAGGTTTGAAGAAGCTGGCACGATGAGATAAACAACCTCTTTGTGACAACGTGAATTAGTGTCAGACGAGAGCAACATCCTGCGTAGGTATACCCTGTGGCACATACCCGCTTTACGATTCCGTCTATCTGTCCGTCCATCTGTCTTTCTGTCCCTCTATACGTCCGTCCGTGCGTCCATCTAGAAAACACTGTGAGTACCACCATCCACGTCAGCGGTTTTGCATTCGCCTGCCACTTTGCGGCCCCACTACCAAGGTAACACGCAGCCGCATTCCTCAAAAGCTGGGCCATGCCGAATTCGAACGTGAAGTGTGGCAGCTTGGGCTAGTTGGTATGCCATGACGATAGTTATAGCGCGAGAACAAAACGACGACACAGAGACAGTGTCTTTCTTGTCTCTGTGTCGTCGTTTTGTTCTCGCGCTATAACTATCGAACGTGTACTTGAGAACACAACATAAATATATTAACGAAACATAAGTCATTTCAATGCGTGGGAACTTATTTCTAGAACCACGCTGGCCTTAGCCACCTGTTCAACCTGATCAATCGGGGCTTCAATTAATCAACCAATCAATCGAAATCAATCAATCAGATCTTTATTTCAGATAAGTGTATGTCTCGGATACAAGGGCTTTGGGATACCGTCTTTGGGAGTGTCTTTTGCCTTGTCGTCGTCATATTTACACTGCAACAACATAAACAGTCACCCGATGGTCTCTGGAAGTCTCCATCCCCGCCTTGTCGTGCTCACAATCTTTCGTTGGCCCATTCCGTAGTCACACAGCGACACCGACTAAAGTTGCACACCTGCACCTCATTTTGAGCCATGCTCCCTGCTCTGCCACTATTCCTCTCTGGCTACGCAGCGCAGCCCCCACCATATTCCACGGCTTAGAGGGACGGGGCTGCGCATACACAAAAGGGAACCGAAGAAAAAACTTGCGTGGGGTGCGCAGGATGCTTATTCAAACGACGTGGAAGCCTCGGAGGGGGCATTGTTATCTCTTCTATCATTTCCCCCTTCGTGGTCGTTTGAAGCTAAGACATAAGGAAAATTACGCACAGCAGCATATCTCGCGAAGACACGCCGGCAATCGGTCTGCCGATACGTTTTGCTGGTGTTTTCGGTTTCTCATCATGTTACGCTATGACGACATGCTGTCTTTTGAAGTGTCGTCGGCGGTCGACTCGTCGGTCGATGGTCTGCGTCTGCTTTGTTACTTCGTCAGGATTGTGTAAGTGTTACGTCGCTCCAGTGTAAACGCGCTCTTACTGGTAATATGCATTTTGCGCTTTTTTTAAATTCAAGTACGTCGCACAAACTCGACCCAGCATCCACAATTGAGCTGCGTTAAAAAACGTCGCGATGTACTTTGCTGAAAAGTTTCGTCACTCGCTTGACATAAGTCAGAAATATTATATAGCATCTTTACTGCTGCTTTACTGCTGCTGAACTACAGCGCCCAGCTTCCACCCTGTGGAGCGCTTCAAGTATACCGGATGCTGTAAAAGATTTGATGTGAAAGGGGACGCTCAAACTACTTTCAAGAGGACGTATTGGATGAAGTCATAAGTATATATACAACATGAACTTTTTTCGTGAGTATAAGTGTCCAGGACAAAAAGTGATAGCTAAATATTGCCCCATAAGTTTATTCGTTGGCTGGGAAAGTGAAATTCGAGAAATTTGCCTCCACCTGTTTCGTAGCACGAATGCGTATAAAACTCCGTATGAATTTCTATGGGAAAGAAAGCTTTCTTGTTGCCGAAACACTCATCTTGGGCTGAAAATTAGACCTTGGACGAACGCCTCTCCGGGGTGATCGCCCCGGATAATCGTTGGTCCCGGGTTCGAGCCCCGGAGCAGGACGAATGTATCGCCAACGAAGAAGCTTTTCTTCCTATAAAAATCCATATGGAGTTTTGTGCACATTTATGAGGCGAGACGGGTGGTGGTCAATTTCTATTTCCTAACCCTCCCTCCCGAAGAACTAATGTACTAATGTGCAATAATTAATCCTTTATGTTTTTGTGTGGTCGGCTTTCAACACACACACACACGCACACGCACACGCACACACACACACACACACACACACACACACACACACACACACAATTATCACAGCTCACCAAAGGCCGATCCTCAATGCTACAAATATTGCTTCATACTGTTCTGTTAAGACGCGCAGGCCATGAGCAACTGAGTTTATCCCTTTCGGGAGCGCGAATTACGATTCGTTTTTGACGAATGTGTCAAACTGAGATAACGCAATTCCAAGGCACGCAATGTAACATTACAAAAAAGAAAATAAAGTATTGTGTTGTCTTGTATGCGTTTCAGGAAGTAATTGTACTTTTTATGCATTTAAACACTTCATAGTTCTGCAAGCAGTCATGTTTTGTTAAAGAATAAAATCATGGGCTCCTGATGCGTGTGCAATAAGTTTTATTGTTGCATTATTTGCAAAAAGTAACACTTTTGACGTTGGTTCTCGAACGCCGCACGACCAATCCAACATCGCAGTGTCTTCAGCGAAGTGGTCGGCTATGGTCACATGCAGTAGATTGGGGTTAATTAAGTCAAGCCTTATTGACAATGCAGAAGGTTAAATTTATGTGATGAACGAAACGCACTGACTGACCACTGTTGGAAGAAAGAGAAAGCGCGCAGCGAGCGAGCGCGGTTCGTAGTTCTGGCCCTCTAGCGGTACCCTATCCAACTATAGCACGCGCCGGGATAGATGGATGTATGGATGGATGGATGGATGGATGGATGGATGGATGGATGGATGGATGGATGGATGGATGGATGGATGGATGGATGGATGGATGGATGGATGGATGGATGGATGGATGGATGGATGGATGGACGGATGTAGCAGTACCCTTTTGATCGGGCAGCGGCTAACGCCACCTAGCCGTAATACTTAGTGAACCACTAACTAGATTTATCTTTTTTTCCCTTTAAATAGTGAAGTATAGGACAGGTACTTTGCAGTGAAGAGTTTAATTTTCACTCGTGCCGTGACTTTAGCCACCAATCAGATAACCTCCTTCTAGTTAATTCTACCCGCTTAAAGTTTACCTTGCCCTTCCTGTATGTAAACCCCGAAGCTTTGAAAAGCTCTGCACCGTGATCCTTAACTATAAGGTGAAGCCCTTGTCAGAACAAAATCAAGTGTTCGGCAGTTTCCTCCTCCTCTCCGAATGTACTGCATACCGTGTCTACCCTTTTGTATTTGGCCCGATATGTCTTAATTGGTTCGCAACAATTCTGTCCTGGCCTCAAACAGTAGAGAACTACCCCGAGTATTATCATAGATCCTTTCCTTGGCAGTTTCCTGCATAAATGTTCGATAGTTCTCTATTGCGGACTTCTTAATCATGCCAATTCTCTACATGTCAGTCTCCGTTTTCTTCACCTTAGCTGATAGTTCCTTTTGGTTTGGCCCCCTACCGTTTTCTAAGGATTTACCCGTCAATTTTCTGGTTCGCTTCCTCCATTTTGTATCGACATTCATGTACAAGTAGCTAAAAACCGTCCTTGCTCAACGCTCCTGCCCCACTTTTCTCAATGGCTTTTAAAATTTTATCTTGCTGCTAGCTTCCCTGCCCTCAAATGATGTTCATCCCATATCACCTTGTACTCCCTGATTCGGTGTATTCCCGTGAGCTCTTAAAGCAAGCGACCTATTCCACGTTGCTTAATTTCTAATCTTGCTTGAACTTCTGATCTGATGCACAAGAACGTCAGACCCGGAACCATGTCCCCTTTCAATATTACTTTCACAACATCATACCTATTGTAATTCCACAGTGCCCTATTTTTCATCACTGCTGCCTTCCTGTTACCTTTAGTCGTTACGTATATTTCGTGTTCCTGTAGGTACTCGGTTCCATCGCTTATCCATACGCCCAGATATTTGTGTTTATCTGTTATCTCTAGCGTGACCTCCTTTATCCTAAGCTCACTACCTTCATTATCATTAAAAATCATCATTATCATTAAAAATCCGAAATCTAACCTATCTCCCTCATTACCACAGCTGTTCATCAATCTTTGCAAATCTTCCTTGTTGTCGGCCATTAGCACTATATCATCTGCGTACATCAATGCTGGTAGTGCCAGTTCAATGAGTTTCTTGTTTGACGAAAGAGGGCTTGAAGCTAAGTCCACTTCCCTCTAATTTGGCATGTAAGACTTGTAGGTAGATCATGAATAACAAAGGTGACAGAGGACACCTCTACCTAAGGCCCCGTTTCACCTCTCTGGGCTTGGATACCGTTTTTTCTCACTTTATAACTACCTTGTTACTTTTATAGATACCCTTTAAACGATTAGTGACCATCTTCCACACCTATAGCGTGTCCAGTATTCCCCACAAGTCCTCTTGAACCGAGCACTGCAGAGCCCTCTGCATGTAACGAGCGCTGCAGAGCCATCTAGTGATCTCTGTTTAAACTAGAAACGAGAACACAGCTGCTCCTCTTGTGAGCGCTCCGGATATAGCGGCTGGATACGGCGATTGGGGCACAAACCTCGACCATGAGGAGCTTCGCCCCCTCAAATTGCGCACTAAAGGGTTTGTCTTCGATCTAACGCTGGGACCAGTAAATAGCGCTGGAAGATTCGATAAGGCGTTCATGAAAGCCAACGCGCTTCACAGTCGAGCAGGTAACCGACGGCCGACGTCTTGATCGCCTCGATCAGGGTGAAACTGGTGTGGGCGAAAGGTCACTGAACAAAGCGTTTTCATATGTACCAGCTTGTGTTCTGCCCACTTGTCCAAACCCTGAACATGTTGAATAGATATATAAAGACTACACGAGGCAGCAGCAAGCGAATGGATGGCTTCCATCCGTAGACCAGGCACAAGCATGCGATAGGGTAGAACATGAATACATTTTCGCCACTCTTTTGGCATTTGGTTTTACTACACAGTTTGTGTACCTAATCATGGAACTGTATGATGACACTAATAGTGACTTAACGATGAATAATGAAACGGTAGCTTTTTTTTCCGGTAACGCGAGATGTGCGACAGGGCTGTCCCCTTTCCCCCCTGTCGTTCGCGCTGACAGTTGAACCTTTCCTTGTCCAGGAAGAAAGACACCCGAGTGTCCTTGGGTTGCAGACCCGAGGTAGTGGATCACTTAATGTAGCTGCCTATGCAGATGACATCACGATATATCACATGGACGAGGACAGCCTCGCCACCGTCCTTAAAGTTTTCTCAACCTATGCAGAGCTCTCCGGAGCGAAACTTTATTTGCACGAACGCAAGTCTTTGTGTCTCCATGTATTCCCGGTAACGTGTCTACACAGAATCTCCGTGGTAGACAATGTAACTATCCTAGGAACAAATTACAGGGCCACTGGCGTGTCCAACCAGAGTTGGAAGGAGGAGGTGAATACACTAAGACAGGAAATAACCAGGGCAATTGAATTTAACTTTCCGTACTACGTATGTCTATCTACCCATGGGCGTTTATACTGAGCGCCTGCGGTTTTCAACAAACTCGGTAGTCATACCGAACGAAATCGCGCGTAAGGTCAAGTGCCAAATAGTTAGGTTTTTCTGGAATGCCAAAACGGTCCTCGTTAAATACGAGCAGTTGGGATTGCCTAGCGAGAAGGGTGGATGGAACATCTTTTCGATGGTCGACCTCGCGGACATGTATGCTTGAAGACGACCCTCAAGGTCTTGCAACTTCAGAAGGAACACCGCGCCAGGAAACTGGCAATGTATTTCTTGGGGGTGCAGGGTAGTTTGTTCTCTCCGACGCAACCCGCGGGGCTGAAGGCGATGAACCCGACGCCCCTCTACAGGCATGTAGTAGGATTTTACAAGCGTATAGCCGTGCTAAATCTGGACACCCCCATCCTGGAGGTGTGTAACACGGAACTCACTCAAGAGCTACTTGTAAACTCGGGCTGCGAGGTTTAAAACCCCGGTTTTCCGTGGGTGTTGTTGACGCACAGTATGCTACCGTGCAACATCCAGAATATCGTGTCGCGTTACAGGTGGTCTTTCCTGCCCTCGGCGGACCGAATGTACAAGTAGCACTACGTTCGGTCCGATCGTGCGTGCACTGCGGCATGCACGAGGACAACGAGCACGCTTTGTTAACCTGTAGAGTGGCCAAGACTTTTTGGTCCCTCGTGGACAGGGTGTACCTCCCGTTGGGTGTAGAAAGATTTGTCAAAAAGGAACGATGTCCAAATGGCGCGCTTGCACGTCTAGTGCTGACCGATGGCATGTACGTGTTGTGGGAAAACAGGGGCTTGGCTGTGCATCAAGCAAAAAGGCCCGTAAACATCGATGGGATTTGCTGGTGCGGTTGTATAATATTGTAACGGGCCATTTGAAATCAGAATTATTTTCACTGGGAGAGGAGGAGTTCATGAACGATGGTCTTGTGCTTTCATTAAAATCGCACACAACCGGGTTGTCTTGGCGTGTTCGCCGATTCAGGGCCTAAGAACTACCTAAAAGAACACTGTGTGCTGGGTGCCAGAACAATTGAGTGTAAACATGTGACACATTTATTGTGAACACAAATTTCAAGTGGCATAATTTTGTGGAACCGAATTGGTACGTGTTTGTGGAACCAAATTTGTATGTAACGTGGTGAACAATAGAATTTCTTTTCCGCCCACTTCATCGTCACTAACAGGGGACAATATGAACGCCCGGAGTTGTCCAACACTGACGTCAGTTTCTTAACGGTGCCCTACCATCAACTTTTCTCTTTCTTTGAAGGTTCGGAACGTGCGACGCACCCTGCAAGAAGTCGTGATTTCCTCAGAAAGCGACAGCTACGTCGACCAAGTACGCATTTGTTCTCGACCACGTTCAGTAGACGCCGAACTTCGGGCGCGCCTCCACTAAAGCATGTTCATCGCACGGCCTCTGCCATTGTCGCGCCCCTGTCGAGACAGCACCATCCCCCAAATGCTATGACCGCTCGTATGAGGAGTGTTAGGGAGCACTATAATCGCAGCGCGCTCTGACGCACGGGTCGACATGACACGAGGTATCTTTGTATTTCGCGGGCGTCTGTTTTAAGCAGTAAAGCACTATAATAACTAACAGATAAGTTCGAAACAGTCTGATCGGTAGTTTGGCGAACCGATCTACAACTTTCTCACTGAAATTTTTTCCCAGCTTCGTTGCTTCAGAAGTCCATTAACGGAAGTAGCCTAAGTAAGCTATTAATCAGAACTCAAAAATATAGTATGACTAGCTCCTGGCGAGAGTCGGCAACAGGCACTTGGTCGCGTCGTCATTGCATTGGCATATTTTAAAACTCTCGCTAAATATAGCTGGATCACCCTGAATATGCGTATGTCCGATAAAAGATGCTCTTCGACCCCTAAGCGCACTGCTTATTCACTGTTAGCAAGCACATGTCACTGAATACATTCTCCGCTTGCTCGAACCATATGCTCGAACAATACGACTTTTGCAGGTGATCTATCTGAGGAGTTCCTTGAAACCCGGAGAGATGGCGTTATCTGCCGCTGGTTTCTTCTCCTTGAAATTACCGACGCTCGTTTCGGTAAGAAATGAAGAGTCACTCTTAATTCTTTCATTGTAGGCTATAGTGTCAGCGAGTCTTTAAGTACCAAGCATATTGTGCTACGTTCGAAAGTAAGGAAGCTTAAAAGTATACATTGAATGCAAATATGAAGAAACATAAGAGCTCCACAATTCGCCACTGACCGGGGCGGCCTCATCATGAAAGTACATGAACTCTTGGATTTATTCCATTATGGAGTGTGTCAACCACACTTAACTTGAAGATGAGCGGGCAGTTCGTTTGACTTCTGTTTCTGTCACTGACAAATAAAACAAAAAAATGTAAAGTTCCCGCTTTTCGGCTTCTCTGGAACACCGTCAACTGTTTGTTATCACTAAAAGAGACATGTTTGACGATGTCTACTTTTTTTGTTTTACTTTCGAGCATCCTCAAGGTCCCAAGGCATTAAAACTGGCTGGTGAGGGTATAACACACCACTCCGGGTTATGCTAGATTAGCTCATAGAAAGAAATAACTACAATGCAGCCCGTGAAGAATCTAAAGAAAGCGAGTGACTGTTACAAAGTAGATAGGGCCATAATTTGTGCGAAATTCGGTCATTCCAGCGACGCAGGTGGCGCTATGCGGCCGTGCCCCGAAGCTGTCACATGGCGATAGTCTGCGTCGAACTTCAGTCTCTCAGCGCGTCTTCACGCTCTGCAGCGCTGGCGTGCTCGCTCGCGAAATCACCGTCTCGTCCGCCACTTCGACGCACCATTGCGCCGCCTACAGTTGATGGAATGGTCGAATAGGTTGCGACTACAAAATCTGTGGAGGTTAGGCCTAGCGACGAGCCCGAAGCATGTTTGTTAGTGCAGGTGATAATAAATGTGCTAGATTGGGCCTAACATACCAAGAGGCGCTAGGCCTAGCTCGTTTCACTGGGCCACGGTGATAGAATTGACAGGTGTCCAAACGAGCGCAGCAGGTGTGTCCCCTAACTCGAGTTGCTCGAGGTCACCGCTAGGTTCGCGACGAGCAACTGGGCCGAAAGACGTGCGTCGCAAGGTTTCGCTGAGTTGTAAAGGCCGGCTACAATAACTATTTTCGTGGCTTTAAAGTGTCCTCAGCTCGACCGACATGATAATCAGGTGGTGGCCCGGTTGGCACGTAAAACGGCAGAGCTTATAACTCTGACTTTGTATGTTGCTCTGTTGCCTGACAACATGAATACTAACGTTGCCATCGCTCAATTTGCTCCTCTTGTCACATATAACGTTACAGCTATAGTTCACTAGTAAACTATAGCAAAGCATTGTTAAATTTTTGTAATTGAGATAATCGAATGCCGTGCGCCCATATAGCGTATGTTTCTGACACTGCAGACTTGAACGAAAAAAAAAGATTGGTAGGGAATTTTTGTGGTGCAGACACCGAAGGTGCTGATAAAGGTGTCAGAACTTTTGCTATGATGGTTAAGGCTCAGCCCTGTACTGCACTGGTTAAAATACAACCCCGTAATGGTCGAATTCAATTTATCATTTGGAAGAAATGCTTTCGAGTGAAGAATGAAATGTGCGCCATAATATTCATGTTGACTTAGGCAAGTGATCGTTGTAGCCTCTCTCTTTAAGCACGTAGCTTTCCACCTCTTGAAATGATATGTAAAGGCGTACACAAGACGGCGTCTGCATATTTTCTTCCAACAAAAAGAAAAACAGCTTGCATATATAAAGCTTCAATATCACATGTCTTTCCATTTGCAGCTTGCCGGAGCAATGATCACGTACACGGTCATTCTCGTTCAGACAAGTGAGACTGTGAAGAAAGTCTGACAGAACTTGACAAATGAACGAAAGACTTCTCGTTATAACGTAGTTCTTAATCATGTATACAGGAGGACAACGATAAACTGCCACATGAGAGGAATGTGGCTACCCTGCTGCGCTCAACAGACAAGGCCAAGCAGAAGATCGCCACTGACCTGGTCGCCCACGTCATGCCACTACATGACGTCATGAACGCGTAGTGCAATAGGGTCGTGCGGGGACCCAGTGACGTACCTTCCCGAATTCCTTGGTGGAAAAAACGCCAGGCCTGCGCGGAAGGCGCAGCACAGTCACAGCGAAAGATAGAAGAGCGGCCCTTCAGAGCCTTTTCTAAACACTCATCAGGTAACTGCTGCAAGAACACTTGCTTGATGCACATTACGGCATTAATAATAAAAATTTTAGGGTAGTAGACCGGCAATCGCTATGCTATTTTTCGTCAATATTATGAGAAGCGTGGTCTCCGGTAAACACTTGCAAGGAATTTTGTGCCATTCGTTCATGCAGTGGCTGACGACGATGATGAATTATGTCTGAAGTGGGTATGCGCCACAGCTAATAGGTGAACAAGAATAAGCTTTTGTAACGGGTTGGACCATTAGACGACCCACTCATTACGCTATTCGCACTGTGGGACAACTGGTTCTTTCGCTGTTTTAAAACGCTTTATAAGGCATAATAAGGCGATTGCTTCTCCGACATCAAGCCTGCCCAAGGAAAATTTGCGAAGTCCCAAGCACCGGCGTGGCTCAGTGGTAGAATAAAGTTTTACCTCCATCATTTATTTGCTGCTTCCTTGAAAGTTTGTTTCCTTCTGTTTGTTGAGCAAGCAATGCCTTGTGCTTTGCTGAACGCCTTTTTTTTTGCAATATATAGCACTACCTGATCATGTATACAGAGCAGTGTTGACCGATGCCACGGAGCAAACATGCAAACACTCATGATGAAAAAAAAAGTAAAAACAAGTGGAAACAATGAGTTTTGTGATTCTTGAAAGTGTTTTTGATTATGATTAAAAATGTCATTAAAGTACAAAGGAGAGTTTCATAAATCGCGTAATTTCCTTGTCTTGTAGAGCCAAAAGATGCGCCACTATGAGCGAAAGCACATAGTCATCTTTAACATCGTCTCAGGGCAGTCTCCCTTCGGTAGAATGCACGCTTGGATAAATGGATGTACAAAACATTATCTTAAAAATCTGCAGATCAGCGACCGGGCCTATTGTCCACCCGGGTGGTCGCGGTAAGGCTTAATCTTTCCCCCGCTTCTCGGGCCTGCTGGATGGGCGAAATGGGGTCTTCAAATTCCGAGCTTGCCAGAGCGTCGAGCGAACGCACTTCAAGGAGGTCCGGGTTTCGGTGCCCGAAAAGCCGTGTAGCGTGTGGGCACTTTCAAAGAGCGTGTTTCATGTCTGCGCATTTGTGTTTACATAGGATACAGCCAGCGTCGGGGAATTGAATGGGGTATATGCGGTTGAGGTGCACTGGACTTCAGCTCTCGACTTACGGCATTTTTTTCACTCCGCAACGTATTTTTGACTTCGACACCGAACCACAAGCGTGCACACGAGGACAGAATCAGGGTAGCCGGCTTCACCTGTAGTCCCTTCAAAAACGGGGAGGGGGCGAAGAATCTGCCCCATGCATTGAGTTAGCAAGACGGGGTTGGGGAGGGGCATCGCGATGAACCTTTGCCCTCGAACACGCCTATACACTCAGCTACATCGTGTCATTGAGAAACACGCTATTAGTAGACGACAAACGTGCGCTGGTGAACGTGATAACTGGTATACCTATGATTGATAGAAAATTGCAATTAAGCCCCAAAAACGCGACAAGTGACTGGAAAAATCCTACAAGCGACTGGGCGTAGAAGGAAGCCCAAATCATCTCATTAAAAGCGCAACTGACAACCCTGATACAGAGAGATGTTGCAGAAAGAAACGGAGTTGGTCTTCCGGTTTTTAGTGGCACGGGCGACGAGTGACACTGTTGAATTTTTTCCAAGCACTTTCATTCGATCACTATGGTGCCGGATTTTCAAATGTTGAAAAATCATTAAAAATCAATCAGAAGCGAAATCAACAATAATGGTTCAAGGTAAGCGTTTTAAAGGATACACATCATTACCGAGAGCTAACAGACAATATTACCGAGGAAAGTTTGCGGGATGTTGTTACAAAGTAATTATAGTGTAAATGTGAAGAAAGAGAGTGGACGGAAAGATAACTTGCCACCGGCAGGATCCGCAGCGGCGACCTTCGAATAACGGATCCGATGCCGTACCTCTCAGGTACGACGGCGGTCAGCAGCGCCACCTGTAGCCATTAGGGCGGGTGTGGGAACGCTCTTTTTGCACTCTTCACGTAGTATAAGTGATCTTACGTGACGGCAGCTGATCAATAATCACCCGCACACGAACCCATAGAAAGCGCCTCACCAGGCCCTATAACAAAGTCTAGTAAAGCACTATAGTAGTTATGTGTCTGATGAAGAGAATTATGCCACAAGGTTTCTTTCGATCGGTTCATTACGAGCCGACAAAAGCAGCATTCTGAAGCGGCGTGAAACCAGGATGCGAGGATGTGTGCTCGAAACCCTTGCCGTTCGCCCCGCGTAGCCTTCGCAGGCCAAATCTTGTCCCCACACTTTCCGAGCAAGAGGTCACGTGCGCATGACGTGCCAGAGGCCCGAGAAAGCCCAATTCTGCAGCACTCGGGCGGAATTTTGTTGACCAGCGTTATTTTGTGGTATGCTGTCTATTTCTGCGGGATGGATGCCTCAGTGCGCGTTCGTTCGGAAACGCTTTAGACGCCGTGAATAGATGAGCATAACGTGCTGAAACGAGCAGAGCCAGGGGCTCCGGAAGTATATGGGAAGTGTGCGGGCAGAGGGAGGGATCATCGCAGCTGTTAGGGGGGGGAGGGGGGGCATGGAATCTAAACTGAGGGAGGTGGTCCCCACTGCCCCCCCCCCCTGGTTCTGAAGCCCCTGCGCAGAGCCACTTTGTTTCCAAGGCTGGCGTCTTCTCGATGCGCTAACCGCAGGGACACGAACGTATGCGAGACGCAGGCACACTATAGCCCCGCATCTTGTTGCAATTCACGGGATGAAAATGAAAGACGCACACATCACCTGTGTGTGTCTCATTATTTATCTCAAGTTTTATTCATATATTCAAGCAACAAATTACACAAAACTACACATGCGTGAAATAATTATCGCCTTGTCACGTGCTACTGGCGACGTCACAGCACAGTCGTTTACGCAGAGGACCGACATCACAGCATATACCGTATTTTTAGGGTTGTTCGTTTTCGGGTAAAACCCGATTTTACCCGATTCTTGCACCCCGAACAAGTTTTAGGAGAATCGGGTTAAACCCGATTTCTCCCCGAATAAACCTCCCGGTATTGATCTGCACAATCGTGAGTTGCTTCTAACTCCTGTTGATGCTCTTCCCCTTCTCTTCTAACCACTACCTGTCTTCTTTGTCACCCCTTTCTCCTCTCTAATCTTTACATCCCCTCTCTCCTCTGCACGCACGTGCGTGAGAGCGTACATGCACCCCCCTCCCCCTAAAAAATGCTTGCAGAAGAAAGAGGGAAACACGTTTAAGGCCGGCCACGCTTCGAGTACATTTTGAACAAATTTAGGGTGAAAGAAAAGCAAAGAAATCTGCCCCTTTGCCCACTGCAGATTAGTCTCGGGTATGTGCACCTGCTTCCAAGAATTTCACGCGGAAGGGACGGGTGACCAGTCGGTGGGGGAGACATTGAGCGACGAAGAAGCCAGCCATACCCTCCCCCAGCGTCCAATCCCGCGCGAACGCCCCTCACTTTCTTGCGCAACACGAGATGAGACGCATATCGCCATCCTCACTTAGCATTACCAGGCGCGTCTTTTGAGCGCAAAGCCACCGTCGCGGACATAAGGCGGCACCGGAAACTCCAGCGTGGAGATGGGAAGAAAACGAAAGACACTGGATGACTGGTGTAAAGAACATGAAGATCTCCAGATCGCAACGAAAGACAGTGAAGGCACCCGCACTTTAGTGTGCAAATATTGCAACACCGAGATGGTCACCGATCCAGCGAAGAAGCCCTACGACCGAATTCGGGAGCATCTAATGTCATCTCGTCATAAGAAGTTCAAGACGGCTTCCAAGGAAGCTGAGACTGCGGAAACGTCTCAGCAGACGCTTTTTGATATGTCGTGTAGACAGCGTGCGAAGGAAACTGAAGCGGACGGCGTTATCCATGACTTTGTTCGTGCCCTAGCGTACAGCGGAATAAGCATGCACCAGGCGGACGGACCGCTGGGAGACTTCGCACACAAATACAGCAAGGCCGCGAAGACCATGCCAACAGGACAAAGACTTCGGCTGAAATACCTGAAAGAAGCTTTTGACAAGGACATGGAGAAAATCCGCGATGATATGCGAGATGTGAAAGTAAGCGTCATCGTCGATGAATCCCCAGACATCACTGGTGTGCCTACTATCAACACTCTCGTGTGCTACTATAGCCAGAAAAACGTGAAGAAGCACGTTGTTCTGGTCGACGTCGACAGGGTAAATGCATCGAACAGTTACACGGTGGCCAGCGCAGTTAGCAAGGCACTCCTGACGGTTGGCAAGACGTGGAAAGACGTTGTGGCAGTAGCCACAGACTCAGCGGAGTACATACGAAAGATGGTTCGAGAAATCTGTCAGGCTGAAGGGATCCAAATATTGCATGTGAAAGATATAGCACACCTTATTCATGTGAGTGTTGACCATGCCATTTCTTTACCATGGATGTCTGACAAGTTTGGAGCGTTATTTAAGCACGCTAACAAGCTTCACCAAAAGTACACTGAAATTTGTTCTTCTAATGGCCTCTTTGGACCTGAGATTAAGAAGCCACCTTCTGTTGTCCCGAATCGATGGCAAAGCTTCTACAAGGCACTTGTGGTAGTCGTAGAAATGTGGAGCTCGTTAACAGCACTTGCTGAAAGCTCGCATGATAGCAGCAAAGCGGAAGCTATTCGAGGGATACTTTCTGAAAAAGAAGTTGTTCTTGATGAGAGGTGCACTCGGCCCACTTTTGGAAGCCCAGAAAACGCTTGCAGCTTTTGATGGGAAGCTTTTGATGCCAAGCTTTGATCACCTGGTAAACGTGAGGCTGCAGCAGATTGTCGGGGAGCTTTCGGCGATGATCGGTAAAAGCGACCAGGGCAAAGCTGTTTTGTCTATGTTACCCAAGCGCAGCGCTAATTTAGTAAAAACATGTTCTGAAGAGTTCTGCACGAAACTCGCCACAAAATGACGCTGCACTCTTGGACGGAACGTCTCAGAAAAAGAGGAAAACCTGCTAACTTTGTGGAAGTTGGGAGCCGTCCTTGATCCGTTTCAGAAGCGTCTGCTGGGGCAGTCATTTGAGGACTACCGACCTCTGTTCATGTCCGTAACCGACAATGTAGATTCCTTTAATGACGAGTTCAACCAGTATTTGCTGGAAGCGAGCCCCACAAACCCAGCTGTCGAACTAATCGAGTATTGGCATGACTCTACTTCTCGCTACCCAAGGCTTGCAAAAGCTGCACTGACATTGTTGTGCCTAGCTAATGGTAGCTGTGATGTGGAGAGAACTTTCTCCCAGCTGAGATATGTTCAACGACAGGACAGATCTCGAATGGAGACCGACATAGTGCGCATGCAGATGATAATGTATGCCAACAAGGACGTGTAAAAAATCGATGACCGGATTTTCGAGAATAAAATGTATAATTTCTAAGAGTCAATGTTTACTGATTCATTCATTTTCAAACACCACTGATTCATTTTCAAACAAACACAAAATTTCGGGTAGTATGCTGTATTTGCTATAATACTCTGGTGTCTGTCCCAATTACGAGCTTAAAACACCAAATTGAACGTGTTATACTTGAAAAGCCCGTGATGCGTTTTGATAAGCTCAGTGTAAGTTCTGATAAGTACAACCGTAAATTTAACCCGAAAAAACCCGAAGTAAGGATCGCAAAAAACCGATTTTTCCCCGAATATCAGTTTGAAAAATACCGCCCGATTTTTACCCCCCGAATTTGAAAAAGTATAAAACCCGAAAACGAACAACCCTACGTATACTTAAGGCAATTTCGTTGTCTACGTCATTTCCTAATTCTCTGAGCGTGTGTCCACGAAAAGCAGGGCAACCAGTGTTCGTCTTGAATTTCGACCCATTTCCGCGGCGTGTAGCGTTGCCAAATTTGGCAGACGTGATCGCGAACGGCCCATGTATGCATCGCGCTCGTCAGCTCAAAATCGTCAAACCTGGTGACGTACCCCTTTTTTTAATTGGATACACATGATATCTGAGCATAGGCCTATTCCGAATAACGGCTAGTTTGTTCTCACATTAACTGTAGACGAGTAACCGATTGAGTTCAGTAATAGAGCAGGGCGCATGTACGCATCCACCCAGGCACACGTGTATTTCTGCAGATCTACCATGGTACTTTAAATCTACCATGGCGTTTCTAAGAGGAAACACAATTTGATGCGCACCGTATAAACATCTTATTTACTGCAAAAAAAGCGCAATGTCACTGCGCATTGATGAGGGTATGTACACGCATCATGTATCCAGTGAAGGTAACGTGTAAAATTAGGTTGTGTGTAGGTATGTGCTTGCTGCGACTAAAGGTGAAGTAGTGTTTTTCAGGCGGCTCGTATCAACACGATTACACAACATCAGATCATTTGGTGAGACTGATTCCTGAAGTATTTAATTCTTTCAAAGGCAAGATCCCGGAGGAAGAAACGTTCTATATTTGTTGTGTATTCAGACAAATATGCTGGTTACAATTTGACATTTTAGAGGCAAAACATGCATGGAAACCGTGCAGTATGTATAACACTAGAGTGCGTCTTCTGTGTATCAAAGAAAATGATATTGATAAGTTAGAACTTTTGTAGCATGTGACTAGAGAACGCAAACGTACTCAGCGAAGTCAAACACCAAAAGCGGATTGAGGAACATAAGTTTCAATAACAAGAACAACATAACAAACATAACAAATGATCCACATGATGAAAGCTTGTAGACTTAAAAAATGTACAGGAATTAACGCCAGCACTAAGGCTGAAAATATCAAACTAGCGCTTGGGCAGTTCAGGTAAGGCCATTTGCCCCCCCCCCCCCCAGCACACACACATAAAAGATCCGTTTAAACACAGCTCAACGAACGGCTATATATACGCCGCCTACGTATCAGTATCACGCCGTCTACGTTGCGGGTGAACGAAAACATCGGTACGATCTTAACGAAATAGTCTTATCACGTATAGGCGAGCTTTGAGGGGCGCACGTACCACGAAACAATATGTTCGTTATCAGTGATCATCCACAGTAGTTTTAGTGTAGAAAATGAACAAGGACCCAAAAAGAACGACGCAGAAA